>NC_136271.1:56160420-56230420 GCF_964187855.1 Myxine glutinosa | reverse complement strand
GCAAGCCAATTCGCCCACCCTTCACCCAAAAAATGCAACCCAAATCGGCTACTCTTCACCTTCAAATTGCAACCCAAATCCGCCACTCCTCACCTTCAAACGCAAGCCAATTCGCCCACCCTTCACCCAAAAAATGCAACCCAAATCGGCTAATCTTCACATTCAAATTGCAACCCAAATCGGCCACCTTTCACCTAAAAATTGCAACTCAAATCTGCCACTCTTCACCTTCAAATTGCAACCCAAATCGGCCAGCTTTCACCTAAAAATTGCAACTCAAATCGGCCACCCTTCACCCACAAAATTGCAACCCAAATCGGCCATTCTTCAACTTCAAATTGCAACATAAATCGACCACTCTTCACCGAAAAATTGCAACCCAAATCCACCAGTCTTCACCCTTAAATTGCAACCCAAATCGGCCACCTTTCACCTAAAAATTGCAACTCAAATCGGCCACCCTTCACCCACAAAATTGCAACCCAAATCGGCCATTCTTCAACTTCAAATTGCAACATAAATCGACCACTCTTCACCGAAAAATTGCAACCCAAATCCACCACTCTTCACCCTTAAATTGCAACTCAAATCGGCCACCCTTCACCCATAAAATTGCAACCCAAATCGGCCATTCTTCAACTTCAAATTGCAACATAAATCGACCACTCTTCACCGAAAAATTGCAACCCAAATCTGCCACTCTTCACCTTCAAATTGCAACCCAAATCGGCCTCTCTTCACCGAAAAATTGCAACCCAAATCGGCCACTCTTCACCTTCAAATTGCAACCTAAATCCGCCATTCTACACCTTCAAATTGCAACCCAAATCGGCCACCCTTCACCTTCAAATTGCAACCCAAATTGGCCACCCTTCACCGAAAAATTGCAACCCAAATCCGCCACTCTTCACCTTCAAATTGCAACCCAAATCAGCCACCCTTCACATTCAAATTGCAACCCAAATCCGCCACTCTTCACATTCAAATTGCAACCCAAATGTGCCACTCTTCACATTCAAATTGCAACCCAAATGTGCCACTCTTCACCTTCAAATTGCAACCCAAATTGGCCAACCTTCACCGAAAAATTGCAACCCAAATTGGCCACCCTTCACCGAAAAATTGCAACCCAAATCCGCCACTCTTCACCTTCAAATTGCAACCCAAATCCGCCACTCTTCACATTCAAATTGCAACCCAAATGTGCCACTCTTCACATTCAAATTGCAACCCAAATTGGCCACTCTTCACCTTAAAATTGCAACCCAAATTGGCCACCCTTCACCTAAAAATTGCAACCCAAATCCGCCACTCTTCACCTAAAAATTGCAACCCAAATCGGCTAATCTTCACATTCAAATTGCAACCCAAATTGGCCACTCTTCACCGAAAAATTGTAACCCAAATCGGCCACTCTTCACCTTCAGCTCGCAAAGTCCATTGGCCACACTTTGGCAGCGAGATTGCCAGGTTAATGCACCGGGCTCTTGGCCGAATAGTCCCACTGGCTAGATTGGTGCACCCTGAACTGCAATGATGGAATGACCTTTCACGTACCCGTTCATATTACTAGTTGTTGGAGATTGCAAGAGGGCAGCGACTGGAGCTCCGGTGTAATGCAATATCCGCGGCGCAATTTTCACTGCTTGGGTTTTATGACTGGTATTAATTAGGGCAGAGGCCTCGCGGTGGCCGATGGCCCATAAAATGTCAGGCTGAGTAAACGCCAAGCCAATGAATCAACACCGAGAGCAAGCGGCACGGACGCGCAGCCAAACCACAGACACTGATTTACTCCTGTGCCTCGCACGCGGCCAAACGTTGACGTGTAAGAAATTTGTGCCGAGTCGGCAGCGGTGCCTGGAAAAAGGTGCTGAAATGACCCGTGCAAGTGGGGCTGCCAAGTCGGGCAGGAGAAGCCGGTCTAGGGGTCAGGGTGTCTGCGAGCTTTAAGTAAACGTGCCGCGATCGGATTCGAGACGGCCAAGGCTTTCCATCACGCAAAGGGCATCTTGGAAGAGAGATTAAAAAAAGAGATTTAAAAAGAGATATCAAAACGAGTAGCAAATGAGCCATAGCTATGAAAATGGTTACAGCTGTTAACCTCCTCCAAAGGCCCATAGTTGGGGCCATGTTTTAAGCACTCTGTTTATGATTTTAAGCTACATCAGCACAAGTCTTGAGTGCGGGGGTGTTTATTCCACATCCCGTCGAAGTGAAAGCTGCCATTTTTCATGTGTTCTTCATCGGTTGTTTGTTGTCGCTTGTGCCCGTTCTTCCAAATGAAATGAAAGGAAGGGGATGGGTTAGCATGCGGGGATGGCCGAGTCATGTCCTGACGAAGAGATAGCTTCATCCCGCAGTGAAGTTGCAGGGATGGCCGAGTCATGTCCTGATGAAGGAATAACTTCTTCCCGCAGTGAAAAGTTGCAGGGATGGCCGAGTCATGTCCTGACGAAGGGCTAACTTCATCCCGCAGTGAGGTTGCAGGGATGGCCGAGTCATGTCCTGACGAAGGGCTAACTTCATCCCGCAGTGAGGTTGCAGGGATGGCCGAGTCATGTCCTGACGAAGGGCTAACTTCATCCCGCAGTGAAAAGTTGCAGGGATGGCCGAGTCATGTCCTGACGAAGGGCTAACTTCATCCCGCAGTGAAGTTGCAGGGATGGCCGAGTCATGTCCTCACGAAGGAATAACTTCATCTCACAGTGAAAAGTTGCAGGGATGGCCGAGTCATGTCCTGACGAAGGGCTAACTTCATCTCGCAGTGAAGTTGCAGGGATGGCCGAGTCATGTCCTGACGAAGGAATAACTTCATCCCACAGTGAAAAGTTGCAGGGATGGCCGGGTCATGTCCTGACGAAGGAATAACTTCATCCCACAGTGAGGTTGCAGGGATGGCCGAGTCATGTCCTGACGAAGGGCTAACTTCATCCCGCAGTGAGGTTGCAGGGATGGCCGAGTCATGTCCTGACGAAGGGCTAACTTCATCCCGCAGTGAAAAGTTGCAGGGATGGCCGAGTCATGTCCTGACGAAGGGCTAACTTCATCCCGCAGTGAAGTTGCAGGGATGGCCGAGTCATGTCCTCACGAAGGAATAACTTCATCTCACAGTGAAAAGTTGCAGGGATGGCCGAGTCATGTCCTGACGAAGGGCTAACTTCATCTCGCAGTGAAGTTGCAGGGATGGCCGAGTCATGTCCTGATGAAGGAATAACTTCTTCCCGCAGTGAAAAGTTGCAGGGATGGCCGAGTCATGTCCTGACGAAGGGCTAACTTCATCCCGCAGTGAGGTTGCAGGGATGGCCGAGTCATGTCCTGACGAAGGGCTAACTTCATCCCGCAGTGAGGTTGCAGGGATGGCCGAGTCATGTCCTGACGAAGGGCTAACTTCATCCCGCAGTGAAAAGTTGCAGGGATGGCCGAGTCATGTCCTGACGAAGGGCTAACTTCATCCCGCAGTGAAGTTGCAGGGATGGCCGAGTCATGTCCTCACGAAGGAATAACTTCATCTCACAGTGAAAAGTTGCAGGGATGGCCGAGTCATGTCCTGACGAAGGGCTAACTTCATCTCGCAGTGAAGTTGCAGGGATGGCCGAGTCATGTCCTGACGAAGGAATAACTTCATCCCACAGTGAAAAGTTGCAGGGATGGCCGGGTCATGTCCTCACGAAGGAATAACTTCATCCCACAGTGAAGTTGCAGGGATGGCCGAGTCATGTCCTGACAAAGGAATAACTTCATCCCGCAGTGAAAAGTTGCAGGGATGGCCGAGTCATGTCCTGACGAAGGAATAACTTCATCCCGCAGTGAAAAGTTGCAGGGATGGCCGAGTCATGTCCTGACGAAGGCTAACTTAATCTCGCAGTGAAGTTGCTCGATAGGCTACTGTTGGTATAATTGCACAACTATTCTTTAGATATTGCCTGCCGGTTACAGGTAGGACGTAATTCCAAGATGTCTGAGGCCGCAGTGCCAAATACGAATCTTGGCTCGCACAATATTTTCCGAGTGGTGTGGAGTTTGTCGTGAATTGCTTTTGGCTCCGCCTGAACCTATGGAAAGCTATGCTTGTTCTTCATGTCATCATTTGCTGGTATCAGAGCCAGCAACCAATGAACAAGGAGCAGAAACAAATCCATCTCTGAGCCGAACTGATCGATCTCTGGTTGAGGACTCACTTATTTAGATTTAGACTTGGACTTAGACTCACTGATCCCCATCGGAGCACCCGTGGCAGTGATGGATCAGGAAGGGTCCCTCGTTGTGCTCTGGCTTAATCCTGTACTAAACCCATAGAAGGGAATTGTAAATTTCAACAAGTCCATGTTTTAAATGAATTACAGGCACATACTCTTGACGGAGCTCCGGGGCGTAACACAACTCCCTTGATGAGAAACGTTCCTTTGCGAGAAGTAATCCTGGATGGGTTTCCACTCCAATGCAGGATAGTCGAATGGACGGGAAGGAATTAGTAATTCGATCAGGATTCTGCCGATAACTCGCCTACTCTTCGCAAAGAAAATCGTGGGATCTTTGACGTCCGCCAACTACAGTTCAACGTCCGTCCGTTCAAAGGACGGAGCACACATATTGAAGAATCACCCTGCCTCTGAAACCATTAGGATGACAGCTTATCGCCGGGTCGGGATTTTACCCAAAACTCGACACTCAGAGATGAGGGTGCACACCCCTAGGCCATCCTGACATCCGCATTTTTAGCTGAGGAGCTCACAAAACTCCATAAATCTGCTTGCTCACAATTACACTGCAATAATACTTGGAGTATCGATTCATATTCCATAAACCGATTGACTAAGGAAGCCTCGTAAGTTGAGTAAAAAAAAAAAAACTTACTTCTGAACCAAGTCGATATGTCTCGAACGAAGCAATATCGCAAAGGGTGAATGTCCAAATCAAATATCCCCCAAAAAGACAAAACCAAATATTTGGTTGTTGATAACCCTAATTCAGGAGATAGCGGACTTCCTCGGTACCAGAGAATTCCAATTCGTCAAGTTTACCATTTTACTCTAATAGTCGTACAGTAGTTTCTCGTCGATGCCCGCGCGCCTGCACCCGCTTCATAGTCAGGTTCACTATGTTTTTTCGTTCAAAATCATGGTAGATTAGCAAACCTATACATTTTTGGAAACGTTATTACATGGAAAATCTGAAAATCAATGTTTACATTTGCCAATTCCGACCAATTCGATTCGACCAATTCGACCAATTCGACCAATCGACCAATTCCATTCGACCAATTCGACCATTCGACCATTGGACTCGATCGACCATTCGACCAATTCGATCGATTCGATTCGATTCGATTCATCGAATTCGATTCGATCGACCATTCGACCAATTCGATTTGCCAATCAATTTGACCGACCTTTGCTTGTGTGGAACGGACTGTGAAAACGATGCGGACTATATTGTCGGATACGACACACAGGACAGTGATGACGAACTCGAAATGGCATATTCTGTAATCGTGTATGTTTGATGCCATTGACTGCCTGTGTATATTTTGTCATTGACTGCCTGTGTAGATGTGGTTATACTGACTGCATGTGTATATATGATTTTGCTGACTGCCTGTGTATGTTTGGTGATATGAATTATTTTGACGCATTTTGATGTTATTAACTGCCTGTACAAAATGATAACATGTATTTGATTATGCAACTTATCGCAAATATAAAGACAGTATTTTGCAATTCAAAACCTTTGATTCGTGTCTTACCATTCCCCATAGCACTAATTTGATACTTTCATTGGATTCCTTGTCCCTGAAAATATAGGTTTAGTATATATATTTAAAGTTTTTAGGGTAATTAGAGGCAGAAATAGAACAAAATATGTATTTTACAGTGGCCATTTTGAAAATCCAAAATGGCCGCCATACAGGTATCTCTCCAAATGTAAACATTGATTTTTAGTTTCCTTATGCTATAACCTTTCCAAAAATGTATAGGTTTGCTAATCTACCATGATTTTGAACGAAATATAATTTATTGACATAGTGAACCTGACTATCATGTAGCTTCCTGCAGTCGCTCGTTGCCCATGAACAAACGCTGGCATGGCATGGTGGCGTTGTTTTGTGCTAATAGCTCGGAAACGCCATTGCGTCCTTAGTTTCTGGTCTTTTCCATAGAGCATTAGCTCCCACTCTTGCACGACTGGTCAATCGGTGTATAACGCATGATGGAAACATCTTTGAGGGCTCTTCGGAGAACCGGGTTCGGAACAAGGCCAGGAGGTTCTGCATCACCGAGCCTCCTGCCCCCGGTACAACGTCGAGTGTGAAATGCGTCCTCATTGTCCCAGCAAACTTGTTATCTTTATTTCATTGGGAATAAAGTGCTCTTATGGAATTTGGGGACTGAACCTGGGATGCATTTCATGCGTGCAAATGCGTTGATTTCGTATGGAAACCTTTGGGAAGTATTCTCTGCTGAGTTGCTCGGCACGTGGATAATCGAGGATCTACCTGTATCCAACTATAACATGTTATTCTTGTCAAAAAGTTGCACAGGCAGAACACATTGTGTGGAGGTATATGTGATCCATTTTGAATGGAAGGTTAAGCCAGCTGTCTTGTCTGTTTTAAATTGCTTGCGGACATGCCCCCTACCCTGACCCCCTGGGTCTGGCTAAAGTCTAAGTCGAAGCTGCTGCTACTACCAACTCGCACAAAGATGTGGGTACTTTGCGAACCTGAAACAAACTCAACCTTTAACCGCTCGGCGGTGTCATTGGCGCTAACGTTATGAGTAAACCTGCAAATGAAGAGATTGATTTGAAGTAAAGGAAAAAATAAAAAAGGAGATGAGGTTTTTCCACATTCCATCGATGGAAGGCACAACTAATGTTATTCAGGAATGGAAAATCTCTTGTGCAAACCCAACGAGTATACATTTCCTTAAATTAGACTAGTACCAAGTAATTGTGGATGTAGTCTGGTCTACAAATTTCAGTGGTTATAGACAATGTATCGATTACAGGCAATAAGGATCGTGCTACCCCTTCCCACTCCCTTTCCCACTTCCCTTCCCACTTCCCTTCCCACTCCCCTTCCCACTCCCCTTCCCACTCCCCTTCCCACTCCCCTTCACACACACCTACACGTACACACACACCTACACACACACACACCTACACACACACACACCGACACACACACCGACACACACACCGACACACCGACACACCTACACACACACACTAATTTGATAAGCCCCCTACTGGAGTAGAGCAGCTAAAGAGCTCCAGATTGTTAGGAAAAGGTACCAGGAGCCTAGCGAAGGCATTTGGACATTTTGACAGCAAAGAGTAAAAAGTTTAGCTGGGAACCGAACAAAGCTGGGCAATCGAAAAACAATTAATCTGGAGAAGTATCATCTTGTGTCCCTCAAATTTTATTGGGATCAATATGACTCCACATGTTATGTGAACACTCGTATGTATTATGGCCTAAATGAGGCCCCTTCAAATGGGAAAAGCCAGGTGTTCTCTCCTGATCCAATGCCTCTCCGTTTTTTTTTTTTGTAAAATAAAAAAGAAGGAATTCCATTCCTGTGATGCTACACAGGGTGTGGTAGTTTTTGCATGGTCGACATTGTGAGGCTTTCGATGTTTAATGCTGGTTCAACGTGCCTCGTTTCTTGCAGTAAACCTACTGGACACCATCAGCACCGTGGGAGAATTGGACTGGACAGCATCCGCAGACGGGGTGCGTATTCAAGTTGATCTTTGCTTGTCTTGGGTTCAGAGTTTAAGTGAGAGACATATTTGTATTGAAACCATAAGGTCGGACGTGCAAGGAAGGTGTGCTTGGGTCGGGGTCGCTTGCATGTGAAACCCAAGTTTCTACGGTTATCGGTGAGAAGATGAGATTGAAAAGCAGTTCTTTTTTGTTGTTTTTTAGGCACCAAGCCAAATATTTGGAATGCCGTCGTCATCAATTGGAGAGAGAGAGGGGACAAAATGTATAAACACGTCTCATAAAGTTTGTTTTAGTTTGAAATAAAATGTGAGCGTAAAATATGTAAATCAAACGATAGCAATGAGTCAATGCTTCAGTAATGATAGTGCGATTCGTCAGGGTGGGAAATGGGCCCATGAGTGGTTGCGGAGTGCCGGGGAAGGGCAGAAGGGCAGCAAAAGGAAGTGTCGAAGAAAGGCTGGAAGGGAAGGGCCGAGATGCTAATGATGGTCTGGGAGAGGGGAGGCGAGGGATGGGGGGGTTTGAGGGGTGAAGGTTCCGGTGACTTTGTGTGCCGGTGTATGACTTGTAGGGCGTCTCCTGCTGTGGTATTTGCCTACAGCAAAAAATTATATGCTCTCTCGGTCTTCTCAATGCCTGGACCATTCAGCTTGCAGAGTACCGGGAGGGGTTATTCATGTTTTAATTGGAATTCAATGTGGTGCATAAACCTCGAGGAGTGAACCCTGACAGCCTGATGCCGATGGGCCTACAGAAGTGTAACAATCTCTTAAATGCATTCATTGAGACCCAGCTGGACGGCTCTCAGACAAATTCCGACAGACTTATTTTATTGCTATCCTGCTTAAGGCCTGGGCCTAGAATGTTTCCAGTCCTGCGTGAAATGCATGCAGACCTACGGTTATCAAGTTCATAGCAGCGGTCAACATCTGTTTTGCCTTGCACTCGGTTGCAATTGTAGGAAGATTAATGATTAGGGAATGCAGCTAAAACCTCCGAAACGGAGAGGGAGAGAGAACCATTCACCCCCTACTGAGGATCTCTCGCCAGGAAACCTTCTAAGGAATATTTAAAGGCAGTAGTAGTCTCAAGCCGCCATCATAACTCGGTTTGTGATGTTTGAACAGCTGTCTCCAGCAGGCCTAAAGCCGTTTCGGTGCCTAAAGCACGCCTGTAGTTCGACTCCCTGCCGCCAGAGTACCTGACCTATCCACATGGGTTGGGCCTGATGCCTTTTGCAGCCTGCATCATGCCCCGGCACCTGTTTAGCCTCTGCGCACCAATGTGGCGGAGCTAATTGCCCAGTCAATAAGTTTCCTCGGAAATGTATCATTGGCACTTTTTCACATTTACCATGTTTGTCCGCTTTTACCCGTCTTGCATACAGGTTCCTTGTCTACACGGCCCACTCGTCTCTCTAGATGTGTCTTGTCTATATGTGCTGTCTGTTCCTTCTTTCCTGGTTTCTCTCTCCTCCCTTGCACGCAAACTTCCTCGGCTCTGTCACTGTGTCAGTATCACCCGCTGGCTTTAATCTCTTCTGTAAAAAGCGTGGAATAAATAAATAAATAAATCAAATCAAGAGATCACCAGAAAGAAAGCAAATCAAATTATATATATATATATAAACTTATTAAACTTATAAAAGATTTAAACTTATAAAAACTAATTTTAAAAAAAACTTATAAAAACCTCATATTACACCATGATGAAGGAAAAAGATTAGGCCTCAAGAAATGTTTGAGGCCTACTCGAGTTATTCTGTTTTCCGAAACCTTACTGGTGCTGTTTCTCCTTCCCCTCTGTTTTGATCTGCAGTGGGAACAACTTCCAGTGAATTTGAACACAAGCTTGACCGTACAGGCCTTCCAAGTGTGCAACGTGAACGGCCCAAACTACGACAACTGGCTCGTCACCGAGTGGGTGCCCCGCCGAGAGGCACACCACGTACTCGTGGAACTCAAATTCACGCTGCGAGACTGCAGCAGCCTCCCCGATCAGACCAGAAACTGCAAGGAGACGTTCAACTTCCTTTATGCCGAGTCCGACGGCAGTCCACCCCAAAGGCCTTATGAAAGGCATTTTGTCAAAAAGAGCACCATTGCGGCTGACAAAATCTTCACGCAAATTGATGTTGGTGATCGCGTGCTCAAACTGAACACTCGGGTTATCCAGCTTCCGCGATTAACAAATCAGGGATTTTACTTGGGGTTCCAAGATACCGGGGCATGCGTGGCACTCGTTTCTGTGCGTGCTTTCTACAAGAGGTGCCCGGAAACGATTCGCCACCTGGCTAAATTTCCAGCCACTGTGTCAAATACCAAACTACAGAAGATACCTGGTACGTGTGTGTCAGGAGCTATCGTTAAGGAACCTCCACAATTACACTGTGACGCCGATGGCAAGTGGGTCGTTCCCATCGGAAGATGCGTCTGCAAAGCCGGTTATGCGGCCACTGGAGAAAAATGCAGAAGTGAGTTATTTGTTGCTTAATTTCCTCATATTACTGGGATGTTATTGTTTTATTTGATTGTAACTCTGAATGAATCGTCACTTTGATGTTCGTTTTTCGTCTAGCTTTCTGAAGGCACAAAGAACTAGAACGGCACTCGGTAGAGCGCAAACCTCTGCCAGGTGAACAGTTTATGTTTTGTATCCCACTGATAGGTCAGATCTGGATTCGGACCTGAACCAATATCTAATCGGCTTGTTCTTGTCACCTAACCAACTCGTCCACCTAGTTTAGTCATAACTCGTCCATAACTCTTTAAAAATATCATGTTATATATCGATTTTCGCTCAATCTCTCAATGGTGAAGAATCACTTAAAAATTAAATAAATATCGTATCCGAATCCATATTCAGATCTTCACCAAAATCGAATCAATTAGTCTTTGTCACACACACAACCTGTCTAACAGGTTTTGTCCAAATCCATCCATAACTTCTTGAGATATCCTGCTATATATCGTTTTTGGCCTGATCTGGTACGTGTGTTTTCTCAACAATGGATGGAGGTCCTCAATGCCAAACAGGAAATTAGAGCAGTCTCCCTTGACATATCACGTGCCTTCGATACGGTCTGGCACCCCGCTCTGCACACCAAACTCTCCTCTTTTGGTATCAATGGAAATCTCCACGCATGGCTGGTGGACTTCCTCTCTAGTCATAGTCAACGTGTGGCCCTGAATGGGTTTCTCTCATCTCCTCTTCCTGTTCAGGCTGGAGTTCCCCAAGGCAGTGTTCTGGGCCTGTGCTTTTTCTGGTCTTCATCAATGATCTCTCTGACTCTTGAAAATCCTCTGTATCTCTTTGCTGATGACTCTACTCTGCCACTTTTCCCACTCCTCCCTCCAGGTCTTTAAAACAGCTGTTCACCACCATCTCTTATCTTCCCCCATCCAAAACCTTGATCTTTTCTACCCCCGCTAATTCACCCCAGATCCACCTTGTTTGAAATTCCAACTTCTTTCCTGGAAGTCCTGGCAGTGTCCATATGTTTTATACCTCTCCCACCGCCCCCTTCCCATGCCCCCCCCCCCCCAAAGCCCTCGCCCTCTCTCAGATCTCTCGATGTCTCCATGTCTCTCGGTCCCTGCTCTCAAATGTTGTGTTTGTGTCCTTCCCCCTCTCTCCCCATCTTGTCTACCGCTCCCGATGTTTATATGTTTTATGTGTCGGTTTGTCTTTGTGTGTGATTAATGTTCGCTCTTTCACGAGCCTCGATCTTGTATACAAAAAAAAAACAAACAAAAAAAAAAAACTCTGTCGCTCCATTCTTCATCCCTCAGATCGGCAGTCTGCTGCCTCCTCACTCTCTGCAGACCTGGACAAAATCACAGACTGGGCAAACAAGTGGAACATGTCTTTCAATCCTGACAAACCTCACACTCTTACGATGCCTCTCCGAAAAGACCGACTGGACAACCCTCCCATCCACTTTCTGAATAATCCTCTCCAAGAAGTTCTGTCACTCAAGCTTTTGGGTCTCACTATCTGCCATGATCTTTCCTGGGAAAACCACATTTCAAATCTGGCCTCCAAAGCCAGTCGCCGACTGGGCATCCTCCGTCGTGCAAAGTCCTTCCTTGGCACACCTGAGCTCCTCACCACATACAAGGCTTTCAGCCGCAGCTCAATGGAATACTGCTCTCCCCTCTGGGCTGGTGCTCCTGCCTCACACCTAGCTCGTCTTCCCGCTGTTGAAACCAAAGCATTCAGAATCATTGGAATCTCCCGCGATGAAGCTAACTCCAAGGGCCTCTCACTCACTCACCGCAGGCAGGTTGGTGGTCTTTCCATCTTCTACCGACTCCTCTCTGGCCTTGCCCCTCCAGCTCTCTCTGGGCTCTGTCCCGCAAATATTCCTACAGGTCGCACAAGATCTGCCTGCAACCCTCTTATGGTCAAACTGCCAAAATCAAGACTCTCTGCTCACCTTCACTCCTTCATTCCTCTCTTCTCCCGCCTCTGGAACAAACTCCCTCACTCTCTTCAATCCCACTCCACCCTCCAGGTCTTTAAAACTGCTGTTCACCACCATCTCTTATCTTCCCCCATCCAAAACCTTGATCTTTTCTACCCCCGCTAATTTCACCCCAATTCCACTTTTTTGAAATATCAACTTCTGTCATGGAAGTCCTTGGTGTCCTTGTGTTTTATACTTCTCCCTCCACCCCCCCCCCTTCCCACGCCTCCTCCCCCCAAGCCCTCTCCCTTCCACACATCTCCCTGCTCTCAAATGTTGTGTTTGTGTGCTTCCCCTTCTCTCCCCATCTTGTTTTCCGCTCCCTCTTTTTGTGTGTTTTGTTTGTCTGGTTGATTTGTTTGTGAAGTAAATGTTAGCTCTTTCACAAGCCTCGATTCAGTATACAAAAAAAAAAAAAAAAATCTCCCAATGGTGAAGAATCACTTAAAAAATTATACGAGCCGGATCCGAATCCGGATCTTCACCAAAATCAAATCATTTCGTCCTTGTCACATACGCTACGTTTCTGTCAAATTTCGTCCGAATCCGGATCTTCACCAAAATCAAATCATTTCGTCCTTGTCACATACGCTACGTTTCTGCCAAATTTCGTCCGAATCCGGATCTTCACCAAAATCAAATCATTTCGTCCTTGTCACATACGCTACGTTTCTGCCAAATTTCGTCCGAATCCGGATCTTCACCAAAATCAAATCATTTCGTCCTTGTCACATACGCTACGTTTCTGCCAAATTTCGTCCGAATCCATCCACAATTTTTTGAGATATCTTGTTCACAAACAAACAAACAAACGGGTGTGAAAACATAACCTCCATCCACCTTCGGTGGCGGAGGTAAAAAGTTGCAAATCATGCTCAGTGTGATTGGTCTGCCAATTAATTCCATCACGTGCAACTGTCTTGCTGATTGTTGCATCACACCTGTGAGTATGGATGTGGTACCGTCTGTAGGTTAAGGCAGGAATTTGTAATTTGGCCAGGGTGTCAGGACACAATGGCCTAGTCTTTGTGAATGACACCACGGGATCATATTATCATAAACGTCCATTGGCAGATAATAGCAGATGTGACCCTGGCAAAGTGGCAAAGTCATGTATAAGGAACGGTGCAAAGCTCTGCCGGAAAAGTACCATGGTGGCAGTTTATAGTTTGGGATGGAATTGGCCCCAAACGAGACTTATTACAGTTATGTACACCACCTCTGAGCTGGTCTGTGATATTCGTGGACTGATCTGTAGTTTGTCTTTATGGGATTTTCTTTTCATACTCTACACCACCATTTATTTATTTATTTATTTAGTAAAGCAATAACTTTATTCCACATTATAATCTGAAAACTTACTTTGGGAATCCACTAAAGAACATTTGGTTTCTAAACTCCTCTCACATCGATACGTTAACTCTACAAGTATTTAATTCCAAAGTATTCAGCCATGCATCCCTCAGCTCTCACGTCATGACTACCCATCTATATAAATAAAGGAGGAGTGTCTGTGTGTGTGTGTGTGTGTGTGTGTGTGTGTGTGTGTCTGTCTGGATGTCCGCTTATAACTCAAGAACTACACATCGGAGAAAAGTTTTAGACACAGATTCGGAATCAGCATAAAATTCCGGTGGTTATAGGCTACTTTTTATTTTAATATCAATGGTTTAAAAACCGGGCCAGCTGCAATTCCATGGTGTAGTTTGTGGCGGCGCTATTGCCCCTTTCCGATCCCATGACGCATTGCGGTTCCGATTCGCGATAAGGTCTATGCGCTATCACCGACACTTTTCCACCTTTTTCATACCTTTTAATCAGATTTACCTTAGCGTCCATCGTAACCACATTATGCTTGGAAACACTAGCATTATCCTTCTTCATTATTATCCTTCTTCTTCAAACACTAGCATCATTATCCCATGGCTAACACAGACACAGTAAAGGAATACTGTACGTCACCTCTGTTTTGAATGAGAATCAGCAGTTGCGCGTACGTACAGTATACTGTACGTACATATTTATATATTTTTAATGTGCTTTTTATTGTATTTTAAATTGTTTTTAAGCTTCTTTTATTCTTCATTTATGTACTATTTTATTTATTTTAAATATATTTTTAAGGAAAACAAATGTTTTCACGTCCGTAGGAGTGACGTAATGTCGCACATAATGACGTTCGCTGCCCGGTCATGAAAGAAATTATGATTCTCTTGCCAAAGTGACATGAAGATCAGGCAGTAAACCTCCCAACTGAGTTTCTCAACAGTCATCAGCCTCAAGGACTCCCAACACACAGGTTGATTCTCAAGGTGGGAGCACCAATCATGCTTCTAAGGAATCTTGATCCACCAAAGCTGTGTAATGGAACACGATTGACAATCCAGCAAATGATGCCGCATGTCCTAGAGGCAACCATCCTCTCAGGACAATACAGAGGAGAGAAAGTATTCATTCCAAGGATACCACTTATTCCACCTGATCTTCCATTCTCCTTCAAGAGGATTCAGTTCCCCATCAGGCTATGTTTTGCTATGTCCATCAACAGGGCGCAGGGGCAATCAATGAAGGTTGTCGGCCTGAACTTCACAGAACAAGTGTTTGCCCATGGCCAGCTGTACGTGGGCTGCTCGAGGGTTGGAAAACCAAGCAATCTTTATGTCTTGGCACCAAGTAAGAAAACCAGAAATTTTGTATACCCAGAGGTTTTGAGAAATTGAAAATTGAAAAAACGTCATGTAGGAAATGTACTGTGATATTGCTCTAAAATATACATGTTCTTTTCATCATATATTTGTATTATTCTTATTCAACCCGGGCGAAGCCGGGTACCTCAGATAGTTATATATACCTGCATGACTACCCATGACTACCCAGAATGTTAAAGTTCCTTGTTTATCTCTTCCATGAGCCTCTTTCTCCATACAGGTAAAAAAAAGTGTATTTAAAGGGGAAAATCAGAAAACTTCAATTTCCAAGCAATCCATTTATCAAAAAAATTATTACAATTTGCTTTAATGTCATTAAGATTTTTAAGAATTTGCTCAGCCCAAAACCCAGGGCCTTTTTCTAGGCCTCGGTGACACAAAAATTTAGATTCATCAACTCAGTAAATTTACGCAGTTAACTAATGTCCTCCGATTGCTCTTTAGAGGTACTTGATTTTGGATTTCGAACATGCTATAATATAAACTGTTACCCTGGTGTTTCACAGACGGGGTGGTTCATCTTACGGTCAGACAAGCCCTTTGATATTAAGCCGGAGGACCAGTTTGATAGGACTGGTCGCCATTGGGCTTTAAAGATCCCACGATGTCTCTCACCAAGAGTAGGCAAGTTATCGCCGGCACTTTGACCAAATTACAAAATCCTACCAAGTTACCTTCAGTCGACCGTGAGACCTGGGCAGCCGGTTCGTGAAAGACTTGGGCCAAAAAGACTTACCCGGCCATCCCCACGAGAATTTGCGGATAATCTGGGCCCATTAAAGAAGTAGAGGGATTAGTATTTTTCTGCCCATAATCTGAGTCGTTTTAAATTGTATGCTAATGATCTTTTCTTACTCGCCACATTCCAAATTAGTTTTTTTTTAAATATCGATGTGTAAGGAGCCTCGATGGTTAAGTTTGCACAAAAAGCAAAAATCTTTGATTTTCAAAACCTCTTGATTGTTCCACGTCCTTCATGGCTCCAGAATTATTTGCGTGGGTCCAGAGCAGTGAAGAACTAGAAGAGAATGTGTGCAAGGCCTCCGCCATTCGCTTGCTTCATCAACTCCCTTTGATAATCCCTAAGGAATTCTGTTTCCCTGAGTTTCGAGCTCTTTTTCCTTCATCAGTAGAACATTACAATGGATACATTTGTGTTCCTTGAACAATGCTACCTGAAAAGTTGTCCCATTTTTTTTGGTAGGCCTTATGTGCTCGATTTGTAATCCTTTCCATAATTGATCGTCGTTTCATTATCAGTTTGCCTCCTGTTCCTGGTTGTCCATTCCCACACGGTGTTGCTTGACGACATAGTTGGCGAATTTTCATTTTGAAAGAAATCGACCTCGACTTGTCCGATATATCTCGGGACTTGCAATGAGATGTTTGAGGATAATTTGACTGTTAACCCATGGTAAGCGGCCTTGCCACGTGGTCGCCCACCGATGACGTAAGATTTTAAAGAATTTGCTCAGATCAAAACCCAAGCCCTTTTCTAGGCCATGGTGACACAAACATTTAGACTCATCAACTTAGTAAATTTACGCAGTTAACTATTCTGAAAGATGGAATTGCTCGAGTCAAAGGACGATGGGGGTTTATTTAGCTGTCCATTGCAAGCTATTCCGGTCGGTTCCCAATTGTGGGCCTGAACTTTGAAGTGAGGAGCGAGATGTACATGTTCATCCCCCAGGTTATTTGATACATGAGAGTTCTGGTAACAAATGATCTGGAGAGTTTATACTTGGATGGGTATTCTGAATATGGATGGCGGAAACCGAACGAATGTTTGTCCAAAAACTGTCTTTCGCCTTTAGTTGGCATGGCTCGAGCCGAGTTCCGAATGCCATTGGGCCCTCTGGTTGGCTTAGCTTTAATAATAATAATATGAGGTCTCTTACAAGGAACTTCAATGCAGGAGGGGCCATTAGGCCCGTAAAGCATGCACAACAGTTGCCAACATATGGTTGTTTGTCTGTGCGTTATGCTTTTTTTAGATGCTGAGCGTTAGGCAGGGAAGCAGCACGTGGAATTTTTAGGGTTCGGATCACCGATTTTTCCAGACTCGGAGCAGATGCTCCAACCATTACACTACCGAGTCTGGTTAAATCAATAAACCAGAATAACCAACCATAACGCTGCCGTTAAGCAAGAACATCAATTTCAGTGAATTGCCCAGGAGTTTTTGTGGAGACGGCCATGTCATGTGAAATATTTACATTTTGGCTGTGAAATATTTACATGATGTGTAAGAAATCTATTCATCACATTTTTACCATTGTAACGTAATTTCAATGAAGGTTCATGAAGGTTCCACAGACAATGCTGCGTCTATTCAATCATTGGTGTTAAATATTTCACGCAATGGTGCCGTCTCTCCCATTCATTAAACTTGGGTTGGCACGATAGCCAAGAGGTAAGGCCACGTGCCTCTGAGAGCTGCCTAGCCTGGGTTTGAACCCGGCCCAGCTATAAACTGCCATTCTGGTGTTTCACGTGCACGGCGATACATCGATGTGTGTGCCATCCCTCGGATGCATGAAAATTGCAGGCCCATCTGCCAACATTGGTCTTTGGTGGACGTTAACTGCTGGAAAGGCAATGGCAAACCACCCAGAACACCAAAACCCTATGACAAGAGACTGCTTCGGCAGCACCAACGCCATGTCACGCGTCTGGCAAATTTGTTTAACTAGCAATTTAACTAGCAACCCGCCCTATGGACGGGGCTTCAATTGGGAGGCCCAAATGAAAAGGCAAAATATCAGAAATTGAAGGCTTTTTTTATTTTAACCGATTTATGTAAACATCCGTTGAATGATATCACATGCAAATCATCAAAATCGAAACAGTACATGGCGCCCATTTTGAAAAAAGATTGAATTCTGCAAAACGGAAGCGGCCGCTACACGTCTTTCTCAGTCGCACGTTTATGTGTGAAGAGTGCGCGCCGAATCTGTAACACGGAAGCGGCTGCTACACCTGTTTCTCAGTCGCTTTGCACACGCTGGGGTGTTACTTCGGAGCTGCACGTTTATATCGGAAGAGTTCGTCAGGAGTCGATCTACTCTCTCCTGGTACGTAGAATTTCAACAAAAGCCACATCACTGTTCATATCGGTAAATATTATTCCATCGTGTTTTGGAAAACTGGAAAATTGGAAAACTTGCAAAAATTGGAAAACAATATAGCCTATTTTACTCCAGGGGGTCCTAGGATTGATTACCCACCCAAAATATCGTTGCGATCAGTTCAGCGTTTTTGCGGTACCTTGGAACGGACAGACAGACGGACCGACATTTGGTGAATTATAGTAATATTAATGACTAAATTAGCCTTAATTTTTGAGTCGAAAAAGAAGATGTTGTTCTACTCACAAAATATTTATCTTTTCTTCTGTGGTCTTTTGTTACAGCACAAAGCACGGAATGTAAATCTGTCGTTCCACTCCTTAGTCACATCAAACTTTCCATGAAGTTTCATGAGCAGGGCCTTGTCAAACGTAGTGACTTTGAAAGTTCCCTTTGTGGATGTGGCTGGATCCGTATACTGATTCGGTTCATTCTATCCATTGATCTAGTTTATTTTCTTATCTCTTCCTCACGGACCGAAAAGTCTTCTAATGCTCACAGAAGATGCTTTGATGGTTAAAAATTGCCAAGGAGATAACATTTTTGGAGTGTTCTTTCAAACCAAAAATTTGTATTGTGTATCAGTCATCGGAAGAGACCGAAATACAATCGACGCACTTTTAAAAAGGATGCTTCAAAGCTCGCAAAGATTAAACAAGGATAGTGTAAAAAATGATGGTACTCTTCTCATCCATCACACCCTCATCAACAATAGCATAGATCGTCCCTGGTGTCAATTTGGTGGAACGCTGTTGTTGCGCTGCTGAGATTCAAACAAAGGAATTATCTCGACCTTATCCACAACAATAACTTTATGCTGATATAGGTTGTAATAATATAAGCGTTGTGATTTTGGGATAATTATTCGACAATTTGTGTTGCTTATAATAATTGTCCGTTCGTTCGTTCATTCATTTATCTATCTACCGACATTTATCTATCTACCGACAGTATCTATTTCCCATGATTGGTGGAGGGCCACAGAGGAGCTTATGTGCACAGCAAGGACATTAGGAGATGTCATTGCACTTTACTAGTAGCAAGAAGTTCCAAGACAAATAATAATCATTTTCAATGTACTTTACATGGTGTCAGTGCTGCCAAAGTAGTGTATTGGTGCGGGGTCTGCTGGTTGGTTTGCCAATGCCTTCCCAGCAGTCAGGGCAGGAATTTGTGATTTGTTCAGGGTGCCGGTGATAAATCGCCTAATTTCGCGAAATACTATTGAAACACCAAGGTGGCAGTTTGTAGTTGGGCCGAGATTCCAACCCAGGCTAGACGACTCAAAATTGAGTATGCGTACCTCTAAAGTCTAAGGCCTAAGCTATTCTGCAATTCCTGAAGACAGCGATATTAAGAAACAAAAGGCAAAGCAGTAGAAAATATGGGAGTTGAAACTAGGATCCCAGAATCACGAGTTGAGTTCTTACCTCTTGGATGACAATGCCAAACGAGCCAATCAAAATTGTCCTGATAAAGCAATTATTTGAGGTTGATAACGTCGATGTTCTTGGTGTTGGTTGCACTCGGTGGGAATTGTAATGCGGCGTATAAACAAACGTACATCCGTGAATTGCAACTTTCAAAGTCACCACATCTGACAAGGCCCTGCTCATGAAACTTCATGGAAATTTTGATGTGACTAAGGAAGAAGCCTTTTCTGATGATTAATGTAATGCTATGAGCACGCTTTGATTTGTCACAATATCCCATAATTGGTGCATGGGTGAATTTTCATGATACAATTGGAGAATTTTTATTTTGCAAACTCTTAGCCTCAAATTTCTAAGCGGCAGCTTGACCGAGTGTTGGGTGTGAGACAGCTGGGTGAGGTGTGAACTCGGACCAAGTGTCAGGGTGCTAGGGGTTTGGTTAAAAACTCCGTGAATTGCTCGGCATGCTGGCGTGTCTCAACAAAACTCACAAATTCCACATGTGCGACACGCCGGCTGGAAAAGCCTGGAAGGCTTTGCAATATTTAACAGTCGGAAAAAAACTTGTAAGGCAATTTCTGCCATTCCCACCCCCACTCCACCTCATCGAGCCCTTGCTCCGCAGCACTTTTCTGGACTCGGTGTGCCGGGCCAGTTTCAAGTGGTGTGTTTGTACTTTGTGCTCTTTTTAGCAACAGTCTCAGAAACAGGGCAAGATTAAAAGATTATAATTTAATATCTATTGTCACATTGCTGTCGTGTTTTGCCGGCGGCCCGCACAGGCCCTGCTATTAACAGTCACCAGGCCATCTGGTGCTATCGGGTAACCTTTTGTGGACTTCCCGAAAGCCCTGCACTTATCTCATCTGAAACGAAGGTGGTTGCTTTAAGTGGACCAATCCATTTGCGCATTCCTCCTTGCCTTATCAAATTCTGAAATTTCAAATGGTCTCGATGAGCCTGGTATTAAATTTAGATTTTTGTTATTTAATTATGTTCAAGTCGTTCTTCTGAGGGCAATAAATTGTTCAAGATGGACACACATGCGTCATCGCACTTAAATGTACCAAAAAAATTCCACTTTTTGTAGGAAAGTATAAACTTCCTCCAAAATAAGCTGTTACAAGCATTCCTAATCACAAGGGCCTTGTTGGCTGATTGCACAAAGCAGCAAATTGATGATGGATGAAAGCAACAAGACCTTGATTGAGATATGCCAGCTGTCGTGGGAAGCAAGGAGAAAGAGGGTCCTCTTTTGCACCGCCAAAGGGTTGACGCTGGACCTTGCTTCACATTAAATATCGGATTGTAGCGGCTGCCGCTGGGGTTACACAATCGCCTTGCACCTATCAAGGACGCGGAGCGATCACCAGGCCGGGCTCGTCCAGGACGCCCGGGCAGGCCCGCGCTCGACTTGCCAGGCCTCGGTCGGGACGCCCGGGCAGGCTCGCCCTCAACTTGCCAGGCCGCAGCCGGGACGCGGGGCCACGCCCCCTGGCGCCAGGCCTGGGCAAACCCCCTGGCGGAATAGATATATATTGCTGACCGTAAAACGTTTTTCCCAGAGTGCCTGAGTGTTTGATTCGAATAAAGCACCTCAGATGAATTCAAGCTTTTTGTCGCGTCCATTCTTTCGATCGACGTGGGAGCCACAGCTCCTTCATTGGTGACCTACCGACATGGACACGGCAGTGATGCTTAAACTGCCTACCTTCTGGGAGGCTCACGCGGCTGTTTGGTTCGCTCAGGCGGACTCTCAGTTCGCCCTGCGAGGCATCACCGCGGACGACACCCGCTTCCACCATGTGGTGGCGGCGCTTGGTTCCGCCACCGCGGCCCGCGCCTTGAGCCTCCTCGAGCACCCGCCGGCTGCTGACAAATACGGCGCGATTAAGAAGCTTCTACTCGATGCTTTCGCCCTCCCAGCGGCGGAACGCGCACGGCGCCTGCTCGATTTGCCCGAGCTCGGCGACACGCGCCCTTCCGAGCGAATGGACTACATGCTTTCGCTGCTCGGCGAGCACTCTCCGGCATTCCTGTTCCGGGAGCTGTTCCTCCGTCAGCTGCCTAACCCGGTACGCCTCGCCCTGGCAAGCACGACGATCACAGATCCCCGGGCCCTTGCCAGAGAAGCCGACAAAATCTCCGCCGCGGGACAGCGCATCGCAGCGGCGACATGGGACCCGCCGCCGCCTGATGCACCATCCATGGCGCCCGAGCACCCGGCGCGTTCGACGGCCGAACTGCCGACGCAATTGGCGGCCGCTATACCGAGCCGACCACGTCCAGCACGACGTCCGAAGCCTCCACCCGACCAAGCGTGGTGTTCCTATCATGCCAGGTTCGGACAGAAGGCCCGGACATGCCGACCCCCGTGCACCTTCGGCGGGTCGGGAAACGGCCAGGCCGGCGTTCATTACCTGCCATGAGCGCCGGCCACGGTCACACGGGCAACTTACTGTTCATCACGGACAAAGCGTCCGGACGGCGCTTCCTGTGCGACACCGGCGCCCAACTGAGCGTCATGCCCGCCTCTGACCAGGACAGGCAATCCGCGGTTTGCGGCCCCTCCTTGGTTGCGGCCAACGGATCGACTATCCGCACCTTCGGCCCGCGCAACGTCACCCTCTGCTTCGGCGGCCAACGCTTTGCTTGGACGTTTATAACCGCCAACGTGCCCATGGCTCTGCTAGGCGCCGACTTCCTCTGCGCACACGGACTGCTGGTGGACGTCCAACGGCGTCGTTTAATCAACGCTGAAACCTTCAGCTCCCTGGTATGCACATTAAGCAGCTCCGCGCCGACCGAGCTGGCATGCACCGTCCCGGCGGCGAACGAGTTTGCTCGCCTGCTCGCGGAGTTCCCGGCCCTCACGCGGCCGACGTTTTCGGCCGTCGCAGTACGGCATGGGATCGAGCACCACATACCAACCACGGGCCCGCCGGTCTACGCCAGGGCCCGCCGCCTCGACCCAGCCAAGCTTGCCGTTGCGAAGGCCGAATTCGACGCGTTGGAGCACCTCGGCATCGTGCGGCGCTCCGATAGCGCGTGGGCCTCGCCACTGCACATCGTGCCAAAGCCGGGGGGTGGATGGCGCCCGTGTGGCGACTACCGCCGTCTTAATGACGCTACAACACCCGACAGGTACCCGATCCCGCATATCCAAGACTTCTCCGCCCGTCTGGCGGGACGGGTCATTTTTTCGAAAATTGATCTCATACGGGGATATCACCAGGTACCTGTCAGGGCGGCCGACGTCCCTAAAACGGCAGTCATCACGCCGTTCGGCTTATTCGAGTTCTTGCGGATGCCGTTTGGTCTCAAGAACGCGGCTCAGGCGTTCCAGCGCTTGATGGACGGCGTGCTGCGTGACCTGCCGTTCCTTTTCGTTTACCTGGACGACATCCTCGTCGCCAGCACGTCCCGGGCCGAGCACCTCCTCCACCTCCGAACACTGTTCGGGCGCCTCAGCGAGCACGGCCTCATCGTCAACCCGGCCAAATGCCACTTCGGCACGACGGCCGTTGATTTTTTGGGCCACCACATCACCAAGAACGGGGCTGTGCCGCTGCCAACCAAGGTCGAGGCCATCACCACTTTCCCGCGTCCCCGCACCATAAAGGCCCTGCAGGAATTCCTGGGAATGGTGAATTTTTATCACCGCTTCGTGCCCCGCGCTGCTCAACTCATGCGGCCCCTCTACGAAGCCCTCCGGGGCATGCCGGCCAAGCACGACATCGCCTGGTCCGCAGCAATGGATGCGGCCTTCCAAGGCTCAAAGCGGGCCCTCGCCGACGCAACACTGCTCGCTCACCCGGTGCTCAACGCTCCCATCGCCCTCACCACGGATGCCTCCGACTACGCGGTGGGCGCCGTACATGAGCAATGGGCGAACGGGGTTTGGCAGCCACTCGCTTTTTTCAGCCGGCAGCTCCGGCCGAACGAGCTCAAATACAGCACGTTTGACCGGGAGCTCCTCGGTCTACACCTGGCCGTCCGCCATTTCCGCCACCTCCTGGAGGGCCGACCTTTCACGGCGTTCGTCGACCACAAGCCGTTGGTTTACGCAATGGCCAAGGTCACGGAGCCATGGTCGGCCCGCCAACAGCGCCACCTCTCCGCCGTGTCGGAGTTTACCACGGACATCCGGCACGTCGCCGGCAAAAACAACGCCGTGGCCGACTGTCTTTCCCGGGCCAGCGCGAACGCGGTCCACCTGGGCGTGGATTTTGCGCTTATGGCGGCGGACCAAACCACCGACACCACGGTGCAAGCCCTCCGGGCGGCGGACACGGGCCTCCGCCTGGCCGACATCCCCTGCGCGGACACTGTCCTGCTCTGCGACGTCTCCCAAGGCCGGCCTCGCCCCATCGTGCCCGTCACCTGGCAACGCCGCATCTTCGCCTCCCTCCACGGCCTTTCCCACCCGGGCCGGAAAGCTTCCCAGAAGCTGGTGTCGGCGCGTTTCGTCTGGCACGGCCTTCGTCGGGACGTCCGCGATTGGACCAGCGCCTGCACCGCCTGCCAACGGGCCAAGGTCCACCGACACACCCAGGCCCCGCTGGCACCTTTCACCGTGCCCGAACGACGTTTCGACCACGTCAACGTGGATCTGGTGGGCCCCCTTCCCCCATCACGAGGGTTCACACACCTGCTCACCATGGTGGACAGGACCACCAGGTGGCCGGAGGCCGTTCCCCTCGTCTCCACCACCACCGCCGACGTGGCGCAGGCCTTCATCGCCACCTGGGTCGCCCGCTTCGGCGCACCGGCGGACATCTCGTCAGACCGCGGACCACAGTTCACCTCCGAGCTGTGGGGCGCGGTCGCCCGCAACCTGGGGGTCAAGCTCCACCGTACTACGGCCTACCACCCCCAAGCAAATGGGTTGTGCGAGCGATTCCACCGCTCCATGAAGGCCGCGCTCATGGCCGGCCTTCAAGACGGCGGTTGGGCCGACCGGCTGCCGTGGGTCCTTTTGGGCCTTCGCACGGCCCCCAAGGAGGACCTCCAGGCATCCACCGCCGAGCTGGTCTATGGCCAGGTGCTACGCGTCCCGGGCGAATTCGTGCCCGACGCTACCAGCCCCTGGTCCGCAGCTCGCCAGCGCTCGGACCTCCAGGAGGCCGCCCGACGGTTTGCCCCCGTGCCGACATCCCACCACGGTGACCCCCAGTCCTACGTCCCCCCAGCACTCCGCACCGCGGAGTATGTTTTTGTGCGTCACGACGCACATCGGCGGCCACTCCAGCCGCCGTACGACGGGCCCTTCCGGGTGCTGCGACGGGACGACAAGTCGTTCGTCATCGACATCGGCGGCAGGTCAGACCGGATTGCAGTGGACCGCCTCAAGCCGGCGCACGTGGACGTCGACCACCCACCACGGGTGGCCCTCCCGCCGCGGCGAGGCCGCCCCCCGTCCACGGTGCCCCCCACTCGACCGCCCACCACCTCACCGGACCCCCTCCCACGACCCGCCAGGGGTCGCTTCGGCCGGGTCATCAGGACCCCCCTCAAGTTGACCCTGCCGGTGCAAGTCGATTCTGGGGGGACGTGTGTAGCGGCTGCCGCTGGGGTTACACAATCGCCTTGCACCTATCAAGGACGCGGAGCGATCACCAGGCCGGGCTCGTCCAGGACGCCCGGGCAGGCCCGCGCTCGACTTGCCAGGCCTCGGTCGGGACGCCCGGGCAGGCTCGCCCTCAACTTGCCAGGCCGCAGCCGGGACGCGGGGCCACGCCCCCTGGCGCCAGGCCTGGGCAAACCCCCTGGCGGAATAGATATATATTGCTGACCGTAAAACGTTTTTCCCAGAGTGCCTGAGTGTTTGATTCGAATAAAGCACCTCAGATGAATTCAAGCTTTTTGTCGCGTCCATTCTTTCGATCGACGTGGGAGCCACAGCTCCTTCAGGATATTCTTTATTGTTAACATACGGCGATCAACGTCCTGTTGATCTCATCCATTGGTCTACCTGTCGGCTGATGCAGATAGACATCAGCCCTCACCTGCAAGACCAGTTCTTCATTCTACCAAGTTGAAACCACTGTCGGTTGCAACTGGTGTGCAAAATCGGAAAAACTTCGGCCAACTTAATCGTCCTAAATGGTCGCTTCTCATCGCTCTGGAGAAGGCTGTGTTATCCCTCCAGGGAATCTTCTGCTCCAGTGGTTAACTGAAGCTATTTCCCACCCGTAACTATCCCCTAGTCTAGTTGAGCCTCCCTTTGAGGTGGGAGGGTTGCTGGGATTAGGAATTGCGGGTCATGGATGGGATTCGAACCCTGGCCTTTTGGGGTCAAAAACAAGAGGCCTTCGTGGTTTTTCACGGTGAGCGGAGATAAAACAACGATCGGAATGAAGAAGAAAACTCAAACTCAATGATAACCAAATTTGATGGAAGTACCTGTTGAAAATGCAAGTTCTGGACGTATTGATTAGCTCAGGTAATCATCGTTGGAGAAATTTTAAAACTTTCAGGTTTAAGAAAAGTCCTTCTAAAGCTGTTTTTTCTTCTTCTTCTTTTGGTTCTACTTCACAAAGCCTGGTGAGGAGAGTTATACATGGTTGTCAATGCCAGAACGGTGCGTGGGATGTTTGGAATGACATCTTTGGGCCCTTGCTTTATACTCACTCAAAAATGTTTGCTGAGGAAGTGACAAGCGTAGGACTTTGCTCAGTGTTTGTAGGCGGTCAGCTCTGGTTGCCAAGGCAACACACAAGTTGTCTTTTGTGCCTGTGCCGACTCGATGGAGAAGTAAGGGCGATACGGGGCAGAGGGTGAGGTCGGGGATTGTGGCGTTTGAGATCCCTTTATCATCACAGTTGCCTCCGCCAAGTATGAGCATGCTTCGCAGAATCATCATGCCATCGGCACGCCTGTTGATGATTATTCATTCAAATGCTATTAGCGATGACGAGTTGGAAGACTGTACTTTCTGTAGGCATATTCAAACACTGTCTGGGGATCATGAGGAGTTGCGCAAACGGAGTACAGGGAACCAAATCCAGGATCGTGAGCGTGTACTTTGACTGTTGAAGGATTTTCAGTAGAATTTATATTACGAATATGGGAGGCGAATTGCACAACGTAACTATTAAAGCATTGTACACAATTGGGAATATTCACCTGCTTCATAGAGTTAAGTTAACACCGGCTCTGTCATCCCATCACAAGGCCTCTGATATATCGGTGGCAAAATCATCCACAGCCATTATTGTAATATATTACAGCAGGAACCTTTATGGTGCAAAAGATTACTCCGCCTGAATCGAAGCTTTCCGACTTGTCCTGTGAGATTTGCAAGATGGATTAGTGCTTTTTAAAATTCTTTTTTAATACTCTCCCTGGTTTCCTCATACCTCAGTTGTGGCCTGTGGGCTTTGGTTAAACATCATGGAATATAAGGCAATATGATCCGCAACACAAATTGTATTTTCATCGTTACTCAGTCCTGCAAATAGAACGCGCATAAACCTCCAAGGCTTTAGAATTGGGTAGTCTGTTGTATATCCAGGACTATAAACGAATTAGTACTGATGTTAAGATGTGTGATTACATTATTGTGGTGCGATGTATTCAAAAGGAGCCCGGAAGTAGGCCTACTGCGACTCGGCTTATGACAAGTCGAGGCCGTGTGGATTTCCCGGGCGCAAAGACCTTTTAACTTTACAAGAAACGACTTAAACGAAGAAATAGAAACAACAAAGATTAGTTATCAACACTTTGTATGCAGTATTAATATAATTGTTTAAATTCGTTGTCAAACTTTTTATTTTCCTAAAGATTGTTGTCGCATTTTGTATGGTGCCACAATTGGCTGGCAGGATAGCAGGTACGCACACTCACCTTTGAGCGGTCTGGCCTGTGTTTGAATGCCGAGGCAGCTATAAACTCTCACCCTGGTGTCTCGCAGGCAGGTTGAGGCACCGAGGTGTGCGCCGTCCATCGGATGGGCGTTAAGCTGGAGGCCTCAACATCAGGCGCTGGTCTTTGGTGGGCACTTAAGATCCCACCGTCTTTCGAAGGATGTTGCGAGTTATCGCCGGCACCCTGAACAAATTGCCCTGACTGACTGTGGAGAAGGTGCTGGCAAACCTCCTTATGTAATCCTTGTTAAGAGTATGCATATGTACATTGATTATATGGTGTTTTTCACCAATCACATCTATAATTCAATGAAACTACTAAAACCATAAAGCAAAACGGAGAGACATCTTTATGCAATTTCATTTCCCAAAGTTAATGATCCGGCCTGAATCATTATTCGATAAATCAGAGGGAATCATTGTTTTGTTTTCTAAAACCACGATATCAGAATGGAATTGATTTATATAATTATATACTGCCTCACGTCAATGATCACTCGGTCTCTATTGCACAACTTAAAGGTACAATGTTCACTTTAACATATGACTAGGGCATGCCCGTACTATATATAAGCTAGGACGTGCCCGTACGTGGGTGCCCGTTCCTTGCCAAAAAAAAAAAAAAAAAAAAATTTGTGTAGGGGTGTGTGTGTGTAAACATCCTAGGGCGTGCCCGTACGTGGGTGCAAAAAAACATGCGTGCAAACAACAACAACAAAAAAAAACTTTGAAACCACGTGGCAGTAACGACCACAGAACCCCCCCCCCCCTCTATTTACATGAATGGTTTGGTCCATTCGCAACGACCACAGAACCCCCCCCTCTATTTACATGCAATGGTTTGGTCCAAAGCGAACGGCTTGCAGTGTTTGGTAAAGAAATCGCCATAGCTCGGTAACTACTTCTCCGATTAATATGAAACCTTGAAAAGGCACATCCTCGGGTCCCCAGCAATATACCTGGCAAGTTTAAAGTATATCGGACCGGTAGTTGTCGAGAAACAGCGGTCACAGACAAACATACACACATACACACATACAAACACACAGAGATTACTGGAATTATAGATAGACTAGGGCATGCCCGTACTATATATAAGCTAGGACGTGCCCGTACGTGGGTGCCCGTTCCTTGCCAAAAAAAAAAAAAAAAAAAAATTTGTGTAGGGGTGTGTGTGTGTAAACATCCTAGGGCGTGCCCGTACGTGGGTGCAAAAAAACATGCGTGCAAACAACAACAACAAAAAAAAACTTTGAAACCACGTGGCAGTAACGACCACAGAACCCCCCCCTCTATTTACATGAATGGTTTGGTCCATTCGCAACGACCACAGAACCCCCCCCCCTCTATTTACATGAAATGGTTTGGTCCAAAGCGAACGGCTTGCGGTGTTTGGTAAAGAAATCGCCATAGCTCGGTAACTACTTGTCCGAATAATTTCAAACCTTGAAAAGGCACATCCTCGGGTCCCCAGCAATATACCTGGCAAGTTTCAAGTAGATCGGACCGGTAGTTGTCGAGAAACAGCGGTCACAGACAAACATACACACATACACACATACAAACACACATACACACATACACACAGAGATTAATGGAATTATAGATAGATGTACAATCGGTTCCAAGAAGACAATCCATAAAGTGTGAAACAGTTGTCCTTGGATGGCTTCTCTGGTCATATGACAATAAGTAGCGTTCTCCACCACCGGATGGTGTGTGACATGGACTTCTTGGACGTCCCGTCCACCAGCATTATTTGGTGGACCTTAAAGATCCCACGGTGTTCTTTGCGAAGAGTGCATGAGCTATCACCGGCACCCTGAACAAAAGATAAATTCCTTCTTGAACCTACAGGGGGCACTGAATCGGTGGCTGTACCACGTTTCTGCAAGAATTCATGCCAACCTGCAGACGAGTGCCAAATAATGTAGAGGGAGGCCCAATAAATAATGACAAATTTTGAATTGTAATGGAAGAAAACACTCAATTTTGTGGGAGCCTCCATTTTTCGAATTTGCAATTACCGTATGAATGTCCTGTATGGTTTGGTGGTGATAGCACAACAGGTTTGTGGTCATAATAATACAAAGTAATTCATATTGAGGTCTAAAGGCCGTCAACCTGTACACACGTGTCACCCAATCTCCAAAATGCTTGCTATAGCCTAGAGACTTCATTTGTTGAGGAAATACTGTATGGCAAAACGGAAGTAGATCCTAAAAGTTCATCACCAGAATGTCCATCAAGTGATCCACTTTGCCTCAAGTTTGTCAGTGCTTTATACCGATTAATGAACATCTCGGTTATTTGCAGTGTTTTGATGAAGAACGATTAGTTTAAAATCCAGGCCTAGCAGCAAAAGTAGCAGGGATGACCCTAACAGAGCCCCTCCGCTATCGGAAACCCCATTTAACGTTGTACGGGGAAATGCTAACCCTCTTGCATTCCGTTCACCAAAAAAAGTAGCATTTCCTCATGGAATAATCCCCATAACCCCAACGTGATATCGTTTCCATCGGAGTTTTATCTGACCTGCCCGGTGTACCCTCGGAACTGCACAAACATGAGTGAAAAAGGCGAACAGTCTCGTTCCGAAAGGATTGTTTTAATACAAGTATCAGCCTTTTGCCACGTGTGGTCTGTTTTCGGTGGCGAGATTGTGGATTCCATTAGGCCCGGGCGAAGCTGAGCCCAGAGGCGCGGTCAGCACTGCATCTGAGTTGTATTCATTGTAAGGGTGTTTTCGTTGTGCACACGCGCAGCAAAGTAGTACTGGCACCACATCTCCATGTCGGGCTGCTGGCCAGTGGTGACCCGCCATGATTGAATCGTCATGGTGCCAAACAGACAGGATTCTGTCCAATTGGAAAAGGCCCCACAAGCTGCCTGTTGATTCTGCAATCCTCTGTTCAGAGTATTCTTGCGTCACTCTAGATTTCCTCCCTGCATCTGTTGTAGAATTCATGCCAGACAGGGGAAATTGTATTCCCTTACGAAACGATGGTTAATTAATTGTTGGACTGTATCGAGAAAATAGTAATGGATCACATGAGGATGTGCAAAAAACGATTCTCTTGCCTGGTGCAGTGTGCTTACAGGGAACGTACAAGGATAAGGCCGAACACGCGGCCTGCTTGACTTGTCCTGCCCATAGCACCAACACAAGATTGGGTGCGACCTCCTGTGAATGTGATCCGGGATTCAACCGGGCGTTCAGCGATCCGGCCAGTTACCCCTGCTCCAGTGAGTTGTGATACACATACGTAACTCATTTATGCTTTGTGGTTCTACAACAAAAATGGCGTACTTCTGACTACCTTTATGCATCGGGTCTTCATTTTCCCTCTCATACACATCTCAATCTTCTTTCCCTATTCTCTATATTCCTCCCTATTTCCCTTTTCTTCTTCTTCTTATCATTTACCATTTACATTATTTCATCCATTTACCTTCCATCCTCTCTCCACCCCTTGCATGTAATATGTACATTGTACGTAGCTCCTTAAAGATGCGTGCACATACTTAATGAAATTATTTTATTGCACCTATTGAAGCCAGACATTAGAAATTGACCAGAGGTTGTGAATCGTTATTCTAGAACTAACTTGTTGAACCACCTCACCTTAAGGCTTCCTATTGGCTGAAAGTAAGAACCATCCCTAGTTGTAGGTGTATTTGATGTGCAGCTGCAGTTTTTAGACCCACAAAAGGCATGCAGTGAGTGTAGGGGTGACAGCAAAAAGAGACCCGATGGCAGCTAGAGGTAGGTGTAGGCCAAGAAGTCGTGCTTTGATGTCGAGTGCCTGCAAGGTATCATATCCGGTAACCGAGCCTGAAACGCTCATGTAGGCTGTGCAGATCGATTCCACATTCATTCGCATGTAGAATACTGTGCCAATGCCCGATAAAAGCAATATATCGGCAGGAATTGGATGTGCAATCAGATCTGATGTCATACAAAGTTTTGTTCTTTAGTTTTGTCGAATTTTTTTATTTATATAAAAATATACTCCTTATTTGTGTCTTGGAAAGGATCGGATCATTGAGATGCTATGATGAGAAAGTTTGTAGTCTCAATCAGGTTCTTGAAACATACGAGGCACCAACAAACGACGAGATTCAAATTGGGCCTTTTATTTAAAAAAATTGTATCCAAGATCAAGGCTCATGTAAGAGCTAACATCAATTGGAAAAAAAAAAACGGACACACAAAACGTACAATAAAGGGAGCGGGAGACAAGATGGGGTGAGGTGAGGAAGCACACAAGTACAACAGCAGAGTACAGGGACATCGGAAGATCTGTGGGAGGGAGGGGGCTTGGGGGGAGAAGGCATGGGAAGGCGGGGGTTGAGGTATAAAACACATGGACTCTGCTATAACTTCCAGGAAAGAAGTCGGTATTTCAATAAAAGTGGTTTTTTAGGGGTGAATTAATGGGGGTAGAAAAGATCAAGGTTTTGGATGGGGGAAGATAAGAGATGGTGGTGAACGGCTGTTTTAAAGACCTGGAGGGAGGAGTGGGATTGAAGAGAGTGAGGGAGTTTGTTCCAGAAGCGGGAGTAAAGAGGAATGAAGGTGAATAGAGAGTCTTGATTTTGGCAGTTTAACCAGAAGAGGGTTGCTGGCAGATCTTGTGCGACCGGTAAAAGACAGAAAGACCACGTACCTGCCTGCGGTGAGTGAGTGAAACGCCCTCGGAGTTAGCTTCATCGCGGGCCTGGACTGATGTTAACAGGCAGAGTAATGCAAGTAGATTAACAATTGTTGAGGAAATTTCTGTTTATCATGTTGGTAACTAATACCCATTATCAACAATTTCTCCCTTCATGCACATGCTGCAAATCAGGATGGTGGCAAATGAGACAACAGGAAGAGGATGTAACGATGAGCGATTCTAATATTTCTGGTCAAAGAATGAAAACATCAAGCCTGTTCAAACTGAGGGCAACCCCAACGAGTGGAGATGCCCTTGCTCGGTTTGCTGCGCCTTGCTCGGTGGGAAGCTCCACCACAGTAGTTGGTAGTTCCTTCGTTTTCCCAACCCAAACAACTTTTGTCATCAAACATTTTGAAATGTTGAGGAAATGGCTGCACAGTATTGTAGCAATTCCTCGTCAAGGACATCGGTGTCAAAGAGCCCCTTGGGACGGGGCACTGCAAGAAGTTCTTGATAAACGGGGTCGTCAAGAATGACGTCCTGCACTGGCTACGTACACGTCCTTAATAATTCTCCAGTGAAGATGTATTGAAAATTATCCATCGTGGGAGCAAGTTTGTCTACAAAGTTGAAGAAGATGACAAAAATTATGCAATATTGGTCTTGTAAAGCACTTGAAAGCTTACTTGTGATTTTAAACAAAAGTCCACGTCAAATTTTAACGACCCCTCGGTCTTTCCTAAAGTTTCCGGTTATTGCCGGCTTCATCTTCCCATCGCAATGTTTTTGAGTCGTAGCTCTGCTGTCGCGTTATATGTGCAGTTTCTATACGGTGTGAATCAATTTCAATACCGCACATCACCCACTTAGGTAATTACATGGCATATTTAGTAAAACTTTGAAATGACGACCTTTGGAGTTTTATAGGTGTTCATTATATGAAGAGCCCATTATTCGACAGTTGCTTCTTTAGCCATTCCCCTCCAGACAAAGCGCGTTTTCTCTTGCGCTCGGGGCATGTGGCTTAACGAAAAGTGGAAAAGGAATTCTTCTATTCTGTCCCTGGAAAACCCAACGTTTGGGCCCACTTCTGAAAGCTTGAGTCAAAACAGATACCCCTGTGGTGGCTTGGATGCTGTTCATCGTTATTTTCATTTTGCTTGCTTTGGAATCGGGATTTACGGCCGTCAGTCGATCTCCATGCTAACCGCGGGCAGAAGCTTTGGAGGTGTTTTCGAGGCTTTGCTAAGATCTGCTTTTGCTTCACTCATCGACATTCTTTTCATTGCCCTCCAAAACCTTCCCATATGGTTTCCTTTCTACCAATGTCGGATATGGGATCGTCTGTTGTTTGCTGGACTTCATTGGAAAAACCGAATGAAAGTTTCCCCATCTTAAGGCTGTTCACAATTAATTATTTCAACATATATTTCTGCTTTACCTGTCTCCCCGACTGGAACATTTATTCCTTCCCTGGTATGTCCTCTTTGGGTTAGTAGTCTGAGGAGACTGATAGATACTGCTGGGCAGGCATGCTTGACACCAGGCCTTGGATGATGTCGGACTTAAATCTGGACCACATTGATGGCCTTCCATTGTGGTCTTTTTAACTTAAATTGAGCAAAGCTCTCCAAGTTCCTCAGAGGTGAAGATCATAACCTTCCTGATGGTTTTGATGAATCACAAAGTCAGAATCCAACAATTTCCTAAAATATAAATTATTTTTCTAAATCTGAATTGCAAATGCTAATTTGATATCAACACTTCCTGCTTTTTGAAAAAGGAAGGGAATATTACACAATGATATTGAAAGAAAATAATATATGATGAAGAGGCATGGCCTATCCAGCCTCCATTTTTAAAAACACACAGCTATAATATATACACAAAGAATTAAGTTAAGCACCCCCCCCGTTTTTTTACAACCTCGCACATTACAAGTTTGTTGTCGTCAAAACAGTGTAATATACCCATGATATTGCTATATTTTCTGGAGAAGTGATATTATGGTCACATAAAAACATAACAATCATGCCGTTTTCAATATTTTATTCTGAATAATTTAAGGTGAAATTTTTTGGGAATTTTAGGCATATTTTCACCTCAATTTAAGTATGGAGCTATAGGTCCATCACGGACAGTGTGGATGACGTTTATGTTTTCTAACGTACAGTCATTGTTCTGAGAAGACCTCTAGCGATCTTTGCGTCAATAACGTGTGTAGGACCCACGTGATCGGATCACTGACTCAACCCTACGTCTCATAGACCCTGTAAGCCGTCGTATGCGTTGCTGTGGCAGGTTGAACCCCCTCGAGCACGTTTGGGACATGTTGGGACGACAAATTGCGAAGATGGTCCCTCCAATAGCCAATCTGGATGAATTGGAACGTGCATTACATCGGGAATGGAACAACCTGCCACAGCAACGCATACGACGGCTTACAGGGTCTATGAGACGTAGGGTTGAGTCAGTGATCCGATCACGTGGGTCCTACACACGTTATTGACGCAAAGATCGCTAGAGGTCTTCTCAGAACAATGACTGTATGTTAGAAAACATAAACGTCATCCACACTGTCCGTGATGGACCTATAGCTCCATACTTAAATTGAGGTGAAAATATGCCTAAAATTCCCAAAAAATTTCACCTTAAATTATTCAGAATAAAATATTGAAAACGGCATGATTGTTATGTTTTTATGTGACCATAATATCACTTCTCCAGAAAATATAACAATATCATGGGTATATTACACTGTTTTGACGACAACAAACTTGTAATGTGCGAGGTTGTAAAAAAACGGGGGGGGTGCTTAACTTAATTCTTTGTGTATACAATGAGTTCCCATTTTTAAGACTTTGGTAAGATTCGGCCTTGAGTTACAACCACTGACCTCCCAGATTCAGAGCGGACACTTTTACCATTACACCACAGACTCTAGTCGATTGATAGCGAGGTTAAAGTTGAAATGGCCTTTATTTATATTACAATAGTAAGTAATGACTGTCCTGTAACATAACAAGACGTCAGTTTGCAGAATGTTAAGCCTGGCACATATTTGGATGTCATTTGCATTGCAGGCCCACCTTCTGCCCCACAAGACGTCATCTCGAAGGTGAACGCAACATCAGTTATTCTGGAGTGGAGCGCACCACAGAATAGCGGTGAACGTGAGGATGTCAAGTACCAGGTGCTGTGTCAGCTGTGTGATTCCTTGAGCTGTGCATCATGCGGAGACTCTGTGCACTTCCTGCCACGCAAGGATGGCCTTACAAAACGCACCGTTACCATCACTCGCCTCAAAGCGCACAGCAACTACAGCTTCACTGTGGGGGCCATTAATGGTGTTTCACACCTGACACCAAACATCCCACCATCCTCTACCACTGTTGTCGTCACCACCAATCAGGCTGGTAAGGGTGAAGATGTTTATATTGCTTAATATACCCCTTAGTTCATTTGCGGTACCAGTTGTTGCTACAAAACCTCTGATTGTTGTTAAATTGGGAGAACGCAAGTGTAGTCCAGCATGCACACGAGATTTTTTAAATGTCCCTTATTTTCTATTGTTCAACATTTTGCACAAGCCATGGAATGTCCTTTCTTTTTGTCCCCCGTCGCACCGCGGAGCGAAAGGGGGACTATGGTTTTCGCGTCCGTCCGTGCGTCCATCCGTCCGTGCGTCCATCCGTCCTTCGCGTAAGCGAAGGGCCGAATTCTAATTTGGTTTGTGGGTGCAACCAACGTCAAAATCCAAGATGGCCGCTGCCATGTATGTCTGAACCTTGTGAGCGGAATATCTTGAAAAAGAAGCAAGTACCAACTTCTAATCTGGTGTGTGGGTGTATCTAGGCATAAGGAAGAACGCTATTGAAAATTGGGTCGCCACGTCAAAATCCAAGATGGCCGCCGCCATGTATGTCTGAAACCTTGTGAGCGGAATATCTTGAAAAATAAGCGAAGTACCAACTTCTAATCTGGGGTGTGGGTGTATCTAGGCATAAGGAAGAACGCTATTGAAAATTGGGTCGCCACGTCAAAATTCAAGATGGCTGCCACCATATATATGTCTGAACCTTGTGAGCGAAATATCTTGAAAAATAAACGAATTACTAACTTCTAATCTGGTGGGTGGGTGTATCTACGCATAAGGGAGAAGGCTATTGAAAATTGGGTCGCCACGTCAAAATCCAAGATGGCCGCCTTGCGTCTTCCACTTTGTCAAATCACATCACTTCACCGACGGGGGACCTAGGCGCAACGCTTGTCTATACTATGCCACATGGCACGTACAATACAAAGGGGCCTTTTCTATGCCCCTGACATTTTCCCCAAGAATAATACATATATGTAGATATTTATTTATATGTATTCAATTATAAAGCTAAAAATATGGCACTTAGGTGGAATTTGTTTTGAAATGCATTAATTGGATGTAATGGCCGATGCATTTTCCAAGTTTCAGCTAGTTTCAATGTATAGCCTTTGAGATATGAGCGCCAACACATTTTGGACGGATGGACAGACGGACTGACAGACATCAATGTGAATTTGAGGGTTTTCTAAACTAGCAACGGTACCCACCCTATGGGTGGGGCTTCAATTGGGAGGCCCAAATGAAAAGGCTAAGTATCAGAAATTGAAGGCTTTTTTTCTTTTAAACGATTTATATAAACATCCGTTAAATCTCGATCGGTGCAGACGTTTGTGTGGCACCCGGGAAAATAACGTCAGGCGGGAGCAAGTATCAGCAGGATGTGGCAGTGTGGGAGTACACGTTTCTGATCCTCCTTCATGCCGAAGTAGCCCACCACTTCTCCAAGCATTCCGCTCTTCAGAACCGCCATGACAGATTTAAGCTTGATACTGAAGACGCATGTAGTTAGTCCTCCCGATGTCGTATATACTCCTGACACGTGTTTCCTTCATTGTAAAAACTACCAAATCAACAGTTAAAAGGGTTTTGAGCCGATAGCTGTTACGGCCTTGGCAAGATCGATGGAGACAGCGATCTGTTAGCGTATTCACCACCCAAATAGCTATGTGGAAGTCTCTCATGTGGAGATTAAACTAATCGTGTTCACAATCACTATGTCGTATGTACTCCCGATACATGTTTCCTTCAGTTGAAATGGGTTAGAATTCTCTCAAGCAGGGATTCAACCCGTGTCCTTATAAAAGGTCTTTGTCCGAGGTCACCGAGTTCGTGCAGCGTTAGGTGCAGCCATTTGTGCGCCACCCGGGAAAACAACATCGTCACAATGAAAACATCGTCACAATGAACGTTATGCGAACGCGAATGTTATGCGGGAGTCCAAACCTGAGAATGCTGGAGATTAAAGCTGAAATTGGGAAAACTAAATAGCCTATTTTACTCCTGGAGATCCCAGGATTATCCACCCAAAATATCTTTGCGATCGGTTCAGCAGTTTTTACGGTACCTTCGAACACAGACAGACAGACAGACAGATGGACGGACATTTGGTGAATTATAGTAAGATGAACCTCAAGAATGCAGAAACGGACGTTGCTGAAATTTGGAACATATTACCTCAATGTACAAAGCATTTACTTCTGATATTTTCAGCCGATTTCATCCAGTAGAAGCAGAGAAAAATTTTTCAGTCCCCATGTTAAAGTTGCATACAGAGAAACTATCCCTTATATAAAGGGAGGGGCGCTTTGCGCCTCCCTTGATAAATCGATCATTCCTTCTCCCTACCCCCAAAATCATCAGTTTCATGAACTCTATTTCAGAGAGACTTTAGTTGTACCTCAGAGGCAACTTAACGGATTTCTTGCATTGAAGTAGGCCTCTGTTTCTTTTTATTCCCATCCCACAAAAGCAGAGTAGAGCCTGTCCTGGTGCATAACTCAGTTGCACCTTTAAATGACACAGGAAGTATGGGGATAAAAGTAAATTATTAAACGCGACAATCATTTATATTGAACCGGTAACAACACAGAAATACCAGAAAGTGCTCATCTCTTGGTCGGTAGCTTTGCAATCCATGTGCTTTGGCCTTGCGCTGACCAGTGATAATGTCTTTCAGTCACACACCCTTGCATTATTAAGCTTACGGTGGATGCACCCGCTATCTGCCTGGATGTTTGGCTAGGCATGGTGTGCTTCAAAGAACTTCCGTTATCGTCAAACATCACTGGCTGAGGCTGCCCACGGGTGGTCTGGGCTAAAGTAGATGTCAAATAAGATCATGGAACCTCCCCCGTTTGAACTTGTACTTTGCAGGCACGTGCCTGCTCGCCTAATTGAGAAATCTTCGTCAAGGCAGAGGAAGACGAAGGGGAAAAAGCAACAATAACGAACGCCTGCCGACAATCCCCTGACCGGCCTTCAAAATGAAAAGTCATCCCTGTATTTTGACTGCCTCTCACCACGGTCGTGACGATTTTAATTGACGCCAAAGAGCAGAGAGCCGTGTGACACCGTCATGCTGCTCCGTAGTTCATCGACTAATTATACTCGAGATCAGATCATGTTTCGGGCCTCCGAGAGCATGGGTTTTGAACAGCGGGGGTTCTGAGCGATAATTGGAGCAAGGCCGAGACAGGTGCGACTCTAGGAAAAGAGGAGTGCATGGGAAGCACGAAGCATGCCTGATTCTCTTGGTGGTTAGGAGAAGGAATGCGGTGATTAAAGTGGCAGTGGAGGCCTGCGGGCCGGATGAACCAAGAGGGTGAATTGCGAGAAGGGTGCGGCTTGGGCCCCACCGATGGCCACTCTTTCAAGGTTGCTGATTTATGGTGCTAAAGGTTCCGTGCGCTGCAGCAAAGTCAGGCGAGAGATTTGAAACAAATAAAGGAGGGAAGTGAGACATACAAAATCTCAATTATTCACACACTTTTGTGTAATTATCGGATTAGTGTTCGCTTAATGGTTAACCTAAAGCAGCTGAAAATATATCACAGACAATTCACAGGTGCATTTAAGTTCGTAAAGTGAGTTTCTTTTTGTGCAACAAAACATTCATTTATGAGTGCACATTTAAATATTCACTCCTAACCCTTCAGAAGCTCGAGGCACAAAGAAACACCACAAATCCAATTTTTTGAAGGTTTATTTTGTGTAAATCTTGTTTTTCATTTAACTGACTAGTATTATCTTGAAAATGGTATGCTTTGGTTAGGCTGGCAGGATGGCCCAGTCATATGTACACACACACACACACCTCTAAGCTGTCTGGCCTGTGTGTGAATGTTGGCCCCCAGCTATAAACTGTCATCCTGGTGTTTCACAGGCAGGTGATTCATCAATAGGTGTGCCGTCCATCGGATGGACATTACACTGGGTGTTCCGTCTGCCAGGATTAGTTGGTGCGGGTGGATGGTAAGGATCCTATGGTCTCCTTCGTGAAGAGTAGGCGAGCTATCGCTGGCACCATGAACAAATTGCAAATGCCTGCCCTGACTTCCTGAGTTAGAGTAGTGGCCCGACTAGGATTGTAGCCTAGGAACTGCTTTGGCAGCACTAACACCCTGACGTATGGCATGGTACATGATGGCGCTTTGTTTATATCCAAGTATGGTATTATACATCGACAAACCTTATGGGATTGGAAATTCCATATATGTATATATATATATATATATATATATATATACAAACACACACACACACACACACACACACACACACACACACACACACACACACACACACACACACACACACACACACGTCTGTTTTGTGTGGGACTAGTTTCCTCTTTTATTCTGATAAATGGTTAATGCCTGAAACATCAGCTTCTCCTTGCTTCCCACTGCAGGTGGCATACTTCAATCAATGTCCTATTCATTTAACTGGTTCTTCTACCCATCCACCAACTCAGATCACCACTAACCATTATGAGCAAGACTACTTCTTCATTATTTATATACTCATATATATATATATATATATATATATATATATATATATATATATATATATATATATATATATATATATATATATATATATATATATATATATATCCTCTACATTCATGGTCTATGAGCAAATTATTTAGTGCCTGTATCCCATGTCCCAAAGAACCTTGCAGCTTGTGCTGAGGTTTCAATGTGGTTTTTGGAACATCTTCGACCTCAATGATGGAATATCCAGTTATACATGCTAAAACATGCTCCAATAAGGTAAATTATTGTCATTTATTAAGTAAATGCAAACGTTATATTACTCTTCCTCCCCTCAAAACAATTTGGAACATGAAATACGCATTAAGTTTAACTTTTTCACAACTCCTCTCAGATACCAGGTGGTTACCATCAAAACCAGCGATGACCAAAATAATGGAGGTTGATGCTACAGTGTAAAAGCTTCTTCTTCTTTTTCCTCGTGCGCATGCAACACAGGGTTGCGGGGTAGCACCATTGGCTGAGGGCCGTGCCGCTGATGCAATACCCTCTGCTGGTTAGGGCAGGAATTTGTAATTTGGTCACGGTGTTGTCGATAGCTCGCCCACTTTTCGCAAAGGACATCGTGAGATTTTTAACATCCACCAATTAATATCAGCATCGGGGATGCCTTTTTGCATCCACCCGAGGTACGGCGTGTACAATGATGAATCACCCTGCCTGTGAAACACGGGAATGACTGTTTATAGCTGCGTCGGGATTCGAACCCAGGCTAGACGGCTTTGGGGTGAGTGTGCATATGCTCTCGGCCATCCTGTTAGCCCTGCATTGCAAAACACGGTCTTTTTAAAGCTACCTGTGTGACACAATGGGGAAATTCCTGACGACATGGTGATGACATTATTATCGCTTGTTATTAAAAGTGCTCAAGTCGTTTACACAAGTGGAGAATCCGAAACTTCGATCCCTGAACTTTGTCGCAATCATTCTTCAGCGCAAAATGATGAGTTTATTATACAAAGAGATTTGAGAAATTAACCTTTTTTTTCTTCTTCTTTCCAGTTCCTGCTCAAATTAATGAGCCTACTGTGAAACTACAAGGCAAGGACAACATCCTACTCAAATGGCAGCCACCCAGGCCTCCCAACGGTGTCATCCTGGAGTACGAGATCAAATACTACGAAAAGGTTTGGCAGCACGTTGTCTTGTGTGCTGTGTCTCCTCGGGGCTTCATTTTGGGAGTGTCATGAAGACTGTATGGTAAAGACTAATAAACATGATAAATCGGTGGTCTGGGTAGTGTCAGGACGCTTGCCTAATAGCACCGGAGTAGAATGAAGAACTCGTCTTTCAGGTAAAAACGTGTCGATCTACGTGGACATGGTTGGGGAGAGAGGGTTTGCTCCTTATCTGATGAAGGGTTAACCACCGAAACTCGCAGAAGTTAGCACACCTCACTGAATGTCCCGTTGATTTAATCCATTGTCAAAGCGCCACAGACTCGAATCATAAATCATCGCGTTCTAGTGCATTTTTTATTTATTTTGTATACAGAATCGAGGTTCGTGTAAGAGCTAACACATTTTAAACATGAAAACATGCACAGACACATAAATACATCCAATGAAGGGAGCGGGAGACAAGAGGGGGGGAGAGAGAGGGAAACACACAAGCACAACAACAGTAGAGAACAGGAAGTCGGTAGATCTGTGGAAGGGGGAGGGCTGCGGGAGCAGGGAGGGGTACATGGTATAAAGCAAATGAACACTTCTATGAATTTCAGGAAAGAGGTTGGGGATTGAAAGAGGTGGATTTGAGGTAAGGATTTGGGTTTTTTGCTTTATTTAACACAAGTGGAAGCTCTACAACGAGCTTTAGATACATTGTAGAAATGGTGAAGGTAAATTATACAAAAACACATTGTTCGGCCCTGAGAACCCATTAATGAAAAAAATCTACAAGTTGCATTTGGAGCATTTTTTGTTTATTTCCACTCGTCATTACACATATCAGGATATTTTCGTTTTATCACACAAAACTGGATGTGAATCAATATCTTTATTACTCTACACTTTTTGCAAAAAAATTATGGTGTTTACAGGTAGGCGATTGGCTGAAAGTACCAAAGAGTAGTGTATTGAAGTGACAAGTTGAATCAAAGTAAGGCCTTTAGAAGCTGGTAATGAGACTTCCGTCATATTTGGGTCAGGCAGTGCGTCTGAAAATTGTCCTTCAAATAGTTTTAGGCATTGATTTTGCTTATTCGAGGGTTTGTTGGATGTTTTCTGGTATGAAAGCTGTTGCTATTTTCTTTACCTTGTTGACAGAAGGTTCATTTGTAAAACTAATGCCGCACTGGAGAGTGAAAAAAAAATCTGCCCACAGGTGCATTTATCCATCTAGATAGCGTCGGCAAAATTTTCTCCATCCAGGTTGGATAAGCATAGGAATGGAGAACATAAAGGCTGACTCTTTATTGGATGTGACAATTCGTGCTAGCGTGGCAGTTTTGGCCTCCTCGCTTTGGCCATAATCCAAGATGCAGTCCGAGTGCCTGCCTGAGCTATCTCAAGGCAGCTGCAGTCTATCCTGGAAAGAAGAGCCAGGCATAAAATTAGGTGGTATACGTTAATGCACTGTGTTGTTTTAAAAAAAAAAAAGAAGAAGAAATCTTAGAAAACTTTCAATAGTCGACTCGATGGCAAAAACGGACCTGACGGCTGTGTGACTTGGCAGGAAAAGCAATGTCGAGTGTCCTGAAATCTATTTCTGTGACAGTTAAACCTGTCTTCCAACAAGCATCGTGGATTTTTAGGTTGTCATAAAGAGGAATGTTTAATGTACTCTCCTCTATTCTCACAGGCTCAACAGGACACTACTTTCTTAATCGTGCGAACAAAGGAAACGCAAAGGATACTTGGAAGCCTAAAACCCAATACTGTACACGTCTTTGAGGTACGCGCTCGCACATCTGCAGGTTATGGGGCCTACAGCAAGCCGAAGGAGTTGAACCTTGCAATATCGCGTGAGTACCAATTTATTTGACATTCTCTAATTTCGTAAATTGTATGTATATATATATACATGGTATATATATATTATATATATATAATTCACTTAAGTGGTCACTCTTAGGGATAGTCATTAGGGGAAGTTACATTGTATTTGGTTCCTATAAGCAGGAAGGTGGAAAAAAAAAATGTGTCAAGGTAATTGTTTCCATAGCGGGTATTTCAAGGGAAGCTTTGTAACCCATTGCTGGCATGTCATGTGCTATGTACAAGCATGGGGGTCAACATGGTGGTTCGTAGTCATACTTGCAGTGAAAAGTTTGTGGATTTTAAGCTTTAGGGTTTAAACTGCCATAGATATTTGCAAAATTAGAACCAAACTTAGGTTATGGAACTAAGATGATATATAATTGTTCCCCCAGAAGTCTTGAATGATCATCTTTTTGTTTATTTTTGTCTGCCAGCAGAACCAGGACTAATGCTGGCAGCAGTTGCTGGTGGAACTGCAATATTTGTTGTACCGTTCTGCCTTCTCATCGTTTGCTTTTGTCGAAGGTAATGAAAACAACTTTCGGATGTCCATGCGCTAATTTGAATGCGTGCTTCGACAAAATAGCTTTGTGTAAGTTTCTTTTTTAGCACGACAATGGGCCTTTTGTTCTGCTCGGCTTTGGGTTTGCACCTTTGTGTTCAGCATTTAGTATCAGTTTTCAGCTCATGGATATTTTACAACAGCACATGTGCTGAACATGATTTCCAAATCACAGCACATGTCCATAGTCTGGGCCTTTTAAGCTGTTCTTTGCTTGCTCTGGCACGAGTGGTGCACAGTTTGTGATGCTTGACAAATAAACCGAGGTTTTGAGGCGCCCAATCGATCTTCTCACCCTTTGACTGAGTGTACTCTTCCATGCGTCTTTTTTCAGGCGCAGACGAAGCTTGGCTGCACGACTCGACCTGGAGGAGCAGATTCCGATCAAGTCTGCCCATGGTGAGAACCTGGTGTGGACCTTTAAAAGGTCAAAAAATAGTTGCTGCATCATTAAAATTCCCTCAGACAATTTCAAAGTCCTCGGTATCTGGTGCTCCCAACGTTTTGGAACGACAAAATTCTCTCCTTCCTCTGAGAGTAGAAATCAAAAGCTGTCTTCCGGAAAACTTTGGACCTTCTTGAAAACTTTACTGGGAACAAATATGGTAGAAATAAGTTTGCAAAGATGCAAAATGGCCTTGTGTTGGACATTTCCTCACTGGATTGTTTATTTTCTTTATTTTCTTCCATCACAGTGAATCTCAGACCCAAGAAAAACTGCGTGGACCCTCTCACTTATGAGGACCCAAACAAGGCTATCCTAGAATTTACTCAAGAGATTGATGCTTCGAGCATCAAAATTGAGAAGGTCATTGGATCAGGTAGGACATACTATTTGTATCATAAATAAAATATTTTTCATATATTTAGCTGTGAAAGTATTGATCATTATTTCATGAAAGCTTCACGATGCAAGAACTAAACTATCTTAACTAATACGTGAACACTGGTCTTCTGAATATTACTGTGACATTCTCAACAAGGAGAATTGAAACCTCTGTTCTTTCTGTTGATATTTGTGGAAAGTGAGAGCTGAGGATAGTAGGATTAACGTGTCTCCTCCATCCAACCAGGTGAATCCGGTGAAGTGTGCCGAGGCCGGTTGAAGCTTCCGGGTGAGCCTGAAGTGGCTGTGGCCATTAAGACCTTGAAAGCAGGTTACAGTGAGAAGCAGAGGAGGGACTTCCTGAGTGAAGCGAGCATCATGGGACAGTTCCAGCACCCAAACATCATCCGTCTGGAGGGCGTAGTCACCAAAAGTAGGGCCCACTTCGTTTTTGGTTTCCCCATTTTTTCAAGCTGGTGAACTGACACATGTTGCACTTCATGTGACCTGCAGTGATAAGTTTTAAGTTACATAATTATGGATGAGCCAATCTTTATTTGAGACAAAGTCTTTGCATTAATGTTGTTGAATAAAAAGGAAGCAAAAATAAATAAATAAATTAACCCTCCAAGGTGATCAGATTAATGCCTTTTCAGTAGTTTTAATTTCATCATGAGCTGGTTTGGACTTGCCTTTGAGAATTGAGCTCGGGATTTAGCTTCCTGTTTAATCCACGTGAGGGGCCAAATGGCAAAGGCACTTGAATGATCCTCAGCCAGTTGCTGCTTTTTGGAAACCATCCATTGGTCAGTAAGCAGGAAGCTTGCTTCAAACAAGGCAACAGCTGGATGCCATCCATGAAAACAAGCACAAAGTGCACACCCTATCAGCATTGCTGCTGGCATCAGTTGTTTGCCATGTTTCTACGAGCTCCGTTCTTCAACTTCAGTGGTTTTTGATCATCCTTTAGATCTTAACATGGATTTTTTCATTTGCATACGTGTCCTAAATTCACAGTGGCATTGTGTCTATCTGCAGGTACTCCTGTGATGATTGTGACGGAATACATGGAAAATGGATCACTTGATTCCTTCCTTCGGGTAAGAGGATTTGTACAACAAAGGCTATTCCGTTTCTTAATACAAAGCAGCAGGGCACGAAAAAAAAATGTGGAAGAGAAAACAGAGTGAAAGTTTAGGGGAGGCTGACAGTTTATGTGTACTTTCTTTCATTTATTTGGATTTTAGTCCTCCATTTTGAACTCTTCCCTTTCATCTCTGTGAATTTCCAAAAAGCAAATGAAGATGACAAATAATCCCTGAAACAGCCAATGCTGGCCTAGCTAGCATTGGCTTTCAACGAGTTTTTCTTGCTCGTCATATTTCCATCCAAAGGTGTATTGATGCAATTCAGGCAAAACTCACTTGGCAGTGGCAGCCATTGAAATGTAATTTGTTTTAATGTGGAAGTCATTTATTTTACCTCAGATCCGTAATAATGTAGGACTTACGGTGTGTGCTCACATGTTGTTTCTCATGGAGCAGAAAAACGATGGGCAGTTCACGGCCATCCAACTACTGGGAATGCTGCGTGGAATTGCCGCCGGCATGAAGTACCTGGCCGACATGAACTACATCCATCGTGACCTTGCCGCACGCAACGTGCTGGTCAATGGCAACCTCATGTGCAAAGTGTCCGACTTTGGCCTCTCCAGGGGCCTCGAGGATGACCCACAGGCCGTGTACACCACACATGTATGTTCCAGACACCACATAATCCTCTTCCACTTGGCCGAGGAAAACAGTACAAGCTTTGCTATGAACTGAACTTAAAGTTAAACAATGTTTGTAAATGTTTTAGGAAGTAATTTGCCAAAAATGGTTGAAAACAATGATATTATAAAAGACTAAAATTGACTTTGTTTCATGATCAAGAATGAAGAAGTGTTTCTGTTTACAGTATGATTGAGGCTATTGTCCTATTTGAGAGAAAAAGTAACCCCGGTTTGGTGTGAATCTGTTTTCATCATAGTTGGTGAAACTTGGTGAAATCATAGTTGGTGAAACAATATATGCCTAGTGGCATATATTGACATTTTAATTCATTTTAGCTACATAAGACCAGATATAATTACGACTCAAAGCTAACTTTTTGAGATAATTGTTTATTGCTACATATTTATCTTGAAGTATTGGGTGTGAATTTTTTTTTGAAGACTATTTAAGCAAGTTTGGCCTTTATTTGTAACGAGATTAATTTTGTCATTAGACGCCATTCATTTTGGTAGTAGCTTCACACAACCCTTCGCTTTATCGTTCTAGCACTAGCTGAGAATGAATAGATTTAAGGAGGAAGATAAAGAAAGACAAATAAATTACTAGAACGGAAATCGGTTGATTCGGATCTGGATTCGGACCTGAACCAAAATCGAATCGGCTTGTTCTCGACATCGAACCAACTCATCCACCTAATTTTGTCATCGGTCCACAATCTTTTGAAATATCGTGCTATATATTGTTTTTGGCCCCATCTCTCAATGGTGAAGAATCACTTATAAATAATTTTTTTAATTATCGTATCCGAATCCGGATTTGGAGCTTCACCAAAATAGAATCGGTTTGACCTTGTTACACCCCCAACCTGTCCACCAAGTTTCATCCGAATCCATACACAACGTTTTTGAGATATCGTGCTTTGTATCGGTTATAGCCCTATCGCTCAATGATGAAAAATCACTTAAAACATTCTCTGATCTGCATCCGGATTCAAATCTTCACCAAAAGTGATTCAATTCGTACCTGTCACATACCTAACCTTTCCACCAAGTTTCGTCCGAATCCATGCACAGCTTTTTGAGATATTGTGTTATACATAGTTTTTCCCTATCTTTCAATAGTGAAGATTCACATAAAAAATTCTCGGATACAAATCTGGAACCATTTTGTTCTCGTCACATACCCAACCTCTCCACCAAATTTCGTCCAAATCCGTCGACAACTTTTTGAGGTACCCTGTCCACAAACAGACAGACAGGGGTGAACACAACACCTTCATCCACCTTCGGTGGCAGAGATAATAACAGCAATCAAGGTCAGAGGTGAATTGCACCTTTGTACCTAGATTTTCAAGTATCACTGTAGTATGACAAGCCGATGTATTCTTATTGCAGGAAGAGCAGAAATATCGGTGAGAAAGGAAGCATAGAAAAGCCAATTACGACTCTCAGTAAGAGGCCATTTTGCTCATCGTGCCTGACTTGAGTTTAGGAACCATTTGTACAAGTTTGCAACATATACACCACAAGCACAGTCCAAAATCTGCTCCTGTGTGAAAGCGGGTGCATGTAAGAACCTGGAATAATGCCATGTATTCTCACCTGAGTGATCTCGGTTCTTGAAGTACGATCCCAACCTTGAATTTGTTGCATTGGCACTTAACTGCACCTGCCGCTGCAATTGTATTATAGCTCTCTTGAGCCTTACCTAAGTCGACTGCAGCTGCCCATGAAGGTTTAAAGCCAGAGTGAGAAAAGCTTTGTTTTATGCTGGTATTCCAAGTTCCTTGGAATTTTTTTTGCAAGTGTTTCAAGAGTTTCCGTTACATTGTGTTCTTTAGTAAAATAAGGAAATATAAGCTAACATGGCATAAATGTCATTTATCAGGGTGGAAAGATTCCCATCCGTTGGACGGCACCCGAGGCCATAACTTTACGCAAGTTCACATCGGCGAGTGACGTGTGGAGCTTTGGCATTGTCATGTGGGAAGTGATGTCATATGGGGAGAGGCCCTACTGGGATATGAACAACCAGGAGGTGAGTTGGTAGGCATATTGCCTTGATGAGGGAAAATGTGGTTTGCCAGCTGCTGTGTGAGATAATGAAATCTAAAATGGCAACGGCATGCTTTGCAGGTGATCCAGGCAATTGATGAGGGATACAGGCTACCGACACCCATGGACTGTCCTATAGCTCTTCACCATCTCATGCTCGATTGCTGGCAAAAAGAACATGCGAATCGACCAAGCTTCACCCAACTCCTCGCTTACCTTGAAAAGCTGCTACAGACTCCCTCATTACTCAAGGCCACACCTGGAACTCCGCAAGGGTAAGAGTTCATCTAATCCATGTATTTGTTTGTGGTTCCAATCTGGGATAAAGCATGAAGATATCGTGCAGAATGAAAAGCACACGGCCACCTTACCAGCCATAAATCAAAGATCAAAAGCTCCGAGTATCTGGGAAGCACAATTCCAGAAGATATGGCAGTATTTGGGATGTGGAATGCACACCAGTCTGCATTGTGGTTGCTGAGGTTGCACAAAGAAAACTTTTAAAATGGTCTGACGTGCCTGGAGAATCAGCTCTGGCTGCTGCCTGCAATTGGATCCAAATAGGAGACACGTGTCTCAGAGAGCAGGCCATTTTCGTAATCGCAAGCGGAGCAAAGAGCAAAGGCCGCCCATGCCTGTCAGGCAGCCAATGTGGTCCTCTGCAAAGCATCAAAACCATCTTCCGGATGGACACCACATTTTTGGGTTTTAAGTGCTTTGTGTCAGGGAATTAAAGCAAATACAAATTTCTCCAGCTGCATACGACTTCGACTACGGTGTATCTTGTGACTATTTTTCACTGGATTACTCCGGCATGTTTTAAGGATGATGCAGCAAAGTAAAATGGTTCACCTTTTCAACGTCCAGGCAGAATTTTAGTGTTCTATTCAGTATTGGTCAATAATCGTTCAGATATAATGGCCATGGCTATGGGGGAGGTCCATATACCTTTGGTAGAGCATTGGCTTGGTGGTGGCAAGTTATGCATGTGTCCATGGCTAAGGACCAATCCTAGACAGGTTACCATTGCATCAGTGTGTGCAAGTTTCCGCTGAGCAGCCATGAGAATTGAACAGATGCCAGTGAGTTAATTGCAAAAGGCTTTAGGCACTCTAGCACCAAGCTGCTCACCATACCAATGGTCTGTCTTATTAGTTTGAATCGGCTCGACACCATCAGCACTGAAAGGCAAGCAGAGTAGGGCCCGGTTAGACACCATCAGCACAAAGGTTAAGGGGCAACAGGAAAGCTTAGTTTGTAGAATGCTACCCTCTGAGCTGTCTCGTCTTCGATCTCTTTCCCCCGTAAATTTGAGGATGACTAAAACCACCATCTTTGTGAAGTTCTAGAAGGAGGCAGGCTGGGGAATGAGGGGGCTTTATTTTCTAGGCAGGGAATTTAGCTTAATTTACAGCACCCAATCATCCTGTAGCATTACATCTTTCAGATGAGAATGTAAGGCCTTCTTCCCCATCTGAATTTCGGGCTGTGAACTTTTATAGATTCCACACTGTGATTCATAAGGAGTTGGCAATTGTGTAAGTAATTTGACAATAGTTGCAAGAGTTGGCAATATAATTAAATTGAAATAAAATAAATGTTTTTAAGGTTGCAGAAAAGAGAACCCAAGCAATTTAAGGGGGCATGTCGATCACCGTCCTGTTACCCCTTGCATGCGCGCACACAGCGGGGTAAAGCAATTGTCGGTCAGTCTCTGTCAATCCAAATTTGGTTGGCAAAATTGTACACCATCTCGACTTTGCTGCTCACGCTTTCCTGGTGGAGGAACATCAATATTCAGACCAAATGGTGGCGCCTGGCGATGCAACACCTGAGTTCACTTCGTCAACAAAATCTGTCTGTTTAGTACATCTTTACATACGGAAACTAGAACGGAACTCGGTAGAGCGCAAACCTCTGCCAGGGTGAATAGTTTATGTTTTGTATCCCACTGATAGGCCGGATCTGGTTTCAGACCTGAACCAAAATCTAAGCGGCTTGTTCTTGTCACCTAACCAACTCGTCCACCAAGTTTAGTCATAACTCGTCCTCAACTTTTTAAAATATCATGTTATATATCGCTTTTCACCCGATCTCTTAATGGTGAAGAATCATTTGAAAATTAAATAAATATCGTATCCGAATCCATATTCAGATCTTCATCAAAATCGAAACGATTCGTCCTTGTAACACACCTAACCAGTCCACCAAGTTTCGTCCAAATCCGTCCACAACTTTTTGAGATATCCTGCTATATATCGTTTTTTCCCCTATCTCTCAGTGGTGAAGAATCACTTTAAAAATTTGACTAGCCGGATCCGAATCTTCACCAACATCTAATCATTTCGTCCATGTCAATTCAACTACATCTCTGCCAAATTTCACCTGAATCCGGCCACAACTTTTTGAGATATCTTGTTCACAGACAGATAGACAAACAAATGAAAAAAATCACTCATAGAGCGACACTTGGCAAAACAGAACAAAGTAGAATGGCACTCAGTAGAGCAATCCTTTTGACCCCAAAAATAATTAGTAGTTGAATTCAGTGACCTGATATGAAAATCATTTCCGAGGTTAAGTTTAAGGATAAAAAGTGACAATTTTAGAAATTTGGCCTGTGTTGACCTTTGGCCTATGTTGACATCAAAAATAGTTGGTGGTTGGTTTCAGTAAGCCTACATGCAAATCCTATTCAGATTTTCGGTCAATAAGATGAAAATTGAGGATTTTAGAAATTTGAGTAAAGTGGTTGACCTTTGGCCTAGGTTGACCTTGTGACCTATGTTGACCTCAAAAATAGTTGGTGGTTGAATTCAGTTAGCTGGTATGAAAATACTATTGAAAATTCAAGTCAATTGGATGAAAATTTAGGATATTAAAAATTTGAAGAAAGTGGTTGACCTTTGGCCTATGTGGACCTTTTGACCTTAAAAATATATAGAATTTTGTCAGAAGATGAACTCTACCATTTGGTGAAGTTTCGTGAAAATCGGTTTAAAATTGTGACCTGTACGCAAGTATAAGTGAGTGGACAGACAAACAAACACACGCAAACCGAGTGATCAACATACTTGTCAATTTTTTAATATTTTTGCCATGTAACAAACAGACAGACATGGGTGAAAACATAACCTCCATCCACCTACCATGCTATATATCGTTTTTGGCCCCATCTCTCCATGGTGAAGTATCATTTCCAAAATAAAAAAGTGCATATCCAAATGCAGATCTGGATTTTCACCAAAATGAAGTCGGTTCGTTCTCGTCACACACCCAACCTGTCCACCAAGTTTGGTACAAATCTGTCCATACCTTTTTGGGATATCCTGCTCACAGACAGATGGGTGAAAATGTAACCTCCATACACCTTCGATGGCAGAGGTAAACATACTCATAGTAAAGTTCCCATGCTTCCTGATCGTTGGACCTATCTAAATTATTTATAAAACATGAGATATCAATCTTTTTGGCCTGCCAAACTGGCTGCCAGGAGCTTCACATCTTTTCTTAAAAAGGGAGGGGGCAACCCTTCCCTTGTCCCTTTTTCTCAAGACCACGTGGAGTAAAGTGTTCTACGAAAACTCTAGTTGTCTTAAGTGTTGGTGTAGTGACTGTGGCTAGTTAATGAATTGCTCCTGCATTTACTCCCAGTAGGCCTGCGGGATCTCTGTTGGAGCGAAACCCCCCAGAATACACCACATTTTACTCGGTCGCCGAGTGGCTGGAGGCCATCAAGATGGGCGAGTACAAGGAGAACTTCATCAACGCCGGCTACGTTCCCTGGAGCTCCGTTGCACACATGACGCTTGAGTGAGTGATTTCACGGACGCTCTAATTGGTGATCGTCACTTCAAAATATAACGGGCACGTGGGCAAGCCCAAAATCCCATCACTTACGGACTTGCGTGTGATGCCTCTAAGGTCAAAATAAAAGCAAGGAAAATGTAATTTGTACTGCAAGCTTGTAACCGTGACAAATGATTCCTCTCATTGAATCATTTGTAACAGATGGGTGAGTCGGCGAATAAGCGAAATAAGCCACTCCGAGGGTATTAAAGCAACAGTGCTGGGTTCGCTTTCATTATGTACATGTGGGCTTCATTCAAACTCGACCGAGTATCGCGAGAACGCAAATGGAGACCTTAAGAGCAAGGTATCAAGTACTGCATAGCGAAAGATGATTTCATTTGCATTTCTTTTCATAAACTTGAGCTGTGAGATGGCTGGAGTTTGGCTTAAATCAGAAAACAATTTAAAATGAGGGTTCTCGACCATATTTAAGTTGCCTGTCGGTATTGTTCATGCGAGATGCATGTCCCGTGCTTTTGCACTGAAAGTCCATCAAGATTCACTTCCAGTCACTCAAACTGTCAAAAATGGAAAAAACATACACGTATCAGAGTTTCGAGCTGGGGTTCTGATACTTGGTATAACCCGACCCAATGACCGTTTTCAATTTGCCAAATTGACATGGATATTGATATCGGCAATCCCATGAGACAAAACCAGTGAGACCCCGAAGGTTTTCTTCTTGTTATGTTTACATGTTTTTAAATTTTCTTTTTTCCTCATTTTCCTGCCAAGTGATCATCAATGCCGAATGCATGCCTCCCTTTCTCCCTCACTTTAGGGACCTTCGGCGTGTGGGTGTAACGTTGGCCGGGCATCAAAAGAGGATTATGACCAGCATTCAGGCGCTCCGGACGCAGATGGGCAACACCGCATAGGCCAGAGGGTTGGCGCAACCTCCCGCCGGCGTGCCTTACAATCGAGGGCTCGGAACTTGAACGAATTTCCTCTTGGAAAGCCGATGGACCCTTTGCTGTGCCATTTTTCCACGTTTTGACGCCGAGGATCAAACAGCCAGACTTTTTATACTGTAATAGCCATTGGCAGGATGCTTTTGTGCTTTGTGGATTTCAACAATCCACTATCGATGAGAGGATGTACATAGTCTTTTGCAAGTCAGAAAGGTAACGCTGGACCTGTCGGTGATACCAAGCGGACCCATCGCATCATACTGCTTAACAGCGATCTGAAAATCTTTGCCAAAAGCTGTATTTGCTGGTTTGAGGCCAAAATACGGATACAACTGTGATTTGGCAGGCAAATCTTAATGGAGGATTTTTGTTGATTTCTGTCGATCATCCACAGTGAATCGTGTCTTTTGATCACCGTGGGGCAATGGGAGTGATAGGAGGTTCGGTTCACCTGTTTACAGCCTCACATTTTGTATTATATTAAGATGTGTATGCATTTATATTCTTCATTTTTCTATCATAAACAAACACAAAAAGTGCACTTAAGCATTCATCCATTTGGGTTCAGTCTTTACACGTTTACTTGCTACAACTCATTGCTTAGAATGCATTTGGAGCAAATGGTCAGCGAAGTCTATCCAATGAAGTTTGATTTTGAGGATCTATTGGGTGTAGAACTCAAGGTACTTATTTATTTTAACTTATTTCCTGTACATTATTTATGGAAATGGTATCAAACAACTATGTTGAGCATTCATACTGATTCGTTGTACCTATCTGGCTTTTGTATGTTTTTCAATACCAAAAAAACTTCATAGAGAACCTCTTGCGTGTCGAATGATCTTTGGGAAGAAAGAATTTTAAATGGTTTCATGGATGCGATGGAAAAGAAAAAAGAAAAAAGAAAAAAGAAAAGAACATTGGCTATGAATCATTTTTTTGAAATAGCCTTGAGCAATCACATGCACTAATGCTTTAAAGTACATAGTTAGACGCTAAATCACGTTAACCTCGAGATCCAGGCAGAGCTCGGAGTGAGAAAGGACACTGTATTTCAGCATTGCACACAAGGACCAGTATTTTACATCCAAGTGAGATGTATGAACAACCAAAGGGTCATGCAGTGGTTATTCTATACACTTCAAAAAGTGATCTTGGAATGTAATTAGGCCAAAGGTTTCAGACAATTCCAGATCTTCTGTGGTCTTATTGTGTTTGCGTCATTCATGCATGTATATACAGTCGTGGCCAAAAATATTGGCACCCTTGCACTTTTTTCAAATAATGCACCATTTCTTCCAGAAAATTGTTGAAATTAAAAAATATTTTGGTATCCACATATGTATTTCTTTGGTTTGCAGTGCAACAAAACAAACTAGAACAATGCGACTGTGTCGCCAATATGCCTCCGCATAGTCCCGCAACGGGTAGATAGATGCCATCACTCTGCATATGTATGGGTAGGGGATCATGGTCGTGAAGTTTCGTGTTGATCGGATGAGGTTCATTTTTCTATTCAAGATGGCTGCCAAACCACATGACCTATGACATCATTTTTAAACGATATGTAACAGTGCTGTTAGATATTTGTAAATTTTTAATATTTTAAACATGTAATTATTTAATATTTTCCTTCAATCCAATATGGCTGCCAAAACCATTTGACTTATCTATATAAATAAAACACAGTTTGTGTGTGTGTTACCTATAGACTCCTAAATGGAGAGGCTCACGTACTTGATATTTGGCATAGACATGGCCATTGAGCTTGGGAAGGACATGGGCTACCTAAAAATATTTGACGAGATTCATATTTTTTATTCATATTTACCTCAGCGCATTTCAGCGAGGAACATTATACACGGAATCTCAGCCTGTGCCAGAGTAGCTCGCCGATTCGCTCAGAGCGATCACGTGATGTTCCGTCCTCGCCGCCAGACCATTGAACTGAAAATATATAGAATGACCATTGCAATTCACACCACACAGGTGGAGATGTAGCTACCGGGCGCCATCTTGGTTGGCACTCAATGCTGGGCGATGGCGATTTCCGTCATGCGTTTGCACGTAATTCAGAGCGAAAAGCGATTGCGTTTTTTATTCATATTTAACTAAGCGCATTTCAGTGAGGAATATTATACGCGATTGTTGTACTGCTCTCCTACCATGAGAACTGCAACGTCATTGTTGACTGGCCCTCCCCTTCCTCCTCCCCCCTCTCCCTCCCCTTCTCTGGCGAAGGTCATGGGTCTTGCAGCAGGACAATGACCCCAAACACACTTCATAAAGCACCCAGGAATGGTTCAGGACAAAACGCTGGACTGTTCTGAAGTCGCCAGCAATGAGTCCAGATCGAAATCCCATTGAACACCTGTGGGGAGATCTGAAAACAGCAGTTGGGAGAAGGCCCCCTTCAAATCTGGGAGAACTGGAGTAGTTTGCACAAGAAGAGGGGGACAAACTTCCAGTAGAGAGGTGTAGGAAGCTCATTCATGGCTATAGGAAGCCCTTGACTGCAGTTATTTTGTCCAAAGGCTGTGCTACCAAATATTAAGTCTAGGGTGTCAATAATTTTGTCAATGCCATTTCTTTTTATTTTATGATTTAAAAGGATATATTAAGTTCTAAATAAAAAACAAAGGTTCTGTAATATTAACGAGCAGGTACCCATGCTATGCATGGGTGGGAGGCCATGAGTAAACAGACAATGCAGAAACGGTGAATGCTAGAGCATGAAACCAATAAATTCCACATTCCTGTGGCACCTTCAGTTGCATGTCAGACATGGACAGCAGGTTCGTGAAAGACTTGGGTAAAGAAAAACGACGAATCAAACCAATAAATTCCACATTCCTGTGCCACTTGTAGTCAACCATCAAGCATGGACAGCAGGTTCATGAAGGACTTCCATGAAAAACGTACCCGTTTGAATGGTTCCATACCTCCTCAATGACGATCCGTGAAGGTCACGCTTAGAACGGAGATCCGTCACGGCATTTCGTCATTCACTTGAACTCAATATCTCTATTTTCATTCCAAACAGCATAACTCAAATCACAAATTAAATAGCATTAATATAAAAAATAAGCTTTTACTAACTTTCGTGACATAAACAAATCTTTAAATCCGGATGTGAAGAAATTCCGTACGGTTGGGTGAATACAATTACGAATTCAAAATCGTAATTGTATTCACTCAATTCCAAACGTGATTCCAATCATAAATTGATACTTTCACAAAATACTGTTTTGAATGACGGTTGTATTGGGATATTATCAAACCAGCTCATTACCATCATCTGTTCACTTCCGGATTCGCAAAGTTCGTATCGAGTTATTTTCAAAATCATAATTTCATTGAGGATTTTTTGAAACCTCCTACCTACCTTACAACATCCGCTGGGACCCCAAAACGTTCCACAGGTTTGGTGGGGCTAGACCCAAAACTGAGGTAGTAGTTTGGTGACGAACAGACGGACACTCCTGTTTTATAATATCGATGAAATATAGAATTGTGGAGACCAAATACTTTTGTCAATTTAAACGTATTTTTAGAGAAAATTGTGAGTTATTTAAAAAAAGTGGAAGGGTGCCAGTATTTTTGGCCATGACTGTATGTTGTATGTATGTCTGTATGTATGTATGTATGTATGTATGTATGTATGTATGTATATATATATATACATATATATATATATATATATTTATTGTTGCGGATCTCCCGAAGTACGTTCCCGTGGCAAAGGGGGGGATTAAACCCCTCCCCCCCCCCCCGGGTCTTCAGGTCCGCGAGGCCGAATCGCCACTTCCGGAGCAAACGTGAAAAAGGGTAGCGGGTCAACGTCGCACGTACCTTTAACCCACGCTGCCACGAAAGCGGGGACCGAACCTTGCACAAGCCACGCTTAATCGAGTACGCCGAGCGGTATGCGTATCCAGTTGACTCGCGCCGTTACTTTTATGGAACCCGATTCGAGCGGTTCTATTCGTACCATGCGAAGCCAATTGATGGAAGGGACGAGAAACGGTCAAATCAAAGGAATAACACAATTAATTATTATTTACAATGATCAGGATGAAGGAAAGGGGACACAGAGCAAAAGCTTAATCAATCTTAACTAATTCCCAGACACAGGACCCACTCACGCACACGGGGAGAAGAGAAGAAGTTCGCACGCCAAACACGCTTTGCCGTCGGTCGCTCCGGGGCAGCTCGCCCGGCGTGGCTCTCGGATGTTCACGGCACGTATGCAGGCGAAGGCAGGCAGGAGGAGATCGCGCGTCTGTGGCCCGCACGGGTCGTCCTCTCGAGCGCGCGATTAATACAGCGCAGAGCGCAGGGCATGGGGCACGGGGAAAGGGGAAAGTTCGTGTACAATCTCGATCACCGCAATTCAATGCACTCGTTCTGCGGCGCGTTCTCATGCATGCTCAAGCTCAACTCAACTCCACTCACTCTCCCAGGGAACTTGAACTCGTCTCACAGGGAACTGTAACTCAGCACTTGAACTCACGATACTCTCCGGCTCTGACTGACGTGCACACGACTCTCACTGAGAACTCAACTGAGGTGGGGGGACTCGGAGCAGTGTTATATGGCTCCGCCCCGACTCTACTCGAATGTTCCAAAACCCCACCTCTCATCGTTGTGGTTAACCACTCCCCTCGAGCCCCGATTGGCGGCTCGTGCTTACCGACCACTCCCTCCTGCAGCGCCTCCCTTCGGCCTCGCCAGACTTGTTCAGGCCTGCCACGTGGCATGCTATCGCGAAAAGAACCACCCTACTCACGGGCCTGCTCAACGCAAAACAAAACACAGGAAAGGACTACGCTTACTTTCACTAAGAAATAACTGAACTATCGCGAGGCTACATGTTGTGGTGCATCTACCGACGAGGGGGAATTATCCTTTATTCCAAAACCACAACAATATATATAAATATATATGTATGTATATATTATATGTATATATATATATATATATATATATATATATATATATATATATATATATATATATATATATATAACTGTAAGAAATAGTAGAAACTCCAAAGTACGAGCAGGGCGTCTCATTTGTATTGAATATATAATCGTTAGATTAAATAAGACGTGGACGTAGCTTCAGGACGTCGATCTTTAATTGTCGACCAAGCTTTCGACCAACAAAGGTCTTCTTCTGAGTCAGCCCCAAGTTCAACGGAAGCCCCAAGTTCCGTTGAACTTGGGGCTGACTCAGAAGAAGACCTTTGTTGGTCGAAAGCTTGGTCGACAATTAAAGATCGACGTCCTGAAGCTACGTCCGCGTCTTATTTAATCTAACGATTATATATATATATATATATATATATATATATATATATATATATATATATATATATACACATATATACATGTATTTTTTCTTTACTGATAGGATGGCATAGGCTTAGGGACACACACATTTAAGCTGTCTAGCTTGGCTTTGAATCCCGACCCAGCTATAAATTGTCATGCAGTTGTTTCACAGGCAGGGTGATTCAATATGTGTGTTATCCCTCGGATGGACCTTGAACGGGCGCCCCGCCTGCTGGCATTCGTTGGTGGATATTCCACGGACCCCTCCATGAAGAGGAAGTGAGCTATCGCCGGCACACTGAACAAATTCCAAATTCCTGCCCTAACTACTGCTGGAAGGCAATGGCAATTAACCACCCAGTACAAGTCTTTCCGAGAAACTGCTTTGGCAGCACCCACACTCCGCTCTGTAAGAAAGTATGGTACATTGGAATCAGAATATAATATATACATCAGTTTGATTTCGATAGGCTTACCATCAAGAAGAAAATTGCACCAAACATCATCTTGATGTCCCAATCGACATGGCAAACAACTCCCGGATGGGAGTCGGGCAAGCAGGCAATCACTCACCATTTGATGACATTACCAAGAAGCTGTTTAGCTCAAAGGCAGTGGGCTTGGGAGAGCCCCCACAGTGGAGATCTCTCCTCTTACATTAGGCCGTCTCAGGTGAAGAGCCATTATCTTCCCTGAGAGACGTGGCGACTCAGACAGAACATCACACTGAGGGATGATGTGGAATCACAGTAAACCGTTTGGCAGGTGAGAAAGCAGGAGTGCGATGTGGCGTGGTGGCGCCATGCATTCTGTTTTATTCATTCTGTCTGAGCGTGAGCTGTGGCCAATTCAGCAGTAGCTGGAGTCCATAAGTGCTGTGGAGAAGAGCTACCCTCTCGGGAAGCGAATGCCCAAGTACCAATATGACGCTCGTCCGCGTGTCAACCAATGTTTTATCGCCAAAGGTGTTCTTTGGGCAGCTTATGTCTGGCATTCGTTAGGGAAATGGCTGAGCCATGGCAAGCAGGTGTAACTTCTCATAGTGACATTTCCAATGTTTCCTCTCTCCGGCGTGTGCATAGTCCATGCACTCAGAATACCATTCATAATTTAAAAGCAGTGTGTGTGTAACTCAAATGCTCAAAACTCTCCCACTTTCATTCCCATGAGCTTTGCAAAAGTAATCTGCAATATGGTGGAAACTGCATATACAAACACCGTGGCTTGGTAACTTAAAAACTATGAAGAAGAATCATTGGGCCACATGCAATGCTGTGAGCAAATCAGTCAGGAAAACTCCATGAATTAAGCAAATTCACAGCAGGTAGCAGCAGTTGCTCCATTGGCATGGTTTGAGTTCAAATCGAACTCCATTTTAACCCATGCAGCCAAGTAGAGTTTCACCAAAGTGCTCAAAGTTGTGTTTACGATATAACTAGAGCGACATTCTTCGACGTGACGATGTCGACCAATATGCCTCCACCCATCATTGTACATCATCATTGTACATACTTTTTTTTTTTTTTTTTTTTTGTTTTTTTGTATACAAGATCGAGGCTCGTGAAAGAGCTAACATTAATCACACAAAAAGACAAACCGACACACAAAACACAAAAAACAAGGGGAGCGGCAGACAAGATGGGGAGAGAGGGGGAAGGACTCACTTTGATTTAAACTTTGTACTTACTTGTACAAACTTTGATTTAAATCCATTCAGATGTTTTCAAGTATCACATTTATACCTGACATGACCTCTGACCTATACCAGGTTTGGGGAAAATCCCATTACTGTTTCACAAGTCATCACGGTAATAAGATTTTTTTAAACCGAAATGACCTTTGACCTAAAAATGTAATCAGTTCACGTTTACATCATTATACATACCTGTACCACATGTGATTTAAATCCCTTCAGCTGTTCTCAAGTTATCACATTTTTACCTGGCATGACCTGTGACCTTTGACCTCTTGATGCCATAATCTATTCAGTTCATCTTTGCAGCATTATACATACCTGCACCATGTTTGACTAAGATCCCTTCCGCCGTTTTTAAGTTATCACGGTAACGAAATAATTGTATCTTAACATGACCTCTGATCTTTGACCTCTTGACTCCAATATCAAATCCACTTATCTTTACATCATAATATATAATTATACCAATTTCGGATAAAAAAAAATCCCATGACTCGTTCAAAAGTTAGCTCGGTAACAGAATTTTTCCCTCACGGGATGTCTGACATTTGACCTCAAAATCTAATCAGTTAATCATTACATCATTATACATACCTGTACCAACTTTGAATTAGATTCCTTCAGCCGTTCTTAAGTTATAGACCTATTACAGACTTTGACATTTGACCTTTAACCTCTTGACCCCAAAATCAAATATGTTCATCTTTGCATCATATTACATACATTTACCAACTTTGGTCAGATTCGCATCGCCGGTTCTCAAGTTATCGCGGTAATGAAAACCTATCATGGTCGGACATAGTGCGTCCGGCAACTTCGTCGTTGGCGGCATAAAAATAATACTAACAAGCATTCTGAGTATTGTGCTGCAATACATGTCCCCTACCAAAGTTCAAAGTGCCATAACTTTGTCAAAAATGATCGAACATGCAAATATGCTTGTTTTCAAACTTGATCTGAGGTATGCTGAGACACATGTGTCACGCCTCGCCTCGTTGATAAGCCCCCAAGGTCGCTCCGTGCAGCAGCCTGCATGTATTGCACTGTGTGAATTATATAATTACCAACTCACGTCTGAGGTACTGGCGATTCAAGAGATATCCATTTTAAAAAATATTTTCGTTTAATTAACGATATCTGCCAAACCACGTGCCCTATCACAAATTCCAAAAGGACATTTTAGTGCTGAACAGATCTGTGAAGTTTCCCCTCGATTGGATCAAAAATGAGGGAGGAGCTCGGTTTTAAAGGTTCATGCTTAAAAACGTCATAACTCTGAAACCATGTAACACATGACGTCATGCTCGCTGGCTTTTTTGTTCGTCATGGGTATGCGATTCTGCCTGCAAAGTTTGGCCTCGATCTGTTCAGCCGTTGCAGAGAAAAAGGGGTTTTCGTGTTTTCACGAAAAACAATATGGCGACCGAACCACGTGACGTCATAATTACCATTAAAATATTCTACAGACCGAGTCCATCATATGGTGAAAATTTGATCTCATTCGGTCCAATTATTGCAGAGAAAATATTTTTTAAAGGAAATTAAAACTTAAAATGGCACTGAGTTAAGGATCATCAGAATTATCAGAATTCCCAAAGTTCAAAGTGCCATAACTTTGTCAAAAATGATCGAAACGTCGTGAAGTTCGAACTTAACCTCTACCTTATCATGAGGAAACCATGTACCAAGTTTGAAATCATTAGCGTTAAGCGTTTAGAAAAAAAGTCCGGAAAACTGTTCTTTGCGTGACGGACTGACGGACTGACAGACTGACGGACTGACAGACGGAGGGACGGCGTGCAAACCTATAGTCCCCTCCGGTGTACACCGGTAGGGGACTAATAACAAGAAAGAGCAAACAGAGATGGCAGACCCTCGCCAGGACGTGTTTGTGTGTTTTATTGACGATGTAGATTTATGTTCAATCCAACATGGCTGCTAAACCACGTGACAGATGACGTCATCAATTTAATTCTCCCATACAATTTTCGTGTGCATCGTGCTCAAGAAATTTCAAACTGATTGGATCAAGCATTCTACTTGTCTAATTATGACGTCATAATGAAGGCACCGATGACATCATCATGAACATATGTTATTCCCCATCGGGAGTACATGACAATGAGTCATGTTTCAATTTTTTCCATGGAGCGGTTTTGGAGATAGAGGTGCAAAGTTTTTCTGGTTTTTTTTCCAAGATGGCGCCCGCACCACGTGATCTATGACATAATATTTATTTTAAAAATTCTACAGGAGGAAGCACTCCTATGGTGAAAATCTTGTGTCATACCGTGCAGAACGTAAGTATGCAGAGAAAAGCATGCTTACGTTCTGCGCGGACAGACAGACAGACGGACACAAAGGCCGAGCCCTCTCCTCTGGCGAGGTGACAAGAAGGTCTTGATTATAGCAAAGATGTGACCATCTTGCCAAATCGCCAAGTGGGTGGTCATCCTGATGGGGCGGAAAACACAAATGATCAGAAAAGCCCAGATCATCACATTCCCATGCTCCACGAATGAAAAGGCCCAAAAGAAACCCGATAGCAAAGGAATAGTTTGGAAAAGATAAAAAACGGCGCAACTATTGGGAAAGGCAGCACGAGAAAGTACTGCGGAACGTCACCATGAAACAACACGTCGGAGCCATGCAACGCCAGCAATAAACACGTGTCAGGGTTTGAAGGGCTCCTTTGAACCGCACTGCTAATTGGGCCGTTCCCGCCGAAATGCAGTCAGCAGCGATCTGTCGCCGTCACGTGACCCCGCGGTTCCATTCGCGCCGGAAATCGCGCCGGGCTCGTGCGGACGAGGTGATTCGGGTGGGATCAAAATGTTTTCTTTAGCACTTTTCCTTTTGCGATAGCATAAATTTTCACTACCCGTTCGCACCGTGTCGGTTTGTTGGGCTGCGAGGCGGCGCAGAGCCGCGGGAAGCGCGATGGGAAACTCGTACTTACACTCCGCGGCTGCTTCGGCGCTGTATAATCACGGCGCGTCGCTTCGTAGTTTTTCATCAGTGAAGTGGGTGGGGCGTAGTCAGCGCAGGGGGAATTTCACAAAAATTTATGGTGATGTTTTGCTTAAAATAAAAAACACACCAAGTAGTAACAATAAATCCAGCTCTAAATGGCGGCAATAAGTACGCTCGACAATTTATTTGTCACTGCCTTTTGCACTTCTTTAAATATCCTTCGAGTCCATAATGCGTTAAGTGGCGGCAGTATTTGTTTGCGTTCCTTTTATTGCCGCCGAAAATTGCTGAAAAAATATTCTCATCCTTGGTGGTATTCTGGTAACTGCGGTACTTAATGGTTTACACTTCACTGTGGCCATTGTTCTATAAACAGTGCAACCCTTGTGAATTCAACGTGTGATCGACGTTTTATTCAATATAAACATTCACAACCGCCCGAGGAAAGTTTGGGGAATGAGACCCCGATAGATAGGCGAAGGCATTGGCCGCAGACGACAAACAGCAGCTTCTGCTCTCCAAACAAATTGACCATGTGCCAGGTGGTACATATATGTTTCATGCGAACGACATTCTTCGGATATTAAGGGCAAGCTATTATTATTATTATAAAAGTTGGGTCACCCAATCGATTTGATTTAGACTTTCGTAGCTGGAGCAAAAATTAATCCGGGAGTGCACCACGGCAATGATGGGCCAAATTACCTCTTCTCGTTGATTGAGGTTGTACAGGATCATGCGATGACCACTTACACTCGGTGGAGAACCATGCCAACTGTACTGGTGGACCCATTGTATACTAATTTCCATTGTGCACACGGAATAAAAATATTTAAATGCAATTGGATCAATTGCCGACACAATTCACATTCTAACACCACGTGGAAGAGCTGAGTCATAAACCGAGATTCTTCCTTCTCCCCACCGAGGAGACGCTGATCAACCAGAGCAATGTTATTTATTGTTGTAGCAACAATTTGATGAAGAATTGCAATTTTTTTTACTGTGCCATTGACCGAGCACGTGTTACAATAATGTGAATGGGCAAATTTCAGGGCATTTTCCCCATGGATATGGAATTGTATAAAATATACTCAAAGAAAAGCCTTCACACACACACACACACACACACACACACACACACACACACACACACACACACACACACACACACACACACACACACACACACACACACACACACACACACACGCGCGCACACACGCGCACACACACGCCCACACACGCCCACACGCGCACACACACACACACACACACACGCCCACACGCGCACACACACACACACACACACACACACACACACACACACACACACACACACACACACACACACACACACCGCCCCTCCCTTTATATGGGATCGTTTCTCTGCATGCCACTTTAACATGGGGACTGAAAATCCGTGTCTCGGCTTCCACTGGTAATATATATATATATATATACAGACTTGGCATTTAATATGGAATATTTTTTTTGTGGGGGTGAACTTACTTTTCAAGATGTCTTTTTTTTTTCTTTTTTTTTCTTTTTTTTTGTATACAAGATCGAGGCTCGTGAAAGAGCGAACATTAATCACACAGAAAGACAAACAGACACACAAAACAAATAACATCGGGAGCGGTAGACAAGATGGGGAGAGAGGGGGAAGGACACAAACACAACATTTGAGAGCAGGGACCGAGAGACATGGAGACATCGAGAGAACTGTGGGAGGGAGAGGGCTTTGGGGGGGAGGCATGGGAAGGGGGGGGGGGGGGGTGGGTGGGTGGGAGAGGTATAAAACATATGGACACTGTCAAGACTTCCAGGAAAGAAGTTGGAATTTCAAACAAGGTGGATCTGGGGTGAATTAGCGGGGGTAGAAAAGATCAAGGTTTTGGATGGGGGAAGATAAGAGATGGTGGTGAACAGCTGTTTTGAAGACCTGGAGGGAGGAGTGTGATTGAAGTGAGTGTGGGAGTTTGTTCCAGAGGCGGGAGAAAAGAGGAATGAAAGAGTGAAGGTGAGCAGAGAGACGAGATTTCGGCAGTTTAACCATCAGAGGGTGGCTGGCAGATCTTGTGCGACCTGTAGGAATATTTGGGGGACAGAGCACAGAGAGAGCTGGGGGAGCAAGGCCGGAGAGGAGTCGGTAGAAGACAGAAAGACCACCTACCTGCCTGCGGTGAGTGAGTGAAAGGCCCTCAGAGATAGCTTCATCGCGGGAGATTCCAATGATTCTGAAAGCTTTGGATTCAACAGCGTGAAGCCGAGCCAGGTGTGAGGCAGGAGCACCAGCCCATAGGGGAGAACAGTATTCCATTGAGCTGCGGATGAAAGCCTTGTATGTGGTGAGGAGCTCAGGTGTGCCTAGGAAGGACTTCGCACGACGGAGGATGCCCAGTCGGCGACTGGCTTTGGAGGCCAGCTTGGAAATGTGGTTTTCCCAAGAAAGATCATGGCAGATGGTGAGACCCAAAAGCTTGAGCGACAGAACTTCTTGGAGAGGATTGTTGAGAAAGTAGATGGGAGGGTTGTCCAGTCGATCTTTTCGGAGAGACATAGTAAGAGTGTGAGATTTGTCAGGATTGAAAGACATGTTCCACATGTTTGACCAGTCTGTGATTTTGTCCAGGTCTTCAGAGAGTGAGGAGGCTGCAGACTGCCGATCTGAGGGAAGAGGAATGGAGCGGCAGAGAGTGGAGTCATCAGCAAAGAGATACAGAGGATTTTCCAGAGAGTCGGAGAGATCATTGATACACACCAGAAAAAGCACAGGGCCCAGCACACTGCCTTGGGGAACTCCAGCCTGAACGGGAAGGGGAGATGAGAGAAATCCATTCAGGGCCACACGTTGACTACGACCAGAGAGGAAGTCCGCAAGCCATGCATGGAGATTTCCATGGATACCATAGGAGGAGAGTTTGGTGAGCAGAGCTGGGTGCCAGACCGTATCGAAGGCACGTGATATGTCAAGGGAGACAGCTCTGATTTCCTGTTTGGCATTGAGGACCTCCATCCATTGTTGAGACAGCAGAAGCAGCATGTCCAGAGTAGAGTGACCTGGTCTGAAACCAAATTGATGATCAGAGATCAAGCCATTGGAGAAGAGGAAAGATTTCATATCCGAAGCAATGATGGATTCCATGACTTTGCTGATAATTGGGAGCAGGCTGATTGGTCTGTAGTTGCAAGGATCTGTTTTTGCACCTTTTTTGTGTAAAGTGGTAATGTTTGCTGATTTCCAGGATGCTGGCAGATGACCTTGAGCAAAGGATAGGGTGAAAAGAACAGAGAGAGGGTGAGATAGAGCGGCAGAGCAGGATTTTAGGACCCGTGGGCTGATGCCATCTGGTCCAGTTGCAGAATCAGAGTCGAGGTTTGACAAAAAAACCTTGGCAAATTTGTCTTAGAACCTTTGTCTTAGAACCTTTGTCCTTTGTCTTAGAACCTTTGTCTTAGAACCAAAAGTTCATTGGAATTATGTTGAAATTATTCTAGATTTTGTTAATGTGACATTTAAAAGAAACAAAAACCACATTTGACATTTCGAAACAAATAAATTGATCCTTGAAAGTGGTGTAAACTGATATCGAACTCAATTCATGGACAGTACTGTGTTAAACTTCTGTACGTTTTCCAGAAGTATCTCTTTATTTTGCACATTAGCCAAATTTTTTTTAACAAAAACAAAAGTTAAATTACGACTGGGATTACGGACAGTAAAATTACAGTTCAGTCCTTCGTGTAACCCCCACGAGCATTCAGGAGAGCACGTACACGTTGAGGCATGCTGTTCACGAGATTTGCCAAGGTTTGGACAGGAAGCGCTTGCCATGCAGTGACAATAGCCTGCTGCAATTCACGCACAGAGGTCGGCTGCTGGTCCAAGTGGTCGATTTGACGCGTTAATTCTGCCCACAAGTTCTCTATCGGATTCATATCCGGGGACATGGCAGGCCACTCCATATGCTCTACACCACGGTCAGCAAGAAAGTGTTGGATCATGCGAGCACGATGAGGCCGTGCATTGTCATCTTGGAAAACAAAGTTTCCTCGAAAGGCTGCACGAGCAAATGGAAGCAATGTTTCTTCCAGAATGGCCCTGTACTTGAACTGGTTCAGGTTTCCATTCAGAACAACCAGGTCAGTTTTGCCCCCTGCATGAAAAGCAGCCCAAACGGTCACCCCACCACCTCCAGCTTGGACTCTTGGCACTATACAATCTTTGTTGTAGGCTTCATGCACTTGTCTGCGCACTCGGACGCGGCCATCTTGACGATAGACCAGAAATCTAGACTCGTCACTGAAGATCACGTGATTCCAGTGTCCTGGCTGCCATTGACGGTGCTCTCTGGCCCACTGCAATCGGCACTGGTGGTGTTGTCTGGTCAGGCGTGGCTTTCTCAGGGGACGCCTGGCACGATAGCCTGCTTGAACCAGTCATTGGTTGACTAGCCTTCTGGATACAGGCACATTTGTCAGTTGCTGCCACTCAGCCCTAAGCCGATTAGCTGACTTGGTACGGCCATTGCGGACTAACCGGTGCAGCTGGCGATCATCCCTCCTTGTGGTTCTGCGGGGACGTCCTGGCCTCGGTATTGGAGTAGGGACACCCCTCTGAGCATTTCGTTTCAGGATCTTTGACACCTGACCTTGAGTGATGCCATACTGCCGAGCATTAGCACGCTGTTTCATGCCGTAATTTCGTAAAGCCACCACTCGATGACAAACAGCATTGTCCAGTTGACGGACCATCTCCAGAGGAAGCGGCAATAACTTTTGGAGACGTGCAGCAGTTGTGTTCCACTGATACAGAACGCAACAACCCTTGTATACCCGACTGTGAAGCCAATCATCAAATGCACCTGTCCATAGATTTTGCCACGCCACCTGTGATATAATCCTGTTGTTGACTTATTGCTGCGACAGACAATCAGTGACATGGTTCTTTTAACAAATAAATCACCAAAGTGTGAAAGAAACTCACCAGATTGATATACTGAGTTAAGAAAGTAAACCCGTCAAGAAAAAAAAAAATTCCATATTAAATGCCAAGTCTGTATATATATACATATACAGTGGAACCTTAACTTACGAGTTTAATTCGTTCCGTGACCGAGCTCGTAACTCAAATTGCTCGTATCTCAAATCAAATTTCCCCATTGAAATGCATTGAAATGCTATTAATCCGTTCCAGCCCGCCAAAAACCACACCAATTTTTTTTTAAATATACAGTATATATAAAAATATCTCGCGCTTTATATTTCACCTGTATGCAGCATACAAGTTGGCAGGATGGCCTGGACTGGAGGTACGCACACTTGACTCTAAACTGTCCAGCCTGGGTTTGAATCCCGACCCAGCTATAACCTGTCATGGGTGAATCACAGGCAGGTTGATTCATCAATGTGTATACCGCTAAACTGGGCGCCCCGTTTGCGTCCCATTAGTTGTTGGATGTTAAGGATCTCACCGTGTTTTCCACAAAGAGAAGGCGAGCTATCGCCGGCACTCTGAACAAGTTGTGGCCTGGCATGGCATGAACATGAAAACATGAACATGAACATGAAATGTTCGACATGAACATGAAATTTTCCGAAATAACCAAAATGCGAAAACTAAAATGCATCGCTATACGACAGAGATACGTACTGTACTTGAACGGCAAGATAACCACGTGACCAGAACCTACCTGGCGGCGTAAACTCGAAATAACCAAAATGCGAAAACTAAAATGCATCGCTATACGACAGAGATACGTACTGTACTTGAACGGCAAGATAACCACGTGACCAGAACCCACCTGGCGGCGTAAACTCGAAATAACCAAAATGCGAAAACTAAAATGCATCGCTATACGAAAGAGATACGTACTGTACTTGAACGGCAAGATAACCACGTGACCAGAACCCACCTGGCGGCGTGAACTCGAAATAACCAAAATGCGAAAAAAAAAAATGCATCGCTATACGACAGAGATACGTACTTGAACGGCAAGATAACCACGTGACCGGGTGGCGAAAGCTCGTAACTCGGATCTCGGCTCGCATCTCAAAGCAATAAACTGCCGGAGCGACGGCTCGTAACTCGAAAAACTCTGGCCGTCTCCGCTCCTGACGCTGCACAGCTACCTCCGGAAAGGCAGGTGCGCAACCCCGTTCGCGTCCACGGACAGATGGTAATTGCCTAGCGGTTTAGCAACCGCGGCACGAACTATTAACAGAGACTAACCCGATCCTGAACGTTGGCCAAAATCGCGCCACAGGTTTTCAATGTGGAAATCACTAAAACGACCGAATGTGAAGAAGAAGCAGAACAAAGGTAGGAAATACAAATATGATTTATTTACTAATTACTATTTACACAATCAAAGAAACCAAGGAAGAAGGAAGAATAAGAAAATAATTACAGAAAGAGGGACGGACCAGAAGGACAGTGCAACGCCAGCTTACCTATGGCAGTCTTACTTAAAAACCCAGGACAGAACAAACAAAGACAGACTCACACGAATGGGAAATGAAGGCAGGCACGAGTGGCTGGAAAGGGGGGAAGGTTCAGCTCGGACCAGAGGGATGGCTGGACGGACGAGGCGGGATCACAAGGCGGGGAGGATGCGGGTCCGGTCCGTGTAAACGGCAAGGCTCGAGGTGAGCGGCCGCCGATCCTCCACAATCTGGGTCGCACGGTCGCGTTGCTTCGCCGCAGCGGGTCGAAAACTGCACGTCAAAGCTCAACTTTCAGCTCCTCCTTCACTGAACTGCTCCGTGCGCCCTCCTCACTCATCTCCCCGTGTAGTCCCTCCGTCACCCTTTTTATTGCCCTTTCCGAGATCAAGCCGTGGGCTACAAGGGCACGCCTACAGGGCCGCTCAATGCAGTGCCGGTTGGCTGGCACGGGCTCTTTTGCTCCACCCCTGATGACGATGGGCGGCCAACGCCCTTCTTCTCCGAGTTTACCTCGTGGCAAATGGAGTCTTGCGGCGAAAACCGCAACCCCCAAAGCAGCAGCGGCGAACGCAGTTGGAAATAGCTGACAAAAGGGGATTTGGAAAGGAATCTACCTTATTTGAATTCGGTGCAATGGAGTGTCAA
>NC_136271.1:56087920-56157920 GCF_964187855.1 Myxine glutinosa | reverse complement strand
GACCGTGTTTTGTGTCGATTTTGTGCGATATGAATTAAATTTTAATTCATATTTCGTGTTTACAAATTCGAATACGAAGGATTTCCCCTTTCGATTTCGAATATGAATCGAATACGAGCTTGAGTCGAGAGGGCGAATGTACGGGTTGGGAATGTACGGGTCTCCCCTCCCCCACCCGGCAATGCCGGGTACTTCTGCTCGGATCACGTGATGTTACAACTTTGCCGCCATAATCTCACAGTTATGCGTTCGCACGTAATTCAGTTTTTTCACATTTCAGCGAGGAACATTGCCATTCACACCACATCGGTTTTTTTTCACTTTCATCTGATATTTGTGATTTATTTCAAACAAACTGTATTTCCCATCTACACGGCCATGTATTCCTATTAACGTTATGTAAAGTACATAAATTGTGTGGATTACATCATTTCTGGATGTGATCAATTGCCAGTAACCATCTATATCCCTCCCCTCCCCTTCCCTCCTCCCCCTCCCTTTCCCCCCTCCCCCTCCACCTACCCTTCCCCTTCCCTTCCCCCTCCACCATACCCTCTCCCCTTCCCCCCTCCCCTTTCCCCTCCCCTCCCCCTCCCTTTCCCCCATGCCCCTCCATTTCCCCCCTACCCCTTCCTTTCTGCCCTACCCCTTCCCCATCCCCCCTCCCCTCCCCCCTCCCCCTCCCCTCCCCCTCCCTTTCCCCCATGCTCCTCCCTTTCCGCCCTACCCCTTCCTTTCTGTCCTACCCCTTCCCCTCCCCCCCACCCCCACCCTCCCACTCCTCTCCCCCTCCCATCCCTCCCCCTTCTCCTCCCCTCCCCCTCTCCCTCCCCCCACCCTCCCACTCCTCTCCCCCTCCCATCCCTCCCCCTCCCCCCTCTCCAACCCCTCCCCCTCCCCTCCCCCCTCTCCCATCCCTCTCCTCCCCTCCCCCCTCTCCTCCCCTCCCCCCTCCCCCCTCTCCCCCCCCTCTCCTCCCCTCCCCCCGTGTGTGAGCATGCGAGTAAAGCATCCACATTGACCGGGTTAGCGGTTAGACCGACGTTTAACCGACGCGAGCTCTCGGTCTGTGCCGGGCTGTGGATATTGCGGGAGCCGGCGGGGATCGGTGCAGCATCGCTTCTGTTCGGAGCATCGTGCACGATCCGGGCCGGGCCCCGCCCCGCAAGGTCGAGTCCGGGCCTTGCCGGGCAAGGTGACCGGTCCGGTTCGAGGGAATGTCGGAGGGATCAGAACGGCGCCCCCTTGTGGTGGCGGCGTTCCACCCAGGCAAGGTTGGCCAACCGCGCATGGGAGCGAAAGGCCCCACGCCGGGATGGTGCTTCAAACCTTGGCCCAACCAAACCTCCTCCCCTGAACCGAATGCCGGACGGACCCAACCTGCAGGCGACCAAACCACCCGTATGCATTGTGCGGCTTTGCGAAGCCGAGCTTTGAACATGCATGGACGTATCGAGAGGCTCAAGTTTAATGGACTGTGATGGTGATAGTGTTTTGATTCGAAATTGGGAATAGTGAATTGGATTGGCAGTAATGATTGGCAAATTTGATTGGCAAATTTTGATTGGCAAAAATTGGATGGGCAAAATTGATAGTGAGAGATGCCCGATGTGGAGGGATGGCAAATCCACCACCCCTCCCATCCACCAGGGCACATGAGCTATAGATTATGGGGTTTGGCAGTGTAAGCTCGCCGAGGGCGGGTTAGGATAAAATGATAGGGATTTAGAAATGACTTTAGGTAAAGGTAGATTTAAGTAGTGACTTTCATACAGGTAAAGAGGGGACGTAGAGAGGTTAGATGGTTGTTAATGACGTGGTATGTGCAATAGTGTAAGGGATGACTGGGGATGCACTAAGTTAGAAGGGCACCAGGTAGTTTAGATGATGCAGTTGTGTTTGTGGTGAGAGTGATGAAATGAGGAATTGGTATGAAAGTGCACGGTAGTGCTGGTCATGAAATGAGGAATTGCTCGTGAGAGATGTGTGTGTGTGTGTGTGTCGAGAGCGTATTGAGCAGAGTATTGTGAAAGGGTGTGATTGTGCATTGTATGGAGTGAATGGTCCCGGAGGAAGGAGGGTGCAGGGAGCACCAGGTGTGATGGAACAGGTGTGCAAGTGAACAGGTGTGCAAGTGAACAGGTGTGCAAGTGAACAGGTGTGCAAGTGAACAGGTGTATGGAGAATGGTTGAATGGAATAACTGGTCTGGAGTAAACGGAGTATGGAATGGATGGTGTGGAGTGAGTATGGTGGAAAATGTGGAGTGGAAGTGCATGGTGCGAAGGTGTGAATGGGGGAAAGGTGGACACCCTTCACGAATACCTGGGGAGGGTAGTCTAAGAGTTAGGCAGAGGGTGTAGGTAAATTGTGGTTGGATATTGGCATCTGTGGTGCGTGTGGTAGAATGGTGGTTGGATGGGTGCATTAGTGAAGTGGAAATGGCTGGGCGTGTGGCCTGTTAGTAAGTTTAATTGAATGGGCACTCCGCCACTGTGAGGATGTCGGCCAGGTGAGGCCGCAGGTGGGCTCTGGGAGCCGGTAGAGTTGTTCAGTGGGGCCCGAGGATCCGGAGGACGGACCCGGGTAGCCCAGTGCCAGAGAGGGCACCGAGTGGGGAGAGCGCCAGAGGGCCTTCCCCAGGTAGATAGGTTAGGGTAAGGAGCAGGTAAGCTCAGAGGCAACTGCAGTGGCAGAGGTGTGCAGGTGAGCGGACCTGCTGGGAGCGCCACACGACCCAGTCCTGAAATTGTGCAAAGGCACAGGGAGTTGAATCGGGGGAGTGAGACCCCAAATTGGTGAGCACCACAGATGGTCAATGGGAGTTTGGTTTTTAGAACCGCATAGAGTAAAGTGGCCAATGGTTTTGCAGGGAAAGACCCCGGGTAGTCTAAAAGTGTGTTCATGCCATTTAGAAGGTAGATAGAATTGAAATGTCTTCGTGCCATCTACATCCACTCACCTGAGGTGATGACATTGCTCCACACCATGCCATGGTTCTTTTTGTGCAAATGTTTTGGAGTGTAAGACGCATCATGACGTGGGGGTGACATTGTGTTGACGTTCCATCTCTTCCTCCTTAAGAGGGATTGATGATGAATTGGGTGGTGGCAAATTTGTTTTAGATGGGACTAATAAGAAATTGGGAGTGGGGACGAATTTGCTTTAAGGGGAGATATGGGGAAGACAGGACGGGTAGTGACGAATCTGTAAAGTTGTAAATGTTGTAAATATGGGGTAAGGGCAAGGGTAGAGTAGGTGACAGGGGGGGGGTGACGTACGATAGGGATGGGCTTTCTCTGCTCGCTCCCCATGCGCACCTCACTCTGCATTGCCTTGTTTTAAGGTGTAATCTTGCGCCCTTACCCATCGCTGACTCTGCTTTGTCCTCCTCCCCACCCATGGACCAGGGTCTTGGGCACTGAGGGAAAAGTGTGCAGGCGTCGCAGTTGTGTGCCCGCATTCCCGCTGCCAACTGCCTGGACCGATGCACCACTTCATGGACCGCACGACTTGTGGCCTAAGCACCACTTTATGGACCGCACGTTTCTGCGGCCAAGCACCACACATATGGACCACACGTTTGTGGCATGACCCCTCTGCTGGGACCGGCCATTGTGGCTAGAAGTCTTCACTTGCGGACCTCGGTGAGGTGGCACTAAGCCATGCAGGTGGACCACCATAGTTGGCCCCTGCTGGCCATAATTAAAGAAAACGGACACGTTCTGTGCTTTTTGTTTTATTATCCACCAAATAGGCCGCAAGCAAGAACAGCAAGAAAGAACAACATCAAGACCATCGGCCCGGCAGAGTGGAGAAGACGTCGGACACCATTTTGTTGACATTGGAATGTATGATTGTGCACTGGATGGTGCTTTGATGGTGCTTGTTATTGGTGCTTTGTTTTTTTTTTGGTGTTTTTGGTGCTTGCATGCTCGGGGATGTATTGCAATATCAATTCTGCATCCCCGAGCATGTGAGGGTGGTGTATCGGTGCAGTGCAGTGCATGCTTTTCCTCCCTCCCGCAGGATTCTTTTTGCTTCCCAAGAAAGACAGGTCCTGGGTTGCAGTGTAAATACAAATTAGTGTCTTGTAAATAATGCTCCCCACCGTAAATGTGTAGTTTGAAAATAATTCCGCAATTCGGTTATTCTGTGGGCGTGGGTCTGTTAGGTAGGATGCAACGCAGCAGGGGGACATACTTAATTGTTCTTTTAAAACTGTCGCACTCAGGGTAAGGTTAATAGTAGAGGGTAACTACATCTGAGTGTCACATTAAGTTAAAGTTTTGTCGGCCTGGGCCGTGCCTGGAGGAATGAGGGTGCTGTGTTGGGGTTTTGAGAACCCTGCACTGCGTAAATTGTTGTAAATATACCCTTTGTAAATAATACCCTTTGTAAATACCTCCATTTCATTGTTAAGGTCAAAGGTCGTCCCCTAGTTAGTCCATGAACAACATGTAGCGAACCATAGGCCCTCTTCGTAGTTATTTCATTATGATGTGTTTCAGGTAAGGCTGTGTTTCCAATAGTTGAATCTGCGTTGCATTAATCAAATAAGATAGGTCCCTTTCGTTCCCTTCAAAAGCGGTGCGAGTGGTTTGCTGTCCCCACAAGACGCCACTGCCATGTGCTCCACCTCGGAGAAGAAGGGGGAGGAGCCACCAGAAAGGGCGTGGCACATTGTCGTCATCAGAGGTGGAGTCAGCCAGCCCTGACCGGCCAACCAGCACCGCGGTGAGCCAACCGGTAGGCGTGTTCTCAGAGCTGGCGGATTGATACGGCCGACAGCAATAAAAGCAACTGCAAGGGACTGCTTCGAGAGAGACGCGTGAGGAGGTTCATGAGGGAGGAGCAGTGAGCAGCTTGTTGAGCACGAGCATCGTTGGAGTGGAAGAGTCGTGCGCTAGGATCGCCAAGACAGCGGCAACGTAAACTGCGCTGCCTGCCGGGTTTTCGCGGCTGAAACCATATACGTGGGGCCGCCGCCAGCTGCTCGTTTTCCAGCCCGGAGCGTGGATTTGAGGCGGATCTCCTCGCCGAGTTTTTCCTCCGAACCTTCGTCCAGCCATTCCTGCCTGCAATTCCCTTTCTCGTGTAAGTCCGTTGTCTGTCCTTTTTGTTGTCTGGGATTCAATAATTAAGACTGTTTAAGGCTGCCCTGTGTATCTTCTTCTTCTTCGTCCTGTATATACTTTGTTTTTCTCTTCCTTTGGTTTGTTGTACATAATGAATAAATACCTGTTATTTCTTACCCTTTTGGTTTCATTCTGCCCCGATCGCTTTAGTCTTTTCTTTCGATTGAATACCTGTGGCACGATTTGGCCAACGCTCGGAATCGGGTTTAGTCACTTGATAACGGCTCGAACCGCGGATTGCTAAACCGCTCGGCAAATACCATCTTGTCCGTGGTTCGAGCGGTACTTGTCTCCCTGTTTTGCGGAGGGATTGATAAAGGTATTCGGGATAACACCTGGACCAATAACCCTGATCAATCCCACCCCACAAAAGAGCGTTACAAGTACCAGGACCGGTCGGACGGCCAGCTTAACAGGACAAGGGGATTAACCCCCCCCCTTGCTAACGGGAGTGCTGTCCCCCGGATCTGAAACAATATATTGTTATGGATTCGTCACTTCCGCTGTTGTGGTTTTCATCCACTGGAAACACTTCTGGTTCTATGTATTACTATTATCATTGTTTAAGTGAAATGGCCATTAGTATTATCAAAATGTAAAAGGGTTAACTTTAAATGAAACAGGGAACCGGATCGGGAACCGGAAGACGAAGAGGAAGAAGAAGGCGAGGGTGTGGCGAGTGAAGTTGGACAAGAAGCGAGTAGCTTCCAGCTCCGTAGCGAGTGTTGTCGAACGAAAGTCACGAGTGAACTTTGAGTTTCCTTGAAAGGAGTTCCTGCGATAGGTGTTATCGCTGGGGGATTGAAAAACCTGCGTGGTCAGGTTTGAGCGTTGCGATTCTGAAGAATCCTCGCCGGGTCATGGCGACTCAAGTCAGAGCCATCGGCCATTTTGACACTCGCGCTTTGTTCAATAAAAGGCCTTGGCTACGCGTCAGCTTTTTCACCATCCTGTTGTCTGTCGGGGATGTGTGTGCGCAACGCTGAGTTTGAAGTTTAAGTGGCGGTTCGCCGACTGAACCTAGAATGTTCCTATCGGGAGGGGGCCTTTGGGATTTCCCATACCGCCGCGAGTTTGCTTTTGGTTTTGGACCACGTGACTTTTTGCGTCGCTTCGACCGCCTATGCCTAAGAGCTGCTTCGGCGGTGTGACTGCCCTTGCCATCCACACGGGATTCTGGTCTCGATTGGACATTGTTCTAGCGATCGCTGGAGGGAGTCAACCTCGTCTTGAGGACGGGAATATAGAGACATTAGGGAAGGTTTTTCCACTCACTTGGAACACCGTGAGTTATCCTATGCTAGTTGATGGTACCATCATAAGATGTATTGAGTGTACTTTTGATTGCTATTTGTTGTACCGTTATTCTTGTGTGATTTTTAATACAACATTTGTTTGTTGATAAATCATTGGTGTGGTTTCACTATTGATTTCTGACACAGAATAACATATTTTTCTGCCGTGGCTCCTCTCGGGACTCGGAGGTACATCGCGACCAGGGGGTCGGGGAGGAGCACGTTACAATATATTATATACTGTCATCCCTCGCTATATCGCGCTTCACTTTTCGCGGCTTCGGTACATCGCGGGTTTTTCTCGCTAGTATATGTAAAATTATATATCGGATTTTTCATTACATCGCGGGATTCTGCGGCCTATAGGTATTTTAATTTTTTTAGATTTTAATTATTTTTGCGGTAAAATAAGCATTTTTTAGCGCACTTTACACTTCATACGCGAAACACCCTGCAGCACCTGGTCGAGGCTATGGACTCGGACGAAAACTTCTCGCTGAAGGCGTACTGGCGTGAGTACACCATTGCAACGTGTCTGCAAAATATTCAGATGGCCATAAAGGAGATGAAGACAGAAACTTTGAATGCCTGCTGGAAAGGATTTTGGCCAGAAGTCGTCCACGATTACGTGTACAAGGGTTTCTCTCCTGACGAAGTCCACCACTCTGCAGTAGATAAGGCAGTGAAGCTGGCAAAATTACTAGGAGGAGATGGCTTCAACGATATGACTCCCGATGACGTTGAGGAGCTGCTCGAGACCCACTCAGATCCGTTAATGGACGAAGACCTGGCGGAGATGACGAAGTCAGTAGGTGAGGAAGAAGAAGAGGAAGAAGAGGGTCCAGGGGATGAAGAAGAAGAAGGCCTATCACTGGAACGCCTCACAACCCTAGTGAGAATGGCAAAATAACTTAAGGAAAGGGCTGAAGAATGGGACCCCCAGATGATTCGTTCGTTGAAGTTCAGAAATGTAATCGACGGAGGCATTGAAGTCTATAAAAACCTCCTCGCCCAGAAGAAAAGGCAGCGCCAGCAACTGCCCATCACTATGTTCCTCACCCGAAAAAAGAAAGAAGACACGCCTACGTCTTCAGCATGAAAAGAAGTTCCGGACGACGACGAAGATACTGCACCACCTGACGAGGCGCCTGCTGAAGTGGCGCCTTCAGAAGAGCTGTAATGCTCTTCTTTGCTGTGCAGTACAGTAAAAACTATTATTGATATACTTACCCAGTATCTATTACAGTATTTTCAAATATACTGTACAGCTATATATACACGTACAAATATTTTTCTAATACGTAAGGATGGGTCTCAAAAGTGTGTTTAAGAGTGTAGAAAGGGTTTATAAGAGCGTGGGAAAGGTTTATAAGAGTATGGGGAGGGTTTTTAAAGGCTTAAAATATATAAAAATAATAAAATAAATATATGGTTTCTACTTCGCGGATTTTCACCTATCACGGGGGGTTCTGGAACGTAACCCCCGCGATAAACGAGGGATGACTGTATCTATATATATATCTATATATATATATATATATATATATATATATATATACATATATACATATATATACATATATATATATACATATATATATATATACATACATATATATATATATACATATATATACATATATATATATACATATATATATATATACATATATATATATATACATATATATATATATATACATATATATATATATATACATATATATATATATATACATATATATATATATATACATATATATATATATATATATATATATATATATATATATATATATATATATATATATATATATATATATATATATATACAGTCACATGAAAAAGTAAGTACACCCCATGTAAAGTTTTGACTTTTTCAACATATTTCAACATGCAGCTATTTGATCTTCATTTCAACAATATTGATAGATAAAGGTGATATAATAAAACAAATATCATGAAATATTTACATTTTGTAGTCCATTGTATAATTTAAATAAACATAAATGCAAATTTCGCATGTGGAAAAAGTAAGTACACCCCTACATTTATCACTACTTCAAATACCTAAAATTAGAATCAGGTGCACCAGCTCAAGTGCAAATGATTAGAACATCGTTAGAGAGGATCTTGGAGGAACCTGTCTTATTTAAACCTCAGACATTTCGTTTGGTTTGCCCTTTGTTGTTGAAGTGTGCAGCGTCACCATGCCTAGGTCAAAAGAGCTCTCTGAGGCCTTCAGAAAGAAGGTTATAGATGCCTACGAGTCTGGGAAGGGATTTAAAAAGATCTCCAAACAATTTGAAATCAATCATTTGACTGTCCGGAAGATCATCTACAAGTGGAGAAGATTTCAAACAACTGCCAACTTGTTCAGGCCAGGCCGCCCCAGCAAGTTCAGCCCGAGAGCAGACCGCAATATGCTGAAAGAAGTCTCCAAGAACCCCAGAATGTCATCACGGGACCTACAGGTAGCTCTTGCCACTGTTGATGTCAAAGTGCACGAGTCTACCATTAGAAAGAGGCTGCACAAATTTGATCTCCATGGGAGGTGTGCCAGGAGGAAACCTTTGCTGTCCAGAAAGAACATCAGGGCAAGACTAAAGTTTGCCAATGAACACCCAGGTTAAAGTCTAGCACTTCTGGAACAATGTGCTCCGGACAGATGAGTCAAAGGTGGAGCTATTTGGCCACAGTACCAGAAGACATGTTTGGCGAAAACCAAAGACAGCATTTGACCACAAGAACCTGATACCAACTGTAAAGCATGGTGGTGGAAATATTATGGTTTGGGGCAGCTTTGCTGCATCAGGGCCTGGGCAGCTCACCATCATGGAATCCACTATGAATTCTTCATTCTACCAGAGGGTGCTTGAGGATAATGTGAGGCCATCTGTCGGAAAGTTGAAGCTCAACCGAAGGTAGACCTTGCAACATGACAATGACCCTAAACATACCAGTAAATCCACCAAGGAATGGCTGAAAAGAAAGAAATGGAGGTTTCTGGAATGGCCAAGGCAAAGCCCGGATCTAAATCCCATCGAGATGTTGTGGGGGGATTTGAAACGAGCTGTGCATGCAATTGTGTATGCTGTGCAACAATTTTTTGTTCAATAAATTATTGGAAAGTCAATTGTTCATTGTTTTTTGTTCAATTAGATCACCTTTATCTGTAGATACAGTTTAAATGAAGATCAAATATTGATATATCCACATATGTTAAATAGATAAAAAATATTTCATGGGGTGTACTTAGTTTTTCCACATGCGAAATTTGCATTTATGTTCATTTAAATTATACAATGGACTTCAAAATGTAAATGTTTCATGATATTTGTTATATTATATCACCTTTATCTATCAATATTGTTGAAATGAAGATCAAATAGCTGTATGTTGAAATATGTTGAAAAAGTCAAAACTTTACATGGGGTGTACTTACTTTTTCATGTGACTGTATATATATATATATATAATATATATAATATATATATATTGATACGGTTCTGAGATTTGTATATATGACATCATTAAAGGTTAAAGGTTTCCCCCACCCCATAGTTAGTCCACAAGCAACACGTAGGCCCACTTAGAGTATTAGTTATGTCATAGTATGTGTAAGAGTAGGCCATTTCCCTAATAATATCTGTGTTGTGTAAAGAAATGAGCTTCGGTCCTTTCATCTTTGCGCCACCCCCCAATTACATCAGTGGGCATAATCGATCCCGCGCCCCATTTGGCATCCCTCAAGTTTGTTACGCTTTGGCTACCCGCAATTTGTTACGCTTTGGCTGCCAGCAGCGTTCGCTGCCCTTTGTTGGCTCGAAACTAGCCAAGTGACACGAGGTAGGCCTGAAAAGAGGGAGGTGCGCGGGGTCGGGGTGTGGCAGAGTCGAGGAGCACGTCAGAGGCGGTGACGGTAAGGGCTCCCAGCCAACCACGGCTCGGAGGGCATGGCGTGATAGGGCGTGGTGAAGAACGTCTGGTAAGTTCCAGAGAGTTCGCTGGGCAGTGCTGTATAAGCCTTCACAAAAGCCCTTAAACAGGACTGGCTGGAAGAGGACTTGTTGGAGAACACTGATGAGGATTGGTTATTGGAGAACTCACGAGGACGTGCATGCACACGACAGTATCGAGGACTTGGAAGCGCATTGTGACCGCATATTGAACTATTACATACGCAGCCACGCGAGTGATTAACCGCCAAAGCCAGCCCTCTAATAACCCCGTGCGTGCCAATGACACGCGGAGAGCTCCTGGCCGCTGTATTCATCTTCTTCACGGTGTGAGTTGGGGACCGGAGAGCGAGCTGCCTGGACGCCAACCCTGGACATGCTGATTTTCATCTGCAAACCCCATGTGAGTGTGTCTGAGTGTGAACGGTCCCGTTTGTCCAGGGAATAAGTTAAGACTGTACTTAAGGACTGCACTGTGTTTTCTTCTTCTGATTATTGTACAAAGTGTAAATAAATCTTGTGAATCCTTTTCTTCCAAATTTGACCGTTTCTGTGATTTCCATCATTGGGTAAGTGTGGCACGATTAATAACCGCTTAGAATCGGGTTTAGTACCTGCTAACGGCCCGAATCGCGGCTCGCTTCGCTCGGCGTTTCCACTAACGCCGTGGTTTGGGCGGGAGTTATTTCCTCGTTTCTGGGCAGCGCGAGTAATTAGGTAATAGGACCAAATTCGACCAACAACCCTATTTAACGCTGCCCGGGAAGGACGTTATAGCCCCCGGGATCACGTCGGCTAGTCAAAGACAAGGGGACCAATCCCCCCTTGATAAGGGGAAGGCCGACATTGGAGATCCGCAACAATATATATATATATATATATATATATATATATATATATATATGTATGTATATATATATATGTATGTATATATATATGTATGTATATATATATGTATGTATATATATATATGTATGTATATATATATATGTATGTATATATATATATGTATGTATATATATATTGTTGTGGATATGAGAATGTTTTTTTATTTTGTTGTTGTGGTAAAATGTTGTTGTAAAAGGTTGTTGTAAAATATCACCCCTCCTCCCTCCGTTTGTGGTTGTATAAAGGTCAAAGGGCGTTTCCGTAGTTAGTCCATAAAACATACATGCAGGACACGATATATCCTTTCTTTTGACAGTTATATCTTATTCTGTGTATTAGTGTAAGGCTGTGTCTTCCATTAATTGAAATACTCCATTGCACCAGTGAAAGAGATAGATTCCCTTCATTCCCATTCCCAAAACCTCCATTCCCCCTCTCGTCACTGCTGAGCCCTCGATTACCAATTACCTCCGATCCAATTGCCGCCATTAACCACGAGGCATTGAGTCGGAGAAGAAAGGCGTGTCGCACCTCGTCAGAGGGGAGGAGGGGCGCGCCCGCCCGTCGTCATCCAGGGCGGAGCCCGAGGGTCGCGCGACCAACCAGGGCCGAGGTGAGCACCCCCGATGGGCGTGTCCAAAGCGCCGGGGGCGTGATCGCTGGGGGCGCTATAAAAAGCGCAACCGGAAGTGAGTAGAGAGAGATGCACTCTGGGTTGGACTGAGTCGGTCGCAAAAGAGAGAGAAGGGTTGTTGAGGGAGAAGAGTTGGTTGAGGAGTTGGTTGCAAGGTTGTTGGTTGCGGTGAGGAGTCGGTGGTGAGGAGTGAAAGAAGCAAGGAAGAGTTGAGGGTTTGGACCAGACAAGTCCTGAGAACGTAGCGGACAGAGGCCGCAGCCGCAAGACCACCCAACCGCCAAAGGGGGCCTGAACGGCGGTTTGGAGCAGGGCCAAAGAGGAACGGCGGCTGCTGAACGCGCCGGTTGTGCTGCGGGACCCCCCCCTTGGACCTCTCCCTCTCCCTCCAGCCATCCACCTTCTGCCATTCCTGGCATCCCCCGCGTGAGTCAGCGTTCTGTTTGTTCTGTCCTGGGATAAGTTAAGCCTGTAGGTAAGCTAAATTTGCACTGTGTCACCTGCGTCTTATGACTGTGTGTTGTAAATAAAACTTGATTGCCCCTTTTTGCTTGTGTGTGTAAATAATAAAACCCATTACTCGTCTGTACGTCTTCTCGTTTTATTCCTTTTCCTCTTTGCATTCGTCGTTTTTGTCTTTTCCCCTCATTGAGCAGCTGCGGTGCGATCCGGCCAAAGTCTGGGTGAATCGGGTGAGTTTTTGTTAGGTCGCGGTTTTAAACCACCGCTCGGTCTATAACATCATAACCGCGATCTGTAACAATTGGTGTCTGGGAGTGGAATTCGGGTCCCGAACCAAATTTTTAAAACATCTAAAAAAAAATTTTGGTCAAAATTACGAGCTGCCGAAATTTGGTTTTTTTAAAGCAAAACCCGAATTTTGAAATCGCGCCATGGCTGTTCAAGGCGACGGGATGCCGGTGGGAGAGATAGACGGGGTAGAATCGACCCAGGACTTAGGAAAAAAAATGGTGGAGGAGAGTAAAGAAGGTGTGGTTGCGGGAATATCAGGTGCACAAAATGGCAGCCTCCCGTACGTGACGGCGATAGCCGGACCCGCAGTGCCAATGGACTGGGGTGTTTGGATGATGCATTTCAGTGCCGCTCTGAGGGGTGACAGTAAGGGATTTGATGCAATGATGGCTACCCAGGGAATAGACGCGGAAAAAGCGAGGCACGAAGCAAGGTACAACCCGATTGGATTTGAGGAGCAAATAAACGCCACGGTAAAAAGAATACAGGAAGACATTGACCGCAGGTTGGGCGAGCAGGTCCCACGGGTGCACGGGGAGGTAACGCGTGTCGAAAAGCGCTGGTTGAGCGAAGCGGAGGAAAGCACGGGTACAATGACGGGGGTAGAAATCGCGACACGGGGTTTTGAAAAGCCGGCGACCGATGAGGTAGAGGGAATTTTATTAAAGCCAGCGGTCGTCGAGGTGAATAAAGAAAAAGCAGTAGCGGGAATTAAAATTGAAGAGATGACGGAGGTAACCCGGGAATTGCAGGGAGAAATGGATTATGTACAAAGTCCCTGCTCAAATCATGATGCTGTACTCGCTAACCCGAATGGAAGTTTGCAGGTTCGCGTGGAGAAAAGGATCCCCCAGGTGAGTCGTGCTGTATATTGTGCGGGTAGATTTTGCAGGAGGATGTTTAGCGACAAAAGAATTTTCGCGCGCTTGGGATCGAGGAAGCATCCGGGCGTTGGTGAAGGGTCCCGTGTGAGTGGAAATGGCACGCGTGGGAGGAAAAAGTGTGCGTCGGCGAGTGGGTGTGTTATAAAGTGTGGGAGTGAAACCGAGTGCGAGCGAGAATGCACGTCGGGGTGTACGGCGAGTGACACGAATAGTGAGTTGGTGGTGGCGCAGGTGCGAGAGGGCACATCGGAGCGCGAGTGTGAAACCGAGTGCGAGCGAGAATGCACGTCGGGGTGTACGAAGTGTGACACGGAGAGTAAGGTGGTGGTGGAACGTGTGCGAGAAAGCACACCTGAATTGGTCATGGCGCGGGTGTGGGAGAGCCCATGTGAGCGCGTTAGTGGGTGGATGCAAGAGTGCACGCCCATGGTGAGTGTTACAGAGGACGTAACGGAGGAGAGGTGTGGACCGAAGTGTGCGCAAGAGGTGTGGTGTGTAACAGAGAGAGCGTTGGTGGAATGTACGGACGGCGTTGGAACGCCAGGTTTTGTGAGGGTGAAAGGGGTAGCGTATGCTTGTAAGCATGCAAGTGAAGCATCGATGGTAACCGGTTTAGTGGTTAGAGCGACGGATAGCCGATGCGAGCACTCGGTGCGAGGGGTGCTTGGTTGGGTGCGAGGCCCGGCGTCGATCGAAGCTGCGTCGTTTCTCTTCGAAGCGTCGTTGCCGATTCGGGCTTGGCCCCGCCCCACACGGTCGAGTCCGGGCTTTGTCGGGCGAGGCGACCGGTCCGGTTCGAGGGCGAGTGGGAGGAAGCGGAACGGTGCCCCCTCGTGGGGACGGGGTTCCGACCGGGGGAGATGGAGCCATCGGGCCCGGGACCGCAAGGTGCCGCGCCGAGATGGTGCGTGGAATCTCGGTCCAACCAAACCACCTCCCTTGAACCGAAAGCCGGACGGATTCAACCTGCAGGCAACCAAACCACCCGAATTCATTGCTCGGCTTTACGAAGCCGAGTTTAATGATGTCATGACGCACCGAGGCTAGGATATAGCGGACTGTGATGATGGTGATCGTGATAGTAATAGTGTTTTGGGCCCAAAATTAGAGAAAAACAAAATTTGATGATTGGCAAAGGATTGGCAGTAATGATTGGCAGATGATGAGTAGTGATTGGCAAATTTTTGATTGGTTGGAATTTAGGTGTACAAAATTGATAGTGAGAGACCCCCGATGTGGTGGGATGGCAAATCCACCATCCCTCACAGACGTGGGGCAAAGGAGCTATAGTTTATGGGGTGTATGGCAGTGAAAACTAGCCCGGGTGGGTTAGGTTATATTGTAGGGATCTAGAAGAGATTGACATTAGGTAACGTTAAGGTTAGTTAGTGACTGATACCTGTAGTGGGGACGCAGGTAGATTAGTGTGGATGATAATGACGTGGGAGCGCAATAGTTTAAAGGGACGACTGGGAAGCGCAAGTTTCAGAAGGGAGTAGTTAGCTGAGATGATGCCGTGTGTGTGAGGATTGAACAGGTGAGAATTGGACAGGTGTGATTGCACAGGTGTGCAACTGAACAGGTGTGTGGAGCAGTGTATGAGGGAGTAGTGGTGATTGTGTGTTGTGTTGACCAACTGGTCCAGGAAGAGGAGGAGGGTGCAGGTGGCACCAGGTAGGATTGCACAGGTGTGCAACAACAGGTGTATGTGGTTGTATGGAATAAATGGTATGGAGTAGTGGAATGGATGGTAGTGGAGTGAGAATGGTGGAAATTGTGGAGTGGAGTGGATGGTGCAAAGGTGTGAATGGGGGAAGAGTGGACCCCCATCACGGATACCCGGGGCGGGTAGTGTAAGTGTTAGGTAGAGGGTACAGGTAAATTGTAGTTGGATATTGGCATCTGTGGTGCGGGTGACAGAATGGTATGTGGATGGGTGCGTTGGTGTTGTGGAAATGGCTGGGCGTGTAGCCTGTTAGTGTGTGTAGTTGGTTGGGCGCTCCACCACTGTGAGGATGTCGGCCAGGTGAGGCCGCAGGTGGGCTCTGGGAGCCGGTAGTAGTTGTTGTGGATGGGGCCCGAGGATCCGGAGGACGGACCCGGGTAGCCCAGTGCCAGAGGGCACCGAGTGGGGTGACAGAGCCAGGAGGGGCCTGCCCCAGTTAGATAGGTTAGGGTGAGGAGCTAGGTAAGCTCGGGTGGCAACTGCAGTGGTGGAGGTGTGCAGGTGGGTAGACCCACTGGGAGAGGTACACGTCGCAGCCCAGAAATTGTGCTAGAGCACCGGGAGATGAATCGGGGGAGTGAGACCCCAAATTGAGAAGCACCACAGTTTGGCCAATGGGAATTGGTTTTTAGAACCCATAGTGTAAGAGGGCCAATGGTTTGGCCGGAGAAAGAACCCGGGTAGTGTAAAGTGTGTTAAAATCATTTAGAGGATAGTTAGGATGAAGGATCTCCTCGCACCATCTGCATCCACTCACCTGAGGTGACAGGTACTCCACACCATGCCATGTTTAATTATTTTTACTGTGCAAATGTTTGGAATGTGAGACGCATCATGACGTGGGTGTGACATTGTGCGTAATTCCATCTCTTCCTCCTTATGAGGATTGATGATGAATTGATGATGGCAAATTTTTGAAGTAGAGGGATTGTGGTGACGAATTTGGTATAGGGGAAATATGGGGAAGACGTGACAGTAGTGACGAATTGGTAATGTGTAGATTTTGTACATATGGCGTAAGGGCAAGGGTAGGCTAGGTGACAGGGGGGTGACGTACGGTAGGGACGAGCTTTCTCACTTCGCCCTCCGTACGCATTTTGCCTTGCATTGCCTTTTTGACGTGTACCCTTGAGACCTTACCCCTCGCTCATCTGTCTTGTCCCCCCTTTTTGTCTCCCACATGAGGACCTGAGCGCCGTTGGGCGCCGGGGGGAGCGTGCGTGGGTCGGCCATTGTGCGCCCGAAATTCCCAGAACCAGCTGTCTGCATCGATGCACCACGTTATGGACCACATGTCAGTGGCCGAGCACCACTTATGGACCCCATGGGTTGGGGCAAGGCCCCTCTGCTGGAACCGGCCATGAGGGCCCGAAATCTTGCTGGCGGACCTTGGCCACCGGGCACCGATGCCCCACAGGTGAACCACACTAGTCGGCCCTGTGGGCCATAAATAAAATCAAATAAAAAAAGGACACATTGGGCACACTTTATTGAAAATAGGCCGCCAGTAAGCAAAGCAAAAGAATGACAACATCTGGAAGAACAAATAATAACCAGCAGAGGGAGCCGAAGAGCAAGAGATCACCTGCAGGGTTTGGGTTTGTTGGATTTATTTTATTGATGAACAGTGGTGACTGCACTGATTGGTGCTTGAGGGTGTGTTGGTGCGTTATAGGTGCTTTCATGGTGCATTGATGCAGAGCAGACTGTCCTCCCCCCAGAAAGAACAATTACAGGTCCTGGGTTAGTTTTGTAAATAAAAATAGCGTCAATTGTAAATAATGCTTCCCACCGTCAGTGTGTAGTTTGAAGACCATTCCGCAATTCGGTTAACTGTGGGCGTAAGTCTGTTAGGCAGGGTGCAATGGAGCAGCGGGACACATTTATTTATGTTTTAAAACTGTCGCACTCAGGGTCAGGCTAAAAGTAGAGGGAACTACACCTACATGCCACACTAAGGTAAAAGTAATAGGCCCGGGACGTGCCTAAGGGGAGGAGGGTGCAGTGTTGTGGATATGAGAATGTTTTTTTATTTTGTTGTTGTGGTAAAATGTTGTTGTAAAAGGTTGTTGTAAAATATCACCCCTCCTCCCTCCGTTTGTGGTTGTATAAAGGTCAAAGGGCGTTTCCGTAGTTAGTCCATAAAACATACATGCAGGACACGATATATCCTTTCTTTTGACAGTTATATCTTATTCTGTGTATTAGTGTAAGGCTGTGTCTTCCATTAATTGAAATACTCCATTGCACCAGTGAAAGAGATAGATTCCCTTCATTCCCATTCCCAAAACCTCCATTCCCCCTCTCGTCACTGCTGAGCCCTCGATTACCAATTACCTCCGATCCAATTGCCGCCATTAACCACGAGGCATTGAGTCGGAGAAGAAAGGCGTGTCGCACCTCGTCAGAGGGGAGGAGGGGCGCGCCCGCCCGTCGTCATCCAGGGCGGAGCCCGAGGGTCGCGCGACCAACCAGGGCCGAGGTGAGCACCCCCGATGGGCGTGTCCAAAGCGCCGGGGGCGTGATCGCTGGGGGCGCTATAAAAAGCGCAACCGGAAGTGAGTAGAGAGAGATGCACTCTGGGTTGGACTGAGTCGGTCGCAAAAGAGAGAGAAGGGTTGTTGAGGGAGAAGAGTTGGTTGAGGAGTTGGTTGCAAGGTTGTTGGTTGCGGTGAGGAGTCGGTGGTGAGGAGTGAAAGAAGCAAGGAAGAGTTGAGGGTTTGGACCAGACAAGTCCTGAGAACGTAGCGGACAGAGGCCGCAGCCGCAAGACCACCCAACCGCCAAAGGGGGCCTGAACGGCGGTTTGGAGCAGGGCCAAAGAGGAACGGCGGCTGCTGAACGCGCCGGTTGTGCTGCGGGACCCCCCCCTTGGACCTCTCCCTCTCCCTCCAGCCATCCACCTTCTGCCATTCCTGGCATCCCCCGCGTGAGTCAGCGTTCTGTTTGTTCTGTCCTGGGATAAGTTAAGCCTGTAGGTAAGCTAAATTTGCACTGTGTCACCTGCGTCTTATGACTGTGTGTTGTAAATAAAACTTGATTGCCCCTTTTTGCTTGTGTGTGTAAATAATAAAACCCATTACTCGTCTGTACGTCTTCTCGTTTTATTCCTTTTCCTCTTTGCATTCGTCGTTTTTGTCTTTTCCCCTCATTGAGCAGCTGCGGTGCGATCCGGCCAAAGTCTGGGTGAATCGGGTGAGTTTTTGTTAGGTCGCGGTTTTAAACCACCGCTCGGTCTATAACATCATAACCGCGATCTGTAACAATATATATGTATGTATATATATATATGTATGTATATATATATATGTATGTATATATATATATGTATGTATATATATGTATATATGTATATATATGTATGTATATATATATATATATATATATATATATATATATATATATATATATATAATTATTTATATATATATATATCTAAAGTCTGCTCTTTAATTATGGTATGATCCCGTTCAAATCACAAATGGAGTTGATGGAAGAATCAGCAGGGAAATTCAAGTATATATATATATATATGTATATATATATATATATATATATAATTATATATATATATATATATATATTGTAACGAATGTGGAAACGTTACAATGTGAACGTTACAAAAGTATGGTAAGATCCTCGTAATGTAAATAATGGTCGCAGCCGTCCTAGTTAATTCCATGAAACTTACACGCAGGTCACGATATATCTTTTAAATAGTGTATTTCCTTATTCCATGTAGGCTAAATATGCGTTTCCCACTAGATTGACTTTGCATTGTATCAAACAAAATAAGCGTAGGCCCTTCCAATTTCCCCAAAACCTCCCTTCCAATTGCCTTCCGCATTTTGGGCGGTTTTCTTCAAACCACCATTGGCCACGAGGTAGGGTTGGGGAAGAAAGGCGTGTCTCCACCTCGTCATAAGAGGGAAGGAGTGAACCAGCCCTAACAGCCAATCAACACCGCGGTGAGCGACCCGGTAGGCGTGCCCTCGGAGCCGGCGGCTTGATTTCGCCCGAGGTGATAAAAGCGACTGTAAGGGATTGCTTTACCAGATGACTTGAGAGATGACTTGAGAGAGGCCTTGGGAGATGAGCAAAGAGACTGCACCAAGAGGATCGGTGAGATGCGAAACGCTCCAAGCAAAAGAGGAGAGGTACTCGGCAAGGAAACCAGCTTTGGAGAGACGCGCTGAAAGGAGGGAGACGGCTCCACCCCAAGAAGAGGAGCAGGTGTGCCGAACCAGCACGTGACGTCTACCGCAGCAGATACACGACGGAGGGTTTCCCGCCAAAACCGCGAGGAATTGCGAGCTGCGGCCTCCCGACTTTGCCTCCCTCTCAAGCAATCCACCTCAAGCCCTACCTGCCTGCATTATCCCCTGTGTAAGTGTGAACGTCCTGTCCTGCTCGTTGTCTTGGGGTTAAGTAAAAATGAATAGTGTAAGTTAACGATTCGCTGTGTTACTGCTTCTTCCATCCATTGCTGTGTGTGTATAATAAATCTGTTCTTCCTCCGTATTCTTCTTCTTCTTCTTTTCCTTCTCTTTCGGTCTCTTTAGAGATTTCCCGATTGAATATCTGTGGGGCGATCTGGTCAACGTCGGGTGGAATCGGGTTCTAATCGGGGAGTAACTGTTCGGACGCGGTTAAATACACCACCGCTCGGTCAATATAACATCTAAAGCCGCGTCTGTAACATTTGGTGTCGAGGAGTTGGATTCGGACCTGGGTCTAAATTTGTTAGGCCCAAATTTTGGAACACCAATTGTACTATTAGAGTAACATTTGGTGTCGAGGAGTTGGATTCGGACCTGGGACTAAATTTGTTAGGCCCAAATTTTGGAACACCAATTGTACTATTAGAGTAACAATTGGTGTCGAGGAGGGAGATCGGACCCGAAATCGGACCCGAAGCACGCTTAACGCGCTCAAAATTACAAGCTGCCGAAATTTATTTTGTTTTATAAAGCAAAACCCGAATTTTGAGATCGCGCCATGGACAATCAAGGCGATCGGATGTCGGTGGGAGAGATAGACAGGGTGGAATCGACCCAGGACCTCGGGGAAATGTAAGTGGGGAAAATGGTGGAGGAGAATAAAGAAGGTGTGGTTGAGGGTGTATCAGGTGCACAAAATGGCGTCCTCACGCATGTGGGTGTAGCGGCACCAAATTTTGCCGCGCCCTTTGTACCAACGGTGGAAAACATGCAATTATTTATGGCTGAAATGGAAGCCCTTTTGAAGCGGAACAGTGAGCGATTGTTAAACAAATTGGGAAACCAAATTGAAGCAACAACGAACGGAATGAGGGCCGATAGAGAGGCACGGGAGCAGAGGGACAGAGACCGCAAGTTGGGCGAAAGGGTCCCAAGGGTGCACGACGAGGTAACGCGGGTCGAAAAGCGCTGGTTGAGCGAAGCGGAGGAAAGCGTGGGTACAATGACGGGGGTAGAAATCGCGACACGGGGTTTGGAAAAGCCGGCGACCGATGAAGTAGAGGGAATTTTATTAAAGCCAACGGTCGCCGAGGTTAATAAAGAAAAAGCAGTAGCGGGAATTAAAATTGAAGAGATGACGGAGGTAGCCCGGGAATTGCAGGGAGAAATGGATTATGTACAAAGTCCCTGCTCACATCACGATGCTGTGCTTAACCCGAATGGAAGTTTGCAGGTTCGCGTGGAGAAAAGGATCCCCCAGGTGAGTCGTGCTGTATATTGTGCGGGTAGATTTTGCAGGAGGATGTTTAGCGACAAAAGAATTTTCGCGCGCTTGGGATCGAGGAAGCATCCGGGCGTTGGTGAAGGGTCCCGTGTGAGTGGAAATGGCACGCGTGGGAGGAAAAAGTGTGCGTCGGCGAGTGGGTGTGTTATAAAGTGTGGGAGTGAAACCGAGTGCGAGCGAGAATGCACGTCGGGGTGTACGGAGTGTGACACGAATAGTGAGTTGGTGATGGCGCAGGTGCGAGAGGGCACATCGGAGCGCGAGTGTGAAACCGAGTGCGAGCGAGAATGCACGTCGGGGTGTACGAAGTGTGACACGGAGAGTAAGGTGGTGGTGGAACGTGTGCGAGGAAGCACACCTGAGTTGGTCATGGCGCGGGTGTGGGAGAGCCCATGTGAGCGCGTTAGTGGGTGGATGCAAGAGTGCACGCCCATGGTGAGTGTTACGGAGGACGTAACGGAGGAGAGGTGTGGACCAAAGTGTGCGCGAGAGGTGTGGTGTGTAACAGGGAGAGCGTTGGTGGAATGTACGGACGGCGTTGGAACGCCAGGTTTTGTGAGGGTGAAAGGGGTAGCGTATGCGTGTAAGCATGCAAGTAAAGCACCGATGGTAACCGGTTTAGTGGTTAGAGCGACGGATAGCCGATGCGAGCACTCGGTGCGAGGGGTGCTTGGTTGGGTGCGAGGCCCGGCGCGGATCGATGCTGCGTCGCTTCTCTTCGAAGCGTCGTTGCCGATTCGGGCTTGGCCCCGCCCCGCACGGTCGAGTCCGGGCCTTGGCGGGCGAGGCGACCGGTCCGGTTCAAGGGCGAGTGGGAGGAAGCGGAACGGTGCCCCCTCGTGGGGACGGGGTTCCGACCGGGGGAGATAGAGCCATCGGGCCCGGGACCGCAAGGTGCCGCGCCGAGATGGTGCGTGGAGCCTCGGTCCAACCAAACCACCTCCCTTGAACCGAAAGCCGGACGGATTCAACCTGCAGGCAACCAAACCACCCGAATTCATTGCTCGGCTTTACGAAGCCGAGTTTAATGATGTCATGACGCACCGAGGCTAGGATATAGCCGACTGTGATGATGGTGATCGTGATAGTGATAGTGTTTTGATCCGAAATTTAGAAAAGTGAATAGAATTGGCAGTAAATGGAAAATTTTTGAATTGGTTGGAATCTGGACGAACAAAATTGATAGTGAGAGACCCCCGATGTGGTGGGATGGCAAATCCACCATCCCTCACAGACGTGGGGGCAAATGCGCAATAGCTTATGGGGTGTATGGCAGTGAAAACTAGCCCGGGTGGGTTAGGATATTGATAGGGATCTAGCGAAGATGACATTAGGTAACGTTAAGTTTAGTTAGTGACTGATACCTGTAGTGGGGACGCAGGTAGATTAGTGTGGATTATAATGACGTGGGAGCGCAATAGTTTAAAGGGACGACTGGGAAGCGCAAGTTTTAGAGGGGAGTAGTTAGCTGAGATGATGCCGTGTGTGTGAAGATTGAACAGGTGAGAATTGAACAGGTGTGATTGCACAGGTGTGCAACTGAACAGGTGGATGGAGCAGTGTATGAGTGAGTGATAGTGATTGCGTGTTGTGTTGACCAAATGGTCCAGGAAGAAAGGAGGGTGCAGGTGGCACCAGGTGTGAGGGCACAGGTGTGCAACAACAGGTGTATGTGGCTGTGTGGAATAAATGGTAGTGTGGAATATCTGGAGTATTGGAATGGATGGTCGTGGAGTGAGAATGGTGGAAATTGTGGAGTGGAGTGGATGGTGCGAAGGTGTGAATGGGGGAAGAGTGGACCCCCATCACGGATACCCGGGGCGGGTAGTGTAAGTGTTAGGTAGAGGGTACAGGTAAATTGTGGTTGGATATTGGCATCTGTGGTGCGGGTGGCAGAATGGTATGTGGATGGGTGCATTAGTGTTGTGGAAATGGCTGGGCGTGTAGCCTGTTAGTGTGTGTAGTTGTTTGGGCGCTCCACCACTGTAAGGATGTCGGCCAGGTGAGGCCGCAGGTGGGCTCCGGGAGCCGGTAGTAGTTGTTGTGGATGGGGCCCGAGGATCCGGAGGATGGACCCGGGTAGCCCAGTGCCAGAGGGCACCATGGGGTGACAGAGCCAGGAGAGGGGCTGTCCCCAGTTAGTTAGGTTAGGGTGAGGAGCTAGGTAAGCTCGGGTGGCAACTACAGTGGTGGAGGTGTGCAGGTGGGTAGACCTGTTGGGAGAGCTAGACGTCGCAGCCCAGAAATTGTGCGAGAGCACCGGGAGATGAATCGGGGGAGTGAGACCCCAAATTGAGAGGCACCACAGTTTGGGCAATGGGAATTGGTTTTTAGAACCCATAGTGTAAGTTGGCCAATGGATTGGCAGGGAGAGACCCCGGGTAGTGTAAAGTGTGTTTAAGTCATTTAGAGGATAGTTAGGATGAAGGATCTCCTCGCACCATCTGCATCCACTCACCTGAGGTGACAGGTACTCCACACCATGCCATGTTTTGATTATTTTTTATGATGCAAATGTTTGGATTGTGAGACGCATCATGACGTGGGTGTGACATTGTGCGTAATTCCATCTCTCCCTCCTTTTGAGGATTGATGATGAATTGGTGATGGCAAATTTTGAAGTAGAGGGATTGTGGTGACGAATTTGGTATAGGGGAAATATGGGGAAGACGTGACAGTAGTGACGAATTGGTAATGTGTAGATTTTGTACATATGGGGTAAGGGCAAGGGCAAGGGTAGGGTAGGTGACCGGGGGGTGACGTACGGTAGGGACGAGCTTTCTCACTTCGCCCTCCGTACGCATTTCACCTTGCATTGCCTTATTGACGTGTACCCTTGTGACCTTACCCCTCGCTCAATTGTCTTTCTTTTGTCTCCCACATGACCTGTGCGCCATTGGGTGCCGATGGGAGCGTGCGTGAGGTGGCCATTGTGCGCCCGAGATTCCCAGAACCAGCATGCATTGCGTTGATGTACCACTTTATGGACCGCTGTTCTGCGGCCAAGTACCACTTGATGGACCCCAGGTTCTGGGGCAGGGCACCTCTCTTGGAGACCGGCCATAGTGGCCAGGGAATCTTGCTTGCGGACCTCGGTAAGGTGGCACCTATGCCAAACAGGTGGACCACCCTTAGTTGGCCCCTGAGGCCCTAAATAAAAACGAACACAAGTTGTGCTTTTTATTATGTCCAAATAGGCCGCATGAAGCCAGAAGACGTCGGGAAGAACATCGGCCCAGCAGAGAAAGAGAAGACCACCACCAGTTGTTTTGTTGTGTTTATTATGAACCATGGTGACTGCGCACCGGGTGGTGCTTTTGGTGCTTTGTGGTGCTTTTGGTGCTTTGTGGTGCTTTTGGTGCTTTTGGGTGCTTTGGGTGCTTTGGTGGTATTGGTACTGGTGCATCGATGCAATGCGTGCTGTCTCCTCCCTCCCAACAGGAATTTCTTTTTCTTGTTCCCTAAGAAAAAAAAAAAAAAAAACAGGTCCTGGGTTGCGTTGTAAATAAGAAATCACGTCATTGTAAATAATGCTCCCCACCGTAAATGTATAGTTTGAGAATAATTCCGTAATTCGGTTAGCTGTGGGCTTGAGTCTGTTAGACAGGGTGCAATGCAATAGGGGGACATACTTATTTGTGTTTTAAGATTGTCACACTCAGGGTCAGGTTAATTGTAGAGGGAATTACACCTACGTGTCACACTAAGTTAAAGTTTAGTAGGCCCGAGTACAGGCCTGAAGAAAGGAGGGTGCAGTGTAACGAATGTGGAAACGTTACAATGTGAACGTTACAAAAGTATGGTAACATCCTCGTAATGTAAATAATGGTCGCAGCCGTCCTAGTTAATTCCATGAAACTTACACGCAGGTCACGATATATCTTTTAAATAGTGTATTTCCTTATTCCATGTAGGCTAAATATGTGTTTCCCACTAGATTGACTTTGCATTGTATCGAACAAAATAAGCGTAGGCCCTTCCAATTTCCCCAAAACCTCCCTTCCAATTGCCTTCCGCATTTTGGGCGGTTTTCTTCAAACCACCATTGGCCACGAGGTAGGGTTGGGGAAGAAAGGCGTGTCTCCACCTCGTCATAAGAGGGAAGGAGTGAACCAGCCCTAACAGCCAATCAACACCGCGGTGAGCGTCCCGGTAGGCGTGCCCTCGGAGCCGGCGGCTTGATTTCGCCCGAGGTGATAAAAGCGACTGTAAGGGACTGCTTTACCAGATGACTTGAGAGATGACTTGAGAGAGGCCTTGGGAGATGAGCAAAGAGACTGCACCAAGAGGATCGGTGAGATGCGAAACGCTCCAAGCAAAAGAGGAGAGGTACTCGGCAAGGAAACCAGCTTTGGAGAGACGCGCTGAAAGGAGGGAGACGGCTCCACCCCAAGAAGAGGAGCAGGTGTGCCGAACCAGCGCGTGACGTCTACCGCAGCGGATACACGACGGAGGGTTTCCCGCCAAAACCGCAAGGAATTGCGAGCTGCGGCCTCCCGACTTTGCCTCCCTCTCAAGCAATCCACCTCAAGCCCTACCTGCCTGCATTATCCCCTGTGTAAGTGTGAACGTCCTGTCCTGCTCGTTGTCTTGGGGTTAAGTAAAAATGAATAGTGTAAGTTAACGATTCGCTGTGTTACTGCTTCTTCCATCCATTGCTGTGTGTGTATAATAAATCTGTTCTTCCTCCGTATTCTTCTTCTTCTTCTTTTCCTTCTCTTTCGGTCGCTTTAGAGATTTCCCGATTGAATATCTGTGGGGCGATCTGGTCAACGTCGGGTGGAATCGGGTTCTAATCGGGGAGTAACTGTTCGGACGCGGTTAAATACACCACCGCTCGGTCAATATAACATCTAAAGCCGCGTCTGTAACAATATATATATATATATATGTAGGGAGCTGTAATGCCCCTCCCCCTTTGTATATCCTTGCTGCTTTACCAATTACCAAGTATAACCAATTATATGTTTGTTTTGACTTGCTACTGTACTCTTTTATGATACTGAGTTCTTTCTACTGCATTGAGGATGTGTAATATCCTAATAAGGAGTTCTCTGCCTGTGTGCTCTGGCCTGCGTGGGCACAATCTCTAGTTCCCCTTTCCAGGCCTTGGAGGCAACTCTTATCTCTCTTTGCCTTTCTCCTGACTCTGCCATTATCTTGCAAGTTGACAGTTTTACGAGTGTCCACTCCCCTTGTACTTTCCCAAGCCAGCTGCTATACAGAAAGTTGTAAACATGTTGTCACATAATGCTGACCATCTCCTTATCAGAGCTAACCCATGACTGGCCTTGGATGAACTTCCTTTAATTAACTGAACAACAGGATGGGACTATGGTGGGGGACCCAATGAGCCCATTCTGTCTCTGTGTCTTGTGAGCTAACTCCACCCCTGACTTTCCTTTATATAAAGCAATGTTAATTGAATTATTTCAGAGCATCTTGTTGTACTGTTGGTCATTCCTTGTGAGTTTCAATGCAACTTTGCTGTCCTCAAGCTTGAGTACTCGAGTTCCAATAAATATATCCGTTGCTCCTTTCTTCTGAGTCCCAAGTCCTAAGTCAAATCCGACAACTGGTGGCAGCGGTGGGATCAGTCTGGGCAGTCCGGGACGCGGTCCCAGGCAAGGGAGTGGTGAGAGACCAGCTGGCAATTGATCCGGGTCAGGTGAGCTGTGGTTTTCTTTTGTTTTTTCCTTTTTAGCCCGGGGGTCAGTCCAAATTGTAACCCACTCTCTCTTGCTCGGTCGCCGTACGTTCCGTTCCCTGCTCATACCTGTTCCACGAACCTAAATTTAATTACGGACCGCTTGGGTCCTGGAGCAACTGATTGTTTATGGACTCGTTAGGGTAACGTTACGTAAGGAGAAGTGCCCCACGTTGGGCGCCTGAGGTTAAGGGGTAATAGATCTCTGGGTTGTGAGGGTAAGGATAAGGGCGGCGTCCCGATCCGAGGCCTACCCGGGAGACGTTGGGATTTTAAGTAAGATCAGAACTATTATACGGGCGTAGGACGCCAGGAAAGTGCAGTAAGGGTAGGATAGACGGCTGTGTAGGCGGGCGAGCCTCTCAGGAGAGTAGGTAGCGCGGCCGTACCACGCGAGGCGGGCGAACCTCACGAGTACAAGGCTGCGAGCCTCTCAGAGTTAGGTAGACGGCTGTAAACGCGAGGCGGGCGATCCTCACGAGTACAAGGCTACGTCGGTAAACTAAATTTTCCTAGGATGGGTAACAGTATGGGTAATAAGACAGTAAAGGCAGGTGAACCGCTTAGACATACCCCAGCATTTTTTATGTTTAAGAGGTATGGCTATGCTGCTGTGAGACCAGGGAAGTCATGGGTTGCATTGACGAAGGATTTAGGAGAACCGTGGCCCGAAGGAGGGTCTTTTGCGCTGGAAAAATTGGACGTGTTGTATGAGACATTAGAAAAGTTCGAACAGGCCACGAAACACTTTCCGCCTGACTATTGGAAAGTCTTTGGCTGGTGGAAGGAAGAAGCGATGAAGCGACACGCAAAGTCGAAACAGGCCAGCTTGGCTGGTGAGGTAACAAAACTCAAGGGTCTGAGGAAACAGGCGAATAAAGAGCAGGATGAAGCGCTTAAGGAAATAGAGAGGCAGGCCAACGCGCGACTGATGCCGCTCGTTGAAAAACCAGACCCCGCGAGAGGGGAGGCAGTGACCAATCTACCCTCCCCAGCCCCAGTCCTAAGCTCTGTCCCGGGGTTTCAGGCACCACCTATCCTTTCTGCGCCCCCGCTACCACCTCCCTATAACCCCGCTACCATCGCGCCCCAGATACCCCAGAACCACCCGAGCCAGGGAAGGCCGTTTGCACAACTCGGGGCTAACGGAATAGATGACGGGACCGACATCGCAGGGTTCCCGCCACCGATAGGACCGGATGGGTTATACCCCTCACTGGTAGGTTGTAAGGGGAAAAGGACCTCACAAACTACCCCATCGGAATGTCAGGAAATAGAGGAAAGGAAAACATTGTGCCCTGTACAAGTTATCGGGGTTGACGCAGCAGGTCATGGGGTTTGGGAAAGAGTACCATGGAAAGAATCCTCTTTAACTGTAATGCGGGCAAGGATTCAACATTTGCTTATTGAGGATCCACGGCAGATAGTGCCGACCATGTCGAATTGGGTTTTGGATGGCGAGTGCGACTATCGAGACATAACCCATATGGGAGTGTCCGTGCTCCCACCCAAGGTATGGGAAAGGGCTAGACAAAGAGCACACTGGCCGGTGGCAGACCCAAGGGCTGGTGCAAACCCCCTGTTAACACAAGCGCAATGGGATGCTCTAAAGGTCCTGCTGCTAGATTCTATTGAGCAGGCGCTGTTGCCAGCAGGAGGTCCGGATTGGGGAAAGATCGGGGCCATAAAACAAAAGGCAGGAGAACCAATTGGAGAGTACCGAGAAAGGTTGGAAAAGGCCATTGCGCGCTGGGGAGGACTGGGTCCGATGCAGCTGGGAGGGCTACCCCAACCATTGGTAAATCAATATCTAATCGAGGGGCTTCGGCCGGTGTTAAAGAAACAGGTACAGACCGTCCTCTTCGGCTGGAAGGGAATGACAACCAACGAATTATGCGACAAACTGGAACAATGCCCGGGCTCCTCCCTAGAGGAGAAGAAGGATATTAAGGAGGAAATATTGCAAATGTTTGTCCAAGAGAAACGGGCTCAATTTAATCAGAATAAAAAGGGGGATCAGAATCAGAACTACATACACGAACAGTGCCAGAAGTGGGGACCTGTTCGAGGTCCAGAGGAACATAGGAGGAGTTGTTATCCTCTTTTCTATAAGGGCCAATTCCCCAACGGAGAGTGGATCCACAACGAAAATGAGAACTGCGACGGTTGTACTGAGGAAGATTTTGGACTAATTAATATGAACGAGGTGAAACAACAATGGACAATACCACCCCCTCTTCCCCCTCCTCCTCAAAACCCTCAAACTTGGACTGTGCAAGGGCCCCCTCCCCAAAATTGGTATCCACCAAGACCCCTTCTCCAAAACCCCGGACCACCCCCCAATAGTGGGATGCAGAACGGACCAAGGGGGAACTGGGCCCCGCCTCGGGGTCCGCCGCAGTGGCAACCAGTGAACCAGTCACATTGGGGGCCGCCAGAACGCCGGCAGGGCGGAAGGGGCGCTGTAGAGGGACGACCTATGCCCTCCGCACCACCGGTTCCGCAGGAACCGTGCCATTATTGCAAGCAGATGGGACACTGGATACGTGATTGCCCAAAGGCTCGTAAGGGGTTTCAGCCCCAATACAATAGAGGGGCCTATTGACGGGACGCTGGCGAGTCGCCCAAGGAGTGTCCTCTCTTGACCATGACACCGGCAGAGGAACCAACCATGATGTTGGACGTGGAGGGAAGACAATTAGAATTCCTCGTAGATACGGGTGCGACTCGCAGCACAATTAACAAGGGGCAATTGCCCTCTTTGCGCCCTACGGCCAGGAACGTTCAAATACTGGGTGTTTCGGGTTTACCCCAAGCGCTTCCTATTTCGGAGGAAGTGCGAGTAACATGCGGCCCGCTGGAGGCTAAACATGCTTTCTTGATGACCACTACCGCCCCGACCAATTTGTTGGGACGGGATTTATTGTGCCGCTTGGGCTGTCAGATCTCATGTACCGAGGAGGGAGTTTTCGTAGACGTCGCGGAATCTAAACGCGACTTGGTAATGACGGCATTGTCTCGGCCCGGCCCCACCGTGTATTGGTGGCGCATGGATGAAGGGGCTCTGGCTACCTGGACGCATATCATAGATAATGTGTGTTTGGACAATGCAGTTCTGCGAGAGTGGCTACAACTGCACGAAATTTCGATAAAAACCTTAAAGGATAGTCCACCCCATTGCACTGCGTACTATGATGCAACGGGCGACGACGAGAATTACCGAGAAAAGGTTAAGGAAAAGCTGGGCGAGCGCACGCCTCTACACTTGTCACGGATGTGGATCGGCCGCGAGGGAATAGGAATCGAGGCAGTCCTAACCTCGAGTCAGCGTGCATTGACCCGATACCCCGAAGGAGCGGCCGCCCATGTTACCCTCACTACTGCCAAGGGGTGGCCGCCGGAAAGTGTAGGTTGGATGGTAGGGAGGTTACGTGAAGTTCCCCTACAAGGTTATCGGAGTAAGAAGGGCCGCTGGACTTTGAAACGGCTCCAAAATGGCGAAGGGTTCTCAATTGACTTCAAGACACAACGGAGGGATGGAACGTTCGAAGCAACAGAGTTGCCTCCTAAGGGCACCTATGCCATGAGGGCAGTGCTGACGGACCCGGGTGAGTCGGATTACCTCCTAGCGGAGGTGCCAGACAATTTATGGCCCAAAAGTGACGGCGAGGTTGGACGGATGCGAGACGCCAAACCTCTAGTGATAGCAGTGCAGCCGGGGATGCGCTTGCCAAACGTAAAACAGTATAAGCTACGACCTGAGGCCGACGTAGGCATAGCACCAGTGATTCAATCCCTAGTGGAACAGAAGATTATCGTAGAAACTAACAGCCCATGTAATACACCAATTTTGCCAGTTAAAAAGCCGTCAAAGGACAAATGGAGATTTGTACAGGATTTAAGGGAGGTGAACAAGGTGATACAGGGCATACACCCACTAGTTCCAAACGGAGAAACCCTCATGATGTCAATTCCGCCGGACGCAACATACTTCACGGTCATCGACCTTTGTTCTGCGTTTTTCTCTGTGCCCATCGCGCCTGAGTCACAATACTTGTTCGCTTTCACCCATAGGGGGCGCCAGTATACTTGGACAGTACTACCTCAGGGGTTTTCAGATAGCCCCACTCTGTTTTCCCGGGCGCTGCACCGCGACCTGGCGGATGTGGAATTGAAGGGAGGGTCAGTGTTGCTGCAATACGTTGACGATTTGTTGATTTGCTCCCCTTCAAAGGAGGCGTGCGAAATGGATTCTTTGGCCCTATTAAAGGCCTTGGCGGCCAAAGGCCACAAAGTAGGCAGACCAAAACTTCAGTTTGTGCGGCAGGTTGTAACTTACTTGGGACACGCCATTTCGCATGGAAAACGAGAATTGGATGCTGGACGGGTGACCGCTATCATGGAGCTGCCTCGCCCTCGCTGGCAACGACAAATGCTGCGCTTCCTAGGTATGACGGGATATTGCCGCACTTGGATACTTGATTTTGCGCTGCTGGCTAAACCACTGTACGAGGCGACCAAATTAAATGCCCCGGACCTATTGATATGGACGGATGAATTGAGGCGATGTTTTGACGGGCTGAAACAGGCGCTGGTTACGGCACCGTCATTAGGACTCCCGGATTATGCGAAACCATTTACCCTTTACACTCACGCCGTGGGAGGTTTCGCCCAGTCAGTTTTGACACAGACCCATGGGGATAAGGAGCGGCCGGTGGCCTACTTTAGTAAAAAGTTAGACCCGGTCGAACAAGGGTTTCCGGTGTGCTTGCAAGCCGTGGCAGCGGCCAGGTACGCAGTAGAAAGAACAGCGGACATTGTTATGGGACACCCAGTAACTCTACGGGTACCACATTGCGTCACTTCGCTGTTGTTACAGCGAAGCACACAGCATTTGTCTAACACTAGATTAATGCAATACGAATCCGCACTGATCACTGCAGCCAACATCACGATCGAACGTTGCACGACGCTCAACCCAGCCTCACTGATGCCCACTCCTGAGGAGGGCGAACCTCATGTGTGCACCGACGTTGTGCAGCTAGTCTCCACGGTGCGATCGGATTTAAGGGACAATCCCTTAGAATATCCCGACTGTACATATTATGTCGATGGATCAGCTAGGCGCGCATGGGACGGGTCTCTGTTGTCCGGGTACGCCGTGTGCTCGGATAGCGAAACGGTAGAAAGCGGGCGTCTTCCACCTACATTTTCCGCACAGCAGGCGGAGCTGTGCGCCTTGACCAGAGCGTGCAGCTTGGCGGAAGGTCTTGCCGTCAACATTTACACAGATTCGGCCTACGCTCACGGCGTAGTCCACGATAAAGGAGCCATCTGGAAGATGAGAGGTTTTTTCACATCTGCCGGTTCAGTGATAAAGAATGGCGCGTTGGTAGAAGGGCTCCTCCGAAGTATTTTACTTCCCCGCGCTATCGCGGTAATTAAGTGTCGTGGCCACCAAAGGGCGGACACTGACGTCGCCCGGGGCAATGCAAGGGCGGACGAGGCGGCAGGAAAGGCTGCCAACCAACAGGTAGAACGCAACATGCCGATGGTAACACGAGCACAGAAGACAGCCGCACAGATCGTTGACATACCGACTGCGGGACCACCCGCCACACCAACTAAGGACGATATCATAAATTTGCAAAATGCTGCACCGACGGCCGAACACGAGGTCTGGCTCAAACGAGGAGCGATACGCCCTGGGCCAGGGGAAATGTGGACCCTTGATGAAAAACCTATAGCACCCCAGGCTTTACTGCCTTGGCTGGCACGCATGGCTCATCAGAATGGTCATGTGTGCCAGAGGGGGGTGATGGGACAGATAGACTACACTTGGGCAGCGCCAGGACTGTCACGGATTGTATCCGAAGTGTGCCGATCGTGTGTGGTCTGCCAGCAACACAATAGAGGGGCGCCACCGAGACATGCACATGATGGGGGACGGCCCCCGCCTAGTGGGCCGTTCGCAACTATTGAGTTCGATTTTACAGAATTGGAACCAAGCATGTCGTTTCGCTATGTGTTGGTAATCGTAGATACGTTCACCAAATGGGTCGAAGCATACCCATGCGTCAAATCCGATGCTCCGACAGTAGTGAAGCGCCTCGTGCGGGATTTTATGTGCAGATTTGGCATTCCCCAGATAATTTCGTCAGATCAAGGAGGCCATTTCACGGCGCAGGTGGTTAAGGGCATCCTGAAGGCGTTGGGCGTTAAACAATCCTTCCATTGCGTCTACCACCCACAGTCCTCAGGACTTGTGGAACGAACGAACAAGACTTTAAAGAATAAACTAGCGAAACTTTGCGCAGACACAGGCTTGAGGTGGCCAGAGGCTCTTCCGCTTGCATTGATGAGCATTCGTTCCACCCCGGGTCGCACTACGGGCCTTTCCCCCCACGAAATATTAATGGGACGACCTATGAGCTTGCCCGTTTCAGCACCAACAGACATGTCCACCCTTGCTTTGCCAGTAATGGATGACATGCTTTTGAGATTTTGCATAGGCTTGTCCAATGTGGCACGCAGCATTCATGCTCGAGTACGAGAGGCGCTGCCTGAACCAATAGGCCACGCCATCCACAACTTCCAGGCCGGCGACTGGGTGCTTGTAAAGCACTTCACCCGCAAGGCTGCTTTGGAGCCACGCTGGAAGGGGCCATTCCAGGTGCTACTAGTCACACCGACGGCAGTCTTCTGCGAGGGTAAACCTTCGTGGATCCACGCCACCCATTGTAAGTTGTCCATTCCCGCACCACAAGTCACACAAGACACCGCACCCCACACTGCCGAAGACAATGCATCGCCTAGGGCACCACAGTCTCCTAAGGGCGGCGATGACGGTCATGATGACGGGAATTCTGGGTAGCTGCCTCAAACCCCCTGCCGGAGATAGGCTCTGGCACTTTGAGCGACTGAGAAAGGACCTCCCCAAGTACCCAGGACCCGACAACTATTCAGCATTTTCCCTCTACCCCGTCAAGTATATAACGGCTAACTGGGGAGACAAAATAGCGGTGAATTGCTGCAACCTGGAAACGAGCTTTAAGTGGTTATCTGTAAGATGGGCGGAAGCTATAGTGGTACACAATAACACACCACAGGCACGGATGACAAGAACACGCCTAGTCCTGACTAAGGTTAGGAAAGTGGAAAATGGAACATATGGGGACATAAGCGGCCGACATGCCCGAGGATATGGATGGGGCAAGGGTGTTGAGAATACTACCCTCATGTTGCATTATGCCCCCATTGGTCCGGATACAACAATGATACTTGAATGTGGAATATGGCCCCCTCGCACGACAATCCCAAATGGAACCACATCTTACCTTCGACCTAGTTGCGCCGCTTACGTCATTAAGACCCCGCCTGCCCAGAAAGTAAGAAAGAAGCCAGAGGAGAACACATACTGGAAGGTCGCACGGCATATGGCCACATTACAAAATAGGACACGGTGTTGGATGTGTATGCACCTTCCCCGCACCAGCACAACAGGAATACCAATGGTAGCGTTACCCCTATCACTCAATGATTTGTGCTCAAAGCCACTAGACACCAAATGCCTTAGTACAACCCTGACAAGCCAAGGCTCTGACGGAACTGCGTGTAAACGAGTTTTCCAGTATTCACCCCCCATCCAGTCCCAACACTTTGAGGAACGTCCGGCGCCGGTCTGGGTTAAACCGGCTAGGGGGGCCCTCTGCTTAGAAGGAAAGGGCCAAATAACGGTAGGCAAATCTGTGTGTAGAGCTACCCTCCTCGCGGACCCTAGGGAAGGGAAACACATGCTGTTAGTCAATGTTACAAGTTCGCCCTTACATAATCTCACACACCTCCAGTTGGCATGGGAAGGGGTAAACGGAACAAACACTATCGCAGACCGTCGTACTTGCATGACCACTCATTTAGTGGCTCCACACGGAACCATGTTTGTATGCGGGAACAAAGCTTACCCGTATTTACCTGATAATTGGGGAGGACGTTGCTATTTAGGATCAGTTTTCCCAGAAATGGAAATGCGACAACACTTGCATAATACCCCCGCACTCATAAGGACACAACGAAGCACCCATTGGAACGACGACGGCACCACCACCTTACATGGCGCTGATTGGGAGAAGGCCGTTAGTTTCTTTTTCCCATGGGCTGGGACGGTCATGAGCAGTTACCGCATTGACAAAATTGCGTTAATCTTAGAAACTGTGGCCAACGCCACCGCTACAGCACACGACGAAATGTTGGACACAGTTGTCCATCTGCGTACAATGGTTATGCAAAATAGGGTTGCATTAGATATGCTATTGGCAGAACGAGGAGGGGTATGTGGGATAATTGAGGGTAAATGTTGCACTTTTATTCCTGACCCCTCACAGGGTGTCAGTGCTGCTATTATAACGTTAAGGGAAAGCGCTCACTCATTGACAAGGGATCGATTGGATCGGGAAGCCTCCCACCAGTGGCTTACCGACTGGTTCAAGGGGTGGACAGGCACAATTGTAAAGTGGGTACTAACCGCCTTGGCAATAGTCCTTGGAATCGTGGTTTGTTGTGTAATAATCAAGGCTTTAGTCCTTGCGTGTGTGAGGAAGTTTTCCACAGGATGGACACTGAAGACGACAACAGAAAGGGCCATGGTGATGCTTGAAAAGCTGACCGTGGGTCCAGATGACACACTGGCCGTCGACGTGACTGCAGACCGCGGATCCTGGAACGACGACCCGGACGAGCCACTGGGCCGCGACAATGAGATCTCCGCTTCCGAAGATTGTTCTTCCATTGTTGATATTACCGATAATGACGTCGAGTACACTTATGCGGACCTCGAAGCATTTCAGGCTACCAGGAGGCCGTTTAAACTGGGCCCCGACACGTCGGAAGAAGAAATCGACGATTTCCTGAAGGATTCCTCTCGTTTCTTCACGATATGCCATGCCGTGGCTATGACTATGGGCCGTCCACTCCGCAGGCCTACGCCACCTGAGAATAATGTTACTGATGATGTTACCAATGATGATGTGGGCCACTTGCGAGGGTCCCCGGCTGATGTTTATGTTTCAATGCAGGCTCTGCCTCTCCATGTCTCACAAGCCCACAGAGAGTCAAACGCCACTGACCCAGTTCGGGATTTGGACCCAGCTGTGAACCCAAGCCCGGATGGAGAGGAACTCGATCGTGAAAATACTCTGAGTTCCGAGTCTGATTGTTTTGGAGATTCGCCCTTGAATAACAGCGAAGCAAGCAGCATCGCCTCGGACGATCTCGACTTTGACCCAAGGGAAGTTTCTCTCCCACCTTTGGATCGTTATGCTTTATTTCATGGCCATAGGTTTGAGCCAGCTGATACTGACGATGTTGTGTCTTCCCCAGATCACCAGCACGTAAGAGACCTCATGAACATGAATATCGATTGAGCGCTGAAGATCTACAAGGATTTCACTTGGGGAAGCCTGGGCGAGCTCCAGTTGGGGAGGAGTCCGGCTGCACCTCTGTGGACCAAGGGTGGGTCGGAGATCTTCCTGGGTGTGGACCCCGGTGGAACCAGAGGTCTTCGTTGTGGATTTGGCGCGCTATTCGATCTTCATGTCTCTACGGTCTCACCTCATACACCCATCTACACCCGACTTACATCATACATCCACTTACACCCACTTGCACCCACACACCCGCGGATCAGCCTGCTGGGTTCGTTGTGCGGTACTGGGTACGGGTCATGCTCACTGGGCTGCATTTGTGTGGTACGTTACGTTTAGTTACACTCTCTCTCTCTCCCACCTCTTTTGGTGGATTTTGTGTGCCATTTGATCACTCTGCTTTTACGGCCTTACATTGCATACTCACATACAGACGCGAATCATCCTACTGAGTTTGTGTGGTGCTTTGGTACGGGACATTCTTACGGGGCTGCCTTCGCGTGATATGTTGAATGATTTTTCTGTTTTTGTTTGAAATAAAGGCCTTTGATTGGCTCATAGATAACTTTGTATCTTAGATCCAAAAGGGCGGTATGTAGGGAGCTGTAATGCCCCTCCCCCTTTGTATATCCTTGCTGCTTTACCAATTACCAAGTATAACCAATTATATGTTTGTTTTGACTTGCTACTGTACTCTTTTATGATACTGAGTTCTTTCTACTGCATTGAGGATGTGTAATATCCTAATAAGGAGTTCTCTGCCTGTGTGCTCTGGCCTGCGTGGGCACAATCTCTAGTTCCCCTTTCCAGGCCTTGGAGGCAACTCTTATCTCTCTTTGCCTTTCTCCTGACTCTGCCATTATCTTGCAAGTTGACAGTTTTACGAGTGTCCACTCCCCTTGTACTTTCCCAAGCCAGCTGCTATACAGAAAGTTGTAAACATGTTGTCACATAATGCTGACCATCTCCTTATCAGAGCTAACCCATGACTGGCCTTGGATGAACTTCCTTTAATTAACTGAACAACAGGATGGGACTATGGTGGGGGACCCAATGAGCCCATTCTGTCTCTGTGTCTTGTGAGCTAACTCCACCCCTGACTTTCCTTTATATAAAGCAATGTTAATTGAATTATTTCAGAGCATCTTGTTGTACTGTTGGTCATTCCTTGTGAGTTTCAATGCAACTTTGCTGTCCTCAAGCTTGAGTACTCGAGTTCCAATAAATATATCCGTTGCTCCTTTCTTCTGAGTCCCAAGTCCTAAGTCAAATCCGACATATATATATGTGTTTTGCTCGAATTCCCTCCCACCTCTCCTTTGTGTGGCAAAATGCACCGGATGCATTTTATCAGCGTAGTCTTGTGTAAATAATGCTCCCTACCGGCTGTATGTTTAGTTTGAGAATTCTTTCCGCGATTCGGTTATCCTGTGGGTGTGTTTCTGTGAGGAGAAGGGTGCAACATCGCAGGGGGACATATTTACTCATTTGTGAACATCTGTAAAACTGTCGCACTCAGGGTAGAGTTAATAGTAGAGGGAACTACATCTGAGTGCCACACTAACGTAGGTAAAGATTTATCGGGTCGGGACGCCCCGAGGTAGAGAAGGGTGCAATGTTGCGGATATGGGATTTGGCCTCCATCCATATCCGCTTGTAAATATTCCCCTATTTCCCCAATACTCCCCAACTATCCCCAATCCCCCATTCCCTAGTCCCATTGTCTGTAAACAACACTCTGTAGAACCGACCTTCCCCTTTTTCCCCCATTAAATGTCGTGCCCAGGTTCACCGCATCTCACATAGACAACTTTCGGACATCTTGCTAGTTATTCTTAGTCTATGTCAGTTAAGGACTCCTTTCCATTAATTCTGACTCTTCGTTGCACCAGAATGTGATTGTATGGCACCAGTAGTGAGTTTAGGACCTCCCCATACCTCCTCCCATCTTCCTCATGAAACTACAACAACAACAACAACTACAACAACAGCGCGCGGGGAGTGTGCGTCCTCACTCCGGCTTGGTTAGCCGCCATTGCCCATGTGCTCCGACGGGGTTACCACGAAGGGGCTGACTGTCAGCTCCTCGTCAAGGGCGGAGCCCGGTAACCCCCCCGCACCCAATAAGAAGCGGCGGGCCGATTCCATCTGGGGCGGAGCTAATGAGCCGAGGGCGTGTCACTCCCCGCTGGATATACGCAGCCACTTACCGGAGGTGACGTCAGATGCGCCCCCAGCTTGAGGAGAAACAGACGCCACCTCCAGCGCGACGATACCTCCCCGCATATCTGGACCGGACCGTGTGGATCCTGTCCCTGAGCCAAGGTGCACCTTGTGCTGTCCATCGACTACCTGCCCTTCCTTGCCATCAATCCCTGTGTGAGTCAGTCTTGTCCTGTTTATCTGTGGTCTGTCGGGGCTACTATAAGACCGTGATTAAGTGCCCACCTTCCTATGCTGTACCTCTTGTCAGTGTAATCTAAACGTTCTGCATACAAATATTATAACCTCCTCCGGAGGTCTTGAGAACTGTACCCCTGGTGTCGTGTCATTTAACCCAGCCGTTGTGTCCTTTCCTTAATTGATTTAGCATAGCGCGATTTAGTCAACATTCGAGTATAATCGGGTAAACTGTGCAGACGCGGTCATACCAAACCGCTCGGTAAACTAACATCCAAAACCGCGTCTGTAACATTTGTCTGTAACATCTCTGTAACATGTGTCTCTGTGTCTCTGTAACATCTGTAACATGTCTGTAACATCATAATATATATGTATGTATATATATATGTATGTATATATATATATGTATGTATATATATATGTATGTATATATATATATGTATGTATATATATATATGTATGTATATATATATATATGTATGTATATATATATATGTATGTATATATATATATATATATATATATATATATATATTGTTGCGGATCTCTCGAGCCCATCGACGTACGGGGGGGGGGGGTTAAACCCCTTTTGACCCTTCGAGCTTCGAGTCCACGAGGCCAAGTCGCCACTCCCAGAGCGAGCGTGCGGAAGGGTATCGGGTCGAATCCACACGTACCTTCAGTACCCACGCCGCCACGAGAACGGGGACTGGACCTCACACAAGCCACGCTAATCGGATACACTGAGTGGTTTGCGTGTCACATGACATGTACCGTTACTTTTATTGAACCCGATCGAGCGGTTTTATTCGTACAGTGCTTGGCCAATGGTTGAAAATGACGGGAACGATCAAATGGAAGGAAGAACACTGGTTTATTTACAACTATACAAGGATCAGGACAAAGAGAAGAGACACAGAGCAGATACTTATTCAGTCTTACTTAATCCCAGGACAAGGGCCCACTCACTCACACAGGGAAAAGAAGGAAGGACGAGTTCGCGCTCCAAACGCGCCCTGGCGCCGTTCACTCCCGGACAGCTCGCCGGGCGTGGCCCTCGGATGTTCGTAGCACGTGTGCTGGGAGTGCAGGCAGGGAGATCATGCATCTGTGGCCCCGGGATGGATCGCCTTCGCAAGCGCATTATTCACAGCCGCAGAGCGCAGTGCACAGGGATAGTTCGTGCACAGAGAGGGCTATAACAAGCACCCGATTGCCTCACTCGTGACTACAACGTCTCTTTCTCACTGGGACTTGGTCACTGATACTCTGACTGACTCACAACGCTCTTTGGGGCACTCTGCACTGGTAGACTGAGGGGCTGGGCAACTCTGATGCGGGGGCTCGGGGCAGGGTCTTATATCGCCCCTCCCCGGTCCTACCCAAATGTTCCAAGCCCCTCCTCTCGCTGCCGTTGTTAGCCACTCCCCTTGAGCTCCGATTTGCTGCTCGCTGCTTACCGGCCACTCCCCTGCAGCTCCTCCCTTCGGCCTGCCAGACATGTTCCAGGCCTAGCACGTGGCATTCCAGCCCAAATAACACCTAACTTATTGGCCTGCTCAACGCATACTAACACAGGAAAGGAGACTACGCTTACATTTAATAAGAAATAACTGAACTAAAGCGAGGCTGCATGTTGTGGTGCAACTACCTACGAGGGGGATCATCCTTTATTTGCAAAACCGCAACACTACCCCCCTCTCTCACCAGACTCAACCCGAGTCGACCCCAACAATGGAACGACCGGTAGAGCCTGGCATGTACATTTACCATTACTTTTAAATGTGACATATAGGTGTAATCCCCCTAGCATTTATTCTGACCCATGTGTGCGACATTTTTAACACTAGATATGTCCCCCCTAATGCATTGAGCAGCTACTCTATCAGACTCACACCCACAACTATCCGAGTATTTCCGGAATTTCAAACTACACACATAGCCGGTGGGCAACATTCTTATATTTACAAGCACGGAACTTAACTTTTATTTACAATTCTATGACCCAGGACCTGTACTCTAGGAAGAAATTGGAGGAGAGAAACAAAACACTCAAACGGCACTTGCTGCTTGCATCTTGCATCTTGCGTCTTCTGTGTGCGGCTAACAAAACCGGCTGGCCCTGACCGGCATACAGGCCATATGAAGCATCAGGGCCATCTAAGCTTCCACATCTTCGTTCCTAGCACACAATAGTAAACAATTGCACACACTTTCTTTTTATTGGCCAGCAGCGCCACTCTCCTGTGGTCCAACTGCGTGGCATCAGTGGCACTCAACAAGTGGTCCGAAGGTGCAAGATGATTTTGCAGCAAGATGCTGCACAGCAGAGGTGCTAGGCCACAAGGTTTGTGGACCATGAGTGTGGCAAAAGGTGCAGCAAAAGGACTGGCAGCAAGGTGCTGCACAGTTCGGCTGCACAGGTGTAGCAAGGGTGCAGCAAGGTGGGGTTGGCAGCAAGGTGCTGCACAGTTCAGCTGCACAGGTGTAACAAGGGTGCAGAATGGATGCTGCACAGTTCAGCCTCCAAAATGGTCCTGGGGCGTGGAGGGAAGACAAAGCGCAACAAGCAAACGGAAAGGACACAGTGGCACATGAAAAACAAGGTGACCAGGCACCACCATGCCTGATGCGATGCGAGGGACGTGGTAGAGCGAGCAGAGCAAACTCATCCCTGACCTTCCGTACCCCCCACCGTTGGCTACACTACCCTAGACCCCTTGTATTTACAATCCGTCTCTTCGTCTTGTCTCCCATATCCCCCTCTATGCCAAATTCGTCCCCAATTCCCTCCCAGGAAGGAAGGGATGGAACAACAACAATGTCTCACTTACGTCATGAGGCGTCTCACTTCTCAAACGGCTTACAGAGCCTCGGTGTAGAGCTCGTCCTCCTCGGTGACTGGCTGTGTATGGTGCGAAGGGATTTCTCATCCGAACTACTCTAATGACATTACACATCTAAACTACCCGGGGTCGTACCCTGTCAATAGGCCTCTTTAAACTATGTGGTTCTAAGAACCCGAATTCCCATTGCCCACACTGTGGTGCCCTCCGAATTTGGGTCTCACCCCACAAATTTTCACACTGTGCCCTCGCACAATTTCAGGGCTGGGTCGTGTGGCTCTACCAGCAGGTCTACTTACCTGCACACCTCCACCACTGAAGCCGTCTCCCGAGCTTGCCTGCTCCTGTGACTACCTAACCGGGGAAGGCCCTCCCTGGCTCTTACCCCCTCTATGCCCACCTTGGCATCGGGCAACCCGGGTCCTCTCTTGGGATCCTCGGGCCCCACTCACAACTAACCGAACCGCTCCCAGAGCCTACCTGCGGCCTCACCTGGCCGACAAACTACCAGTGGCGGAGTGCCCCAATAACCATACGCACCAATTAAGCCACAGGCCCAGCCATGTCACTGACTACTGCACCCTCCAAAGCACTACTTGCTGCTACCTGCACCACAGGTGTCAATATCCATGCAATTTACCTATGCCCTCTACCTGGCTTTACACTACCCACCCCGGGCTTTCGTGAATGGGTTCCACTCCCCCCATTCAATCCTTCGCACCATGCATTCCGCACCTTTTATTCCACACCAAGCATTCCACACCTTTTACTTCCACACCAATTATCTTGCACACCACTTTCACTCACACACCTCAACACAATTCCATTTATTTTTCACACACAATTCCTCAACCACACAGCATCATCTATCTATCTAATTTCCCCTGAAACTCGTGCTTCCCTCGTCGTCCCTTTACACTATGTACACCCCTTTTTTTAACAACCACCTAAACTCACTACGTCCCCTCTTCAGTTCAGGTGTCACTACTTAATTCTTGTCCCTACAGTCTTCTAAATCCCTAACATTATCCTAGCCCTCCCTCGGCTAACTTCGGTGCCCCATGGAGGCAACCATTGCTGGCCCCTCCATGGGCCTAACACTGCCATCCCCCTAAACTAATGCCTTCCCCCCCCCCCCCGTGGGAGGAATGGTGACACTATCATTCCCCCACGTGGGGTACACTACTCCCCCCAGTCCTCTAGACTACGAGCCCCTATTCATGGAGGTCCATTGTCATGGCTCGGCCTCGAAGGGCCGAGCGATCCATGCGGGTGGTTGGTCGCCTGTATGGGGTGTCCATCCGGCATTTTCGATCCAAGGGGGGAGGGATGGATGGGCCGAGGTGCAGGGCTCCATCCCTGTGCGGGGCCTCGCAGTCCCACGCACGGTGACCCAACCGGCCACGGTCAGAGCACCGCACCCGCCAAGGTGTGTGGCTCCGAAAACTCCTACCTCCCCTTGAACCCAGCTGATCGGCCTTACCGCCATACGGCACCAACCATACAGTGCGGGGGCCGGCACGAATCGTGCATGCCGGTCCTTGTGAGACCGACGCAGCACGGATCCCCTCCGGTCCCTGCAGCACACAACCCACCGGGGGCTCGCGTCTGCTATTCGTCCGGCTAAACGCTATGCCGGTCGGTGTCGATGCTTGAGCCGCGTTCTCACCACTCGCGACCCACTCCGCACTCGCACACGCAGGCGCCCCCACACCTCCCATACACTCCGTTACTGCTCACTCTCCTTCCACATTCTCTGGTGTGCATTCTCCCTCACACTCCGTACTCACACCTGTACACCTAGGCGCACTCACGCCTTTCACACACGCCATTATTGCACACCCTCGCACACACCCTGGTGCACACTCTTTCGTTGCACACTCCATAAAACCCTCGGGTGTGCACTCCTGCACACACTCTGCAACACGCTCTGGTGTGCACTCCTGCACACACTGTAACACACTCTCCCGTTACACACTCCGTAACACACTCTTCTCCGGCACACTCCGGCGCACACTTTTCTCACTCACGCTTCGGTGCACACTCTCTCTCATACTTCGTGCCATTCGCCCTCGGACACCGCACAATGGACCTTCCGCGAACGCCCGGGTCTAGACTCTGTCCCAAGCGTGCCAAAAACCCGTTCGCGCCACACACTTTCGCGCCATTATTTCTACTCACCTCGGGGTCCTCCTTCCCCAGCAGCACCTGCAAACTTTTTATTGAATTAGCAAGCCCGGCATCACAGTGCAAATACGAACTTTGTGCGCATTCCATAACCTCCTCCTGTAACTTATCTTCTGTTTCTCCCGTCTCTTCGACCCCAATTGTTTCTTCAATTCCAATTATTTCTTTTTCCTCGACGACCGCTGGCGCCCATGAAATTTCTTTTTCCAACTCAGTGGTCATCAGCTCTTCTATACCTCGTGTCACGACTTCCATATCCCCGGTAAACTTAGCCGTCCCTTGCTCAAGGTCGCTCCCCATGCGTTCCTCACACTGATTCACCCCGTCCCGTACCACTACGACCTCCTCACTCAACCTGCGCCCAATGTCCTCCCCCCGCTTTTTTCATATCCCTCTTTGACTCTGCCCTCAATTTTTCCATATCACACCTTGCTTCGTCTCTCATTTCTTTCTTGTCCTCACCCATCCTATTTAGGCTATCATTCACTTTCTTGAAGCCCGCCGCGAGTTGAATCATAAAAAGACTCCAGTTCCATGGCGCCGCGGGCTCGGCTCTCGCTGCCACGTGCGAGGCGCCACCATTTTCCTCGCCAGCTACCGCCCCCTCTTCGGCTTCCTCCACTACCAACTGTCTCTCCTGGTCTTGGGTCATCAATTCTACCTCTTCTTCTACCCCCAATGGCATTCGACCGCCTTGGCCAGCCATGGTACGAATATAATTTGGCTTTTAACACTAAATTTCGTTCGCTCGTAATTTCGAGTGCGTGAAGCGCACTCCAGGTCCAAACCCACTCCCGGACACCAAATGTTGCGGTTTTGCAAAGCCCGTTCCCTTACAAAGGGGAGATTAATCCCCTTTTTCTCCTTGGGTCTTCGAACCGCGAGACTGAGTCGCCACTTCCGGGCAGACGTGGAAAAGGGTCTCGGGACAATTTCGCACGTACCTTGAGTACCCACGCCGCAGTTGAAACAGGGACCGAGTCTCGCACAAACCACGCGTAATTGAGTACACCCGAGCGGATGGCGTACCACGTGACCCATGCTGTTACCTTTCTTATTGAACCCGATCAGAGCGATCTAATTCATACCACGCTAAGACAATGATGGAGAGACAAAAGCGGTCGAATCAAAGTAATAACACGATTTAATTATTATTTACACAATGTACAATGATTCGGTAGAAGAAGAGGACAGAGGGCAGTCTTAATCAGTGTTAACTTATTTCCCCAGACAATGGGCCCACTTACACACACAGGGAGAAGAAGGAAGAATGTTCACGCACCGAACGCGCCTGCTTTGGTCACTCCAGGAACAGCTCACCTGGCGTGGCCCACTGGCGGTCACAGCACATATCCCGGTGAAGGCAGGCAGGCAGGCGGGAAAATCCTCGCGGCGCGTATATCAGCAAAGCAGGCAGAAGGAAATATGCATGTTTGTGACCCGGCGCGGGCTGTCTTTTACAGCGCGATTAATACGGCGCAGAGCGTGGGGTGCAGGGCAAAGTTCGTATATGCGGAGTTATTCAGTTCCTCCGATTTGACTCGACACAACGCAATCTCACGCGCGTCTTCTCACAACTCCGATTCGTAACTCATCTCTTGGGCTGCGCAACTCGCCTGCACTCCTCGGGGATCTGACTCCAGCTCAACTGAGAACTCAACTCAGCGCATCCCCTCTCATAACTCGTAACTCAGCGCAGGACCCTGACTCATAACTCGTCTGCCTCATAACTGAGGTGGGGGGCTCTGGGCACAGGGTTATATCGTCCCGCCCTGGCCCGACTCGAATGTTCCAAACCCCGCCTTTTGCCGCAGTGGTAAGTCACTCCCCCCGAGCCCGGATTGGCGGCTCGCGGTTACGGTCGGCTCCTCCTCCGCCTTCCTTCGGCCCTGATCGACTTGTTCAGGCCTGCCTCGTGGTATTTCGCGCCAAAACCAAAAGCATCGAGGCATCGTAAAGGACCTAATTCTCATTATCCTACTCAACGCAAAACTAAACACAGGAAAGGTCTACGCTTAAATTTACTAAGAAATAACTGAGCTTTAAACGAGGCTACATGTTGTAGTGTAACTAAACTAGGAGGGGAAATTAACCTTTATTATAAAAACACAAAACCCCAACAATATATATATATATATATATATATATATATATATATGTATGTATATATATATATATATATATATATATATATATATGTATATATATATATATATATATATGTATATATATATATATATATATATATATATATATATATATATATATATATATATAAATATATATTTGTTGGAACCCATCTGTGGATCGGTCCCATCGGCCGATGGGTCTGACCCATCTGTGGATGCACGAGAAATGACAATGCAGACCCATCGGCCGATGGGTCTGCGCCATCTGCGGATGTGTTGTTCACCTTGAAGGAATGTGTTGACAGAATGGTGCTCTTCAATCAGGTACACAGTCATTGGAATTACATGTGGTAGGAATTTAACAGAGATGATTTTTAACACAAACAATACAATATGTTAAACAGAATTTACGGATACAATACGGATACAATTACGGATACAATTTACGGAATACGGATACAATACGTTAAACAGAATTTAACAGAGATGAATTATGATGCATACACATTCCTTCAAGGTGAACAACACATCCGCAGATGGCGCAGACCCATCGGCCGATGGGTCTGCATTGTCATTTCTCGTGCATCCACAGATGGGTCAGACCCATCGGCCGATGGGACCGATCCACAGATGGGTTCCAACATATATATATATATATATATATATATATATATATATATATATATATAAATATATATATATATATGTACAGTATATATATATATATATATATATATATATATATATATATATATATATATATATATATATATATATTATGTACGCATCCAGGTGTAGTTGCTGCATGTGGATGTGTATGTGCCCCTGCTGGCCCACCTCAGCTGACCGTATCGAGGTTGAAGGGCTGAAACGGGATGATGCTGAGGACCTCGACTGAGGACCCGGTCAGTGTGGCACACTTGTGACTAGGGGTGTTTTGAACTTATATACACTACTCACAATAGGTTAGGGATATTGTGGGAGTGAGTTTATTTTTTTTAATAGGGGTTAGGGTTATGGTATTGAAATCAAGAATGCTGTGTTTTTTCACACATTAATAACCATAGAATTAGGACCAACAACTTTTTTCAACATAATTAATACACAAAATCAACCACACCGAAGAACCTGCCAATATCCCTAACTTATTGTGAGTAGCGTATATATAATGTGTGTTTGTATATTATTGGATAAGAAGCATGCCTTGTCCAGGAGGAAGAGGGACCCGTTTGTAAGAAAAGAACAACCCGTTATTCTCTTAATGAGGAGCTTTGAACTTAAGCAGCAATGCACTTGATTTACTTATTCGGGCGAGCACGGGTTAAAGAGCTCCGCCGTACGTTTTATGCTTCAAATTCCCATTAGAACAGTTATTCCAAAACAGGCAACAAGAGCCTTTCACTCTGACTATCTCCGTATGCGAGTTGTGGGAAAAGCAATCCACGAGCATCAAAAGTTGAGCAACTTGTGTGTGGTTTGGTGAGAGAAAATAACCAAACCGAGTGAAACATAATCACAGCTGGATCAACCGAGGAGCATGGAGCTCGCCTTGGTCTCAAAAAGTGTGTTTTAGGGTAAAACGCAAATCGGGGAAACTCCCCTGCTTCGCTTGCTCGCTCAACATTTGCACTCAATAACGGAGTAGTAGATCAGTTGAGAGATGTGAAAGAAAATAACAAAACAAACAAGCAAGCAGCAGATAGCCCTCTTGGGCACTTTGGAATCCGGTCCAATTGATACGTTACCATTCGGGTCTTTGTGTTTATAACGAAATAACCTTAATGATGATATAACACGATAAACACCATGACATGTGTGTGGGACAGAGCAACTCCCACAATATGTTCAAAGGCTGAATATACACATCTTGTGCATTTGAGCGACGTGGTGCGTGAAAGGTGAGGAATGAGTTTGCCCGAGAGCAACACCTTCATTGGATTGCTTTATATGGTCATCACAGGGAGACGGTTTTGATGAATTGCGCGCAAGGTGGAAATGTTGGGGGGAAGGGGTAGGGCAGGTTGAGGGGTGAAGTGACTCTGCAGTCGCCAGACGAAAATCCACCCTGCCGGCGCCAACACATGAAAGAGGTCCGGGAGGGAAACTTGTTCCTGCCACTCACACCCTCCTTCCCTGGCTAACACCCGCACCATTTGGGATGTAGAGCAACAGAAGGCTCAGTTCCGGACGTACGTCCGCTCCCCGCCAGGAAGAAAGGCGCGGTGTAGGTGAAGGTCAGGCCTCGGGTGGTAGAACATCGTGGGGCTTGGAGCTGCTGGCCTGCTGTGTGCCACGTGGCTGCACCAAGGCATGCCATTGGATACAACATGGGTAATTAATTTGATCAACTTTGTTTGCATATGTACAATATATATATATATATATATATATATATATATATATATATATATATATATATATATATATATATATATATATATATATATATATTAAATATATACATATATATATATATACATATATATATATATATGTGTATTTTAATATATATATACATATATATATATATATATATATATATATATATATATATATATATATATATATATATATATATATATGTATAGATATATACATATATTATGTATATGTATAGATATATATATTATGTATATGTGGATAGATATATATATATATTGACCAACAATAGTTGTCCAACAGTCCACTGATGCAGCAGTAGAGGTACTGGCCGACTGGAAAGGTTGATGCGGTGGGCAAGAATGGGATTTTAAGCAAGAAAGTCGACGAGTGTGGTAGTGAGACGAGGAGTGGTGGATAACATGCACAGGTTTGAGCTGGGAGGGGAGGTGGTTCCATCATTGGTAGAGGCCCCTGTGAAGAGTTTGGGAAGATGGTATACAGTGGAGTTGAATGATGTGGGAAGAGTGGAGGTCAGAAACAAGCTTTTGAGAGGTTTGAAGAGGATTGATGGATGTGGTTTGCCGGGTAAGTTGAAGGTATGGTGTTTGAAGTTTGGGTTGATGCCACGAGTATTGTGGCCATTGATGATGTATGATATTGCAATTGGGCATGTAGAGAGGATGGAGGTTGTGGTGAGTGGGTTTGTGAGGAGGTGGTTGGGAGTGCCACGCTGTTTGACGAACATTGCCTTTTATGGTCAGGGTGGAAAACTCCAGTTTCCTTGACATCATTAACCGAGGAGTTTAAGGTGGTGAGGGTGCGGGAGTTCATGATGTTGCGGGATTCAAGTGATGCAGTGGTAAAGAATGCTCTCCCAGAGAAGAAGGGAAGTCGGAAGTGGAATGCAAGAGCAGAGGTGGACGAGATGGAGGAGCGGTTGCAACAGGAGGAGGTCATGGGGATGGTACAGCATGGGAAGCATGGCTTGGGGTGGATGGAGCATGAGCGATGGGGAAAGGCATGTGTGAAAGAGAGGAGGAAGATGGTTGAGAGGGAGGTGAGAAGAAAGGAAGAGGAGGGGAGATATGTGAAAGCAGTCGGTCAGGCACAGCAAGGTGCTTGGACTAAGTGGGAAGGTGTGCGGGTGAGGATATTGAAGTGGCAAGAGATTTGGAGGATGGAGCCAATATTGTTGAATTTCCTGTTGCGGGCAACGTATGATGTGCTTCCATCACCAGTAAACCTGAGATTGTGGGGGTTGTTGCAGGAGGAGAGATGTTATTTGTGTGGAGGTGTGGGAACGGTGCAGCATGCACTGAGTGCATGCTCAGTAGCATTGGCAGCAGGAAGATACAGGTGGCGACATGAGCAGGTGCTGGCGGTGGTGGTGCAGATGGTGCAACAAGAGGTGCTGAGATCGAGAGAGAGAAGAGTGGAGAAGGAGACTGATGAGGGAGAGGTGTGGTTTGTCAAAGAGGGCCAAGTGGTAAGAGGTGGAAAGAGGAGGAGGTGGAAAGCAAGAGGGCTATCAGATGCTTGTGATTGGCAGGTGGTGGCAGACCTAAAGCCACAATTGGTATTCCCAGAGGAGATCTGTGTGACAAGGTTGTGGCCTGACATTGTCATTTGGTCAAGTGCATCAAGACAGGTCATCTTAGGGGAGTTGTCGGTACCTTGGGAAGAGAACATGGAGGAGGTGCACGAGAGGAAGAGAGGAAAGTACAGTGAGCTGGAGGCAGAGTGCCGGGAGAAGGGTTGGCGAGTTTCGTGTCAGCCATTTGAGGTGGGGTGTGGAGGGTATATTGGCAATTCCTTTTCTGCATTTCTTGCTAGACTGGGAGTGTGTGGGACAGAAAGAAGGAGGATGTGTGACAAGGTGGCCCAGGTTGCCTTGAAAGGCTCATTTTGGATATGGAGGAAGTTTACAGAGGCAAGTCGAACGGTGTCGGTTGGTTGTGTTTTTTTTTTTTTTTTTTGTTACCATTATTATTTCTTATTTTGTGTCTATGAGTGAGTGGGTGAGGGTGTGCGTTTTTGCATGAATTAATTTTTGCATGAGTGTGTGTTTTTGTGTGTTGAGTGGTGTATGATGTAAGGGTAGGTGGTTGGTTGGTTGGTGTTGTGTGTGTATGTGTGTATGTGTGTGTATGGGTGTGTATGTGTGTGTATGAATGATCTGGCGTGTTTTTGGTGAGTGGTGAAGGGTATAAAGGTGGGTGTTTGAGTGTTCCACCATGTTTGTTTGGTGCTGTGGATTCTGGATGTGGAGGTGTTGTTGTTTTTTTTTTTTTTTTTTTTTTTTTTTTGTATACAAGATCGAGGCTCGTGAAAGAGCGAACATTAATCACACAGAAAGACAAACCGACACATAAAACATATAACATCGGGAGCGGTAGACAAGATGGGGAGAGAGGAGGAAGGACACAAACACAACATTATTTTGAGAGCAGGGACCGAGAGACATGGAGACATCGAGAGATCTGTGAGAGGGCATTGGGGGGCGGGGGCATGGGAAGGGGGGGGGGGTGGGAGAGGTATAAAACATATGGACACTGCCAGGACTTCCAGCAAAGAAGTTGGAATTTCAAACAAGGTGGATCTGGGGTGAATTAGCGGGGGTAGAGAAGATCAAGGTTTTGGATGGGGGAAGATAAGAGATGGTGGTGAACAGCTGTTTCAAAGACCTGGAGGGACGAGTGGGATTGAAGGGAGTGAGGGAGTTTGTTCCAGAGGCGGGAGAAAAGAGGAATGAAAGAGTGAAGGTAAGCAGAGAGCCGAGATTTCGGCAGTTTAACCATCAGAGGGTTGCTGGCAGATCTTGTGTGACCTGTAGGAATATTTGGGGGACAGAGCACAGGGAGAGCTGGGGGTGCAAGGCCGGAGAGGAGTCGGTAGAAGACAGAAAGACCACCTACCTGCCTGCGGTGAGTGAGTGAAAGGCCCTCAGAGACAGCTTCATCGCGGGAGATTCCAATAATTCTGAAAGCTTTGGTTTCGACAGCGTGAAGCCGAGCTAGGTGTGAGGCAGGAGCACCGGCCCATAGGGGAGAACAGTATTCCATTGAGCTGCGGATGAAAGCCTTGTATGTGGTGAGGAGCTCAGGTGTGCCGAGGAAGGACTTCGCACGACGGAGGATGCCCAGTCGGCGACTGGCTTTGGAGGCCAGCTTGGAAATGTGGTTTTCCCAAGAAAGATCATGGCAGATAGTGAGACCCAAAAGCTTGAGCGACAGAACTTCTTGGAGAGGATTGTTGAGAAAGTAGATGGGAGGGTTGTCCAGTCGATCTTTTCGGAGAGACATAGTAAGAGTGTGAGTTATGTCAGGATTGAAAGACATGTTCCACTTGTTTGACCAGTCTGTGATTTTGTCCAAGTCTTCAGAGAGTGAGGAGGCTGCAGACTGCCGATCTGAGGGCAGAGGAATGGAGCGGCAGAGAGTGGAGTCATCAGCAAAGAGATAGAGAGGATTTTCCAGAGAGTCGGAGAGATCATTGATAAAGACCAGAAAAAGCACAGGGCCCAGAACACTGCCTTGGGGAACTCCAGCCTGAACAGGAAGGGGAGTTGAGAGAAATCCATTCAGGGCCACACGTTGACTACGACCAGAGAGGAAGTCCGCAAGCCATGCATGGAGATTTCCATGGATACCACAGGAGGAGAGTTTGGTGAGCAGAGTTGGGTGCCAGACCGTATGGAAGGCACGTGATATGTCGAGGGAGACAGCTCTGATTTCCTGTTTGGCATTGAGGACCTCCATCCATTGTTGAGACAGCAGAAGCAGCATGTCCAGAGTAGAGTGACCTGGTCTGAAACCAAATTGATGATCAGAGATCAAGCCATTGGAGAAGAGGAAAGATTTCATATCCGAAGCAATGATGGATTCCATGACTTTGCTGATAATTGGGAGCAGGCTGATTGGTCTGTAGTTGCAAGGATCTGTTTTTGCACCTTTTTGTGTAAAGCGGTAATGTTTGCTGATTTCCAGGATGCTGGCAGATGACCTTGAGCAAAAGAGAGGTAGTGGGGTGGCTTAGCCCAAATATTCAAAAGAATTGTGCATTTTGTGAAACAAGCACCAAATTTGGCACAAATGTACATTAATATGTTGCGAACATTTTCAGATATTGGGCCACTTGAAATTCCGTAATTTTTTTTTTCAAATTTTTTCAAATTTCGTAATTTCAAATTTTTCGGGTGACACCGTCACAATTTCGGTCTTCGAGGCCAGCCGATAGGCAAAGTGTGACCGGAAGGGACGAGGTTCTCCTGACCACGTGGCCCTCGATCTGGGAAGCGAGAGGCGTTCCATTAGTGGACGCGCCCCTCACGCCCGACTTTTGGGCGGCCCCGGCAGGCCGTTTGTTTTGACGTTCCGTGACAGGCCCCGCACCCCCACCTCCGGGCCGACCGGAAGCTTGTGCTGAGTACATCATACCTGAACAACTCAGTGAGGCAGAACACAGCAGTGCACACCAGGGTGACCCCTTCAGTGCATAAACCAATTAACCTGTCCACTGCAGGGCATATAGAAATGAAGTTATTTTCTGCATATAATAATAATATAAGTTCAGTTCTATATAACAATTTCTGTTATCACCACTACCACTACAACTACCACTACTACAAGCTTTGTCTGGAATTTTGTGGACTAACAGACAAACAGACATACAGACAAGCTGGGATCAAAACATTACCTCCTTCCACCATTGAGTGTAGAGGTAAACATCATGGAAATTATATCATGCCCTAGATTTAATTCATGCTTACCCGTGTATTTGCTTCACTGGTTCACAAGGTCTTTTGCATACATGTAATTCAGACTCTCGTCTTCATTGCTGACCACACAATGTTCGCAACATATTAATGTACATTTGTGCCAAATTTGGTGCTTGTATCACAAAATGCACAATTCTTTTGAATATTTGGGCTAAGCCGCCCCACTATACCGGCCGGCCTCGAAGACCGAAATTGTGACGGTGTCACCCGAAAAATTTGAAATTACGAAATTTGAAAAAATTTGAAAAAAAAAATTACGGAATTTCAAGTGGCCCAATATCTGAAAATGTTCGCAACATATTAATGTACATTTGTGCCAAATTTGGTGCTTGTATCACAAAATGCACAATAGGTTTGCTATGCTGCTACACTAAGGGTGAAAAGGACAGAGAGAGGGTGAGATAGAGCAGCAGAGCAGGATTTTAGGACCCGTGGGCTGATGCCGTCTGGTCCAGTTGCAGAATCAGAGTCGAGGTTAGACAAAAACTCCTCCACCTTGTCAGGAGAGAAGTACACAGAGTGCAGGAGCAGTTGGGTTCGACTGGGAAGGGTGGGAACAGAGAGAGATGGGTTTGGGACACAAGATTTTGAGGCAAACACAGAGTTGAGGCATTCGGCTTTGTCATGTGCGATGTCAACTGTGTGGCCATTTGAGGTAAGGGAGGGGATGGAGGGGGAACAAACACCAGAAACGGATTTGATCAGACGCCACCAGGATTTGGAGGAAGGAGACAGGTTTGAGAGTTAGGTTGTTGTTGGTTGTTGGTTGTTGTTGTTCGCACTGGCTGGGGTGGGGGTATGTACGCATCCAGGTGCAGTTGCTGCATGTGGATGTGTATGTGCCCCTGCTGGCCCACCTTAGCTGACCGTGTCGAGGTTGAAGGGCCGAAACGGGATGATGCTGAGGACCTCGACTGAGGACCCGGTCAGTGCGGCACACCTGTGACCAGGTGTGTTTTGAACTTATATATATAGATATTGTTACGGATCTCCGACGTCGGCTCTCCCCTTATCAAAGGGGGATTAATCCCCTTGTCCTTTATCTGGCCGACGCGATCCTGGGGGTTTTAACGTCCTTCCCTGTCAGCGTTAGGTAGGGTTTTTAGGACTAGGGATTCGCTATTACCTAAGTACTAACGCTGACCGGAAACGAGGGAATAACTCCCGCCCGAATCACGGATATTGATGGAATATGCTGAGCGGATAGCAATCCGCGATCCGAGCTGTTAACCAACGACTAGACCCGATTATAGCGGTTCCTAATCGTGCCAAGCGTACCCAATTGAGAAAAGACTAGGACGATCGGATTAAGGAGAAACCAGGAAGAACAAGGCAATTTATTCACAACGAGCAGAAGTACCTGGCATTGCCGGGCGGGGGAGGGGAGGGGTAAGGAGAGGGGAGGGGAACGGGGGGAGGGGAGGAGAGGGGGGGAGGGTGGAAGGGGAGGGGGGAGGGGGAAGGGGGAAGGGGAGAGGGAAGGGGAGGGGGAGGGGGAGGGGAGAAGGGGTAGGGGAAGGCGAGGTGGGGGAAGGGGAGGGGGAGGGGGGAAAGGGAGGGGGAGGGGAGGGGAGGGGGAGGGGGAAGGTGAGGGGGTAGGGTGGAGGGGGAAGGGGAGGGGGGAAGGATAGGGGGAGGGGGAGGGGGGAAAGGGGAGGAGAGGGGGGGAGGTGGAGGGGAGGGGGGGGAGGGGGAGGGGGTAGGGTGGAGGGGGAAGGGAGGGAGAAGGGGAGGGGGGAAGGGTAGGGGGGAGGGGAAGGGGGGAAGTGGAGGACGGAGGGGGAAGGGGAGGGGAGGAAGGGGAGGGCCAGTCAACAATGACGTTGCAGTTCTCATGGGAGGAGAGCAGCACAACAATGGGGACATCATCCTGCATCTTCGCAACAACAGCACGAAGCGGCTTTTGGAGACTCACAGATCCTGTGACGCCCTCCAGTACCGGCGTTGCCGGGCGGGGGAAGGGAGACCCGTACATTCCCAACCCGTACATTCGCCCTTTCGACTCAAGCTCACTCGGACAAAAGCCTCACACAAATTACACCGTGAAGGCCCAATGGCCATGTCTATGCCACAAATCAAGTACGTGAGCGAGTCTGGCGCACTGAATTGAAAATATATAGAACGCTCATACTCCGTGAAAAGTGTAGCCGCCGTGTCGCCATCTTGGTTAGCGCGACTCGCACGACTCGACCAACTCGCTTCGCGGATCTCGTTTGTTTTGAACGTGTCCCAGATTTTAAAAGCGAGACAACTGTTAAAATGCCATTTTGTGCGGCAATAAACTGCTCCAATCGGTTAAGGAAAGGTTGTGGAAAGACGTTTCACAGCTGTTGCAAAGACGTTTAATTCATATCGCACAAAATCGACAAAAATCGACACAAAACACGATCGCACAAAAGGTGAAAAAACGCAATCGCTTTTCGCTCTGAATTACGTGCAAACGCGTAACGGAAATCACCATCGCCCAGCATCGAGTACCAACCAATATGGCGCCCGGGGTAGCTGCATCTCCACCAATGTGGTGTGAATGACAATGGTCATTCTATATATTTTCCGTTCAGTGGTCTGGCAGCGAGGATGGAACATCAGGTGATCACTCTGAGTGAATCAGCGAGCTGCTCTGGCACCGGCTGAGATTCCGTGTATAATGTTCCTCGCTGAAATGCGCTGAGGTAAATATGAATAAAAAATATGGATCTCGTCAAATATTTTTAGGTAGGCCATGTCCTTCCCAGGCTCAATCGCCATGTCTATGCCAAATATAAAGCACGTGAGCCTCTCCTTTTAGGAGTCTATTGGTAACATACACACACACACACACACACACACACACACACAAACTGTGTTTTATTTATATAGATGTACAAAGAAGAGGAAAAGAAAGAATGTACAAGGAAGAGGAGGAAAAAGTACACAGGGCAGCCTTAATAACAGTCTTACTTATCCCTTGGACTCGGGCCCGTTCGCTCTCGGACTCGGGCCCGTTCGCTCTCAGACTCGGTCTCAGACTCAGACTCACGCGGGGATGCAGATGGTCGGGTTGAGGGTCCGGCGATGGCGTTCACAGCTCGTCCGGTCCCCGACTCGTACCGTGCAGCAGATCGAAACCCGGCAGGCAGCCCTCCGCGTAGCGTAGGCGCGAGCGGACAATTATTGTGACGGGGAAAGGTCGGTAAGTTGGCGGTTATTGCACGCTTAGCCGCGTACGTAATAAGTGTACCGGTGCCTTTACACGTGCTCCCGGTATCGCTGGGTAATACGCCACTTCCCCACTGATGTTACCGCAGCCAAGCCAAGCCCCAGTTCCTTGCCACCGCCGTATGCACGCGGATCCTTGGATAGCCCGTCAATACCACGTAGATTCTTCAGTACTCAACTCAACTCTCGAGCACCTCTCTCTCCCCGCTCAGAACTGAAGGTCAACCTGATATAACGAGTGCAGTTGCGTCAGTCCTCTGTAAGGGCTTTGCGTGCGCGGTTTTATAAGACAAACCAGCGAACGCTCTGGAAGCCCCAACCACGCCCTGTCAGGCGATCTTACCTTAGCCCTGATTGGCTGGTGTGGTCTTACCGGCTCCGCCTTGATGGCTGTTTGATGTGGCCGCACCTCCATCCTTGCACTCCGCCCCCTTTTCGGGCCTCACCTTGTGGCTTTTGGGCTGGGTTGAGCGAGCCCAAGGGCAGCGAAGGCTGCTGGCCAAGGAGCGTAACAAACTGGGAGGGGCGATGGGGTACAGACTGAACAGCGCTTAATGGCGTCGCTTGGAGGGAGGCTGCCAAAATGGACGAGGGGCCTACTCTTATTTGTTTTACGCAACGCAGATGCAACTATTGGGAATGGCCTTATCCTAAACACATACTAAGAAATAACTACCGTCCTAAGGTGACCTACGTGTTGCTTGTGGCCTATCTATGGGGTGCAACCTTTAACCTTTAATGGTGTTACTTGTGTGGGTTCTCAAAACCGCAACAATATATATGTATATATATATGTATATATTGTTATGGATTCGGCCCTTCCGTGGTGGTGGTTTTCATCCAAGTGAAACATTTCTGGTTAGGTATTACTATTCTTATCGGGGTTGGAAGGAAACGGCGATTATTGTTGTTTAAAGGAAATGGTTATTGTGATTAAAAGGTTAAAAGCGCTCATGGTAAAAATGAAACAGGAAATCGGATCGTGCACCAGAAGAGGTCGAGCGAGGAAGAAGAGGTCATGAGGCAAAGGTCGGGGAAGACGTGTGGCGAAGCTCCTTACCTAGCGTGGTCGAGCGTACATTGCGAGTGAACTTTGAGTCCTTGAAAGGAATATCGTGCGATAGGTGTTATCGCCGGAATATTGAGGAGCCTGCATAGTCAGGTATTGGCATTGAGGTTCCGGAGAAGCCTTGCCTAGAGGCTCCGGCTCGAGTGAGAGCCGTCCGTCATTCTGCCCCACATGCTGCGTCCACCGAAGAAGGTTTTGGTACGCGGCAACTTTTCCCATCCTCCGGCCATCTGCCGGGGATGTGTGTGTGCGAAAGCGGCGTTTGAAGGTTACACGGCGGTTCGCTGATTGAACGGCGAACGTGTACGTCGGCGCGCATCTTTGGGGATTTTCCATTCTACCGCGAGTTTGCTGGGTGTTGGACCACGTGACTTCTCTGCCGCTTCGACTGCCTACGCCTCGAATGATCTTGATCAGACATTGTTCCCACGATCGCTGGAGCAAATCAACTTCGCCTTGGAGAGTTATAGAGACATTGGGGTGTGCCGTGAGTTTGAGATAAGTACTAGATAAGATGGTACCATCTTAAGATTTTGATTGTCTGGATTTGCTATCGTTATTGGTGATGTTATTCCTGTGTGATTTTTAATATATTATTGGTTTGTTTAGAACCATTGGTGTGGTTTCCTTATTGATTTCGACACGGAATAATATATATTTATCTGCCGTGGCTCCTCCCGGGGTTTGGAGGTATACCGAGACCAGAAGGTCGGGGAGGAGCACGTAACAATATATATATGCATATATGTATATATATATATTGTTGCGGATCTCAACGTCGGCCCCTTTTCCCCTTAAGAAGGGGGGATTAATCCCCTTGTCTGTGACTGACCGACGTGAGTCCTGAAGCTGCCCAGCTCCCTCCAGGGAGGCAGGTGAGCAACCTCGTTCGAGACCTCGGACAAGATGTTAATTGCCGAGCGGATTAGCAGCCGTGGCTCGAACCATTAGCATTCACTAGACCCGATTCTGAACATTGGCCAAATCGTGCCACAGGTATTCAATGGGGAAATCACTAAAACGAAACGGATGTAAAGGAAAGAAGGCAAGGTAGGAAGAACAGGGATTTATTAACCAATTACGATGTACAAGTCAAAAGAAACCAAGGAGGAGGAAAAATACGAAAATAATTTACAGAAGAAGCAGACACAGTGCAATACTAGCTTACCTATACAAGCTTACTTATACCCCAGGACAAGACACACAAAACAGACGACAATCAGACTTACACGAATGGGGAATGAAGGCAGGAACGAATGGCTGGAAGGGGAGGAAGGATCAGCTGGAGCTTGCTCCCGCGCGGGACGTCGGGCTCGACCTCGACGGCCACCGATGCCACCGCAATCTGGTTCCCGCGTAACACTAACAGTGGGTCGAAGCTGTGTGTCAAAGCTGCGTGTCAAAGCTGCGTGTCGAAACTGCCGTGGTCTCAAAGCTGCGGTTGGTTCAAAGCTGTGGTTGGTTCAAACGCGCATCCCAGCTCCTCCTCAACTGGACTCCGGTGGACTGCTCACTCATCTCACTCCCTCAATCATCTCAGGTGGGGGCGTCGCGTGACGGGTTATATAGCGCCACACCCTGGAACGTTCGCGAAACTGCCCGATCGTTCTCTCTCCACCCTCTCAAGCCAAACCCCTCATCCTTGGTTGGTTGATCGGGGCTGGTTCACTCCTCCCTCTGATGACGAGGTGGAGACACGCCTTTCTTCTCCGAGCTGACCGCGTGCGTAATGGAGGACTGGTGTAGTTGGTAATGCGGTTGGCAATGCGGTCGGCAATGGAGGTTTTGGGCAATTGAAAGGGGATCTATCTTATTTCAATTCGGTGCAATGCAGAGTCAATTAATGGGAAACACAGCCTTAAACTAATACACATACTAAGGAAATAACTATTTAGAAGGGTATATGATTTTCTACGTGCATGCGATGGATTAACTAAGGGGGACGACCTTTGATCTTTACACTTAAAACAGAGGTATTTACAAGGAATCATTACACTACTTACAGAGGGTGATATTTACAAAAAAAACACAGGTTTCTCAAAACCGCAACATTGCACCCTCATCCTCTAGGCACGTCCCGGGCCTATAAAACTTTACTTAGTGTGACACGTAGGTGTAGTTCCCTCTACAATTAACCTGACCCTGAGTGCGACAGTTTTAAAACACAAATAAGTATGTCCCTCTGCTGCATTGCACCCTACCTAACAGATTCACGCCCACAGGATAACCGAATTGCGGAATGGTTCTCAAACTAAACATGTACGGAGGGGAGCATTATTTACAAGTGACGCTGATTGTATTTACACAACGCAACCCAGGACCTGCAATTGTTCTTTTGGGTGGGGGGGGGGGGGGGGGGGCAAACAGCCTGCACTGCATCGAAACACCAGCACCAGCAAAGAGCACCACAAAGCCCCATACAGCACCATAAATGCACCAGTCAGTGCACAGTCACCACAGTTCCAAAAAAAAAAAAAAAACCCCTGCTGGTGGTCTTTCTCTTCGGCTCCCTCTGCTGGCCATTGTTCTTCCTGATGTTGTCTTTCTTCATGTTCTTCTTGCTGGCGGCCTTTTTGGACATAAAAATAAAAAATGCACAGAATGTGTCCATTTTTATTTATGGCCCACAGGGGCCGACTATGGGTGGTTCACCTGTATGGCATAGGTGCCACGTTACCGAGGTCCGCAAGCAAGATCTTCCTCTGGCCAACCTGGCCGGTTCCAGCAGAGGGGCCATGCCCCAACCCGTGGGGTCCATGAGTGGTGCTCAGCCACAGACATGTGGTCCATAAGTGGTGCATCGATGCAGGCAGCTGGTTGCGGGGGTTCGGGCACACAATGGCGGACTCCCGCACGCTCCCCTCAGTGCCCAAAGAGCACGATCCATGGGTTGGGGAAGGAAGACAGAGATGACAGGTTAGCGAGGGGTAAGGTCACAAGGGTACACATCAATAAAGGCAATGCAAGGTGAGGTGCGCCTGGAGACCGAGCGGAGAAAAGCTCATCCCTATCGTACGTCACCCCACCCGTCACCTGTTCTACCCTTGCCCCTTACCCCCGTATGTACAAAAATCTACACCTTTACAAATCCGTCACTATGTCTCGTCCTCCCCATATTTCCCCTATACCAAATTCGTCACAATCCCATTGTCTAAATTTGCCATCACCAATTCATCATCAATCCTCATAAGGAGGGAGAGATGGTACATCAGCACAATGTCACACCCACGTCATTATGCGTCTCACATTCCAAACATTTGCACAAAAAAAACAATAAAAACATGGCATGGTGTGGCGTTCTGTCACCTCAGGTGAGTGGATGTAGATGGTGCGAGGAGATTTCAATCCTAACTACTTCCTAAATGACATTAACACACTTTACACTACCCGGGGTCTTTCCCTGCCAATCCATTGGCCATCTTACTCTATGCGGTTTTAAGAACCAATTCCCATTGACCAAACTGTGGTGCTTCATCAATTTGGGGTCTCACTCCCCCGATTCAACTCCCTGTGTCTTTGCACAATTTCAGGACTTGGTCGTGTGGCTCTCCCAGCAGGTCTACCCACCTGCACACCTCCACCACTGCAGTTGCCTCCGAGCTTACCTGCTCCTTACCCTAACCTATCTACCTGGGGAAGGCCCTCCTTGGCGCTTACCCCACTCGGTGCCCTCTCTGGCACTGGGCTACCCGGGTCCGTCCTCTGGATCCTCGGGCCCCATCCACAACATCTCTACCGGCTCCCAGATCCCACCTGCGGCCTCACCTGGCCGACATCCTAACAGTGGCAGAGTGCCCATTTAACTACACACACTAACAGGCCACACGCCCAGCCATTTCCACATCACTAATGCACCCATCCAAACACCATTCTTCCACACGCACCACAGATGCCAATATCCAACCACAATTTACCTACTCCCTCTACCTAAACTCTTAAACTACCCTCTCCGGGTATTCGTGATGGGGTCCATCCTCCCCATACACACCTTTGCACCATCCACTCCACTCCACAGTTTCCACCATACTCACTCCACACCATCCATTCCATACTCCATATATTCCATACTCCATGTATTCCACACAACCATTCTCCATACACCTGTATTTGCACACCTGTGTCATCACACCTGGTGCTTACTGCAACCTCCTTCCCCCAGGACCATTTGCTCTACACAACACTCAATCACCATTACTCACTCATACACTCACTCATACACTGCTCCATACACTTCCACGCTCAATACAACTCACAATCACCTCACACTTTTCACAATACACTTCTAACTCTCCAAACCATTGCCTCAGGCACCCAGATTCTCCCACGCTCACACACACACCCTTCCCGAGCATTGCCTAGCAATTCCTCATTTCACCAAGCCCAAGAGGCACCCACAAGCTGCACCACGGGCGCACCCATCGGCTGCACCACGGACGCACCCACGGGCTGCACCACAGACGCACCCACCTGGCTGCACCACGGACGCACCCACCTGGCTGCACCACGGACACACCCACCGGCTGCACCACGGACACACCCACCGGCTGCACCACGGACACACCCACCGGCTGCACCACGGACACACCCACCGGCTGCACCACGGACACACCCACCGGCTGCACCACGGACACACCCACCGGCGGCACCACGGACACACCCACCGGCGGCACCACGGACACACCCACCGGCGGCACCATGGACACACCCACTGGCTGCACCACGGACACACCCACCGGCGGCACCATGGACACACCCACAGGCTACACCATGGACACACCCGCCGGTGGCACCACGGACACACCCACCGGCGGCACCACGGACACACCCACCGGCTGCACCACGAACACACCCACCGGCTGCACCACGGACACACCCACCGGCGGCACCACGCACACACCCCCCGGCTGCACCTCGGACATACCCACCAAGCGTTGCACACACCTGTTCGTCACTTGCACCCCATGCAAGCTCATTCACTCAACACAATGTCACTCATCTCACACTTCTCACAATACGCTGCTGAGTACACTTTCAACACACACACACGGCACCATTCATGAGCATTGCCTCATTTGCTCAATACTAAGACTCTCACACACACACGGCATCATCTGATCTAACTACTCCCCTCTGAAACTCGCGCTTCCCAGTCGCCCCTTTAAACTAAGCACATCCCACGTCGTTATCATCCATTCTAACCTCCCGATGTCCTCAACTACCTGTACAATGTCGCTACTTAACCTTACCATTACCTATGGTCATTTCTAGGTCCCTATACATTATCCTAACCCTCCCGGGCTAGTTTTCACTGCCAAACCCCATAAAACTATAGCTCATGTGCCCCATTTGTGAGGGACGGTGGATTTGCCATCCCACAACATCGGGCATCTTCCACTATAAATTTTGCTCATCAAATTCCAGCGAATCAAAATTTGCCAATCACTGCCAATCATTCTACCAATCATTTGCCAATCATCAAATTTTGCCAATCACTTCCACCAATCCTATTCACTATTCTAAATTTCGGATCAAAACACTATTGTCATCACAGTCCGCTATATCTGAGCCTCGGTGCATCGTTACATCATTAAAACTCGGCTTCGCAAAGCCGAGCAATGAATTCGGGTGGTTTGGTCGTCTGCAGGTTGAATCCGTTCGGCATTCGGTTCAGGGGAGGCGGTTTGGTTGGGCTGAGATTCCACGCACCATCTTGGCGCAGATCCTTGCGGCCTCCCGCCCGAAGGCCCGATCTCGCCCGGCCAGAACGCCGCCCCCACTAGGGGGCGAAGGTCAGACCTGGACCCCCTCCCCCAGAATCGAGCTGATCACCGCTCTGACGCGGTACCGACCATTCAGTGCGGGACCCGGCCCGAATCGTGCGCGACGCTCCGAAGAGCGACGCGCTTACGGTCCCGGCCGGTCCTCGCTGCAAACAAAGCGCACCGCGCACGCTATCTGTCGCCCTAAACGCTGCTCCGGTCAACGTCGATGCCTCCCGGACATGCTCACACCACTCATTCCGTTTGTTGCTCATAGTCATACATCCCATGCACTTCGTCAATTCCACCACCGTACTCCCTGTTACACACCACACCTCTCGCGCACCCTCTTGCGCACACTCGTCGTTCGCACACTTCGTTCCACACCTCTCCTCCGTTACGTCCTCCGTAACACTCACCATGGGCGTGCACTCTCGCATCCACCCACTCACGCGCTTCAAGGTGCCCCCCCCGCACCCGGGCCACGACCAACTCACTCTCGACAGCACACTCACTCCTCGGCGCGCACTTTTTCCTTACACACACCTCCGTTCCACACCTTTCTCGCGCACCTTCTTGCGCACTCTCTCCCGGTACATACTCCGTACCACCCATGGGGGTGCATCCTTGCACACACCCGATCACAGCCGCACACGCTGGCTCACAAATACCCCTCTCACTCCCCCATAGTCGGACCTCCTTGCACACCTCCTCTTTCCATACACTCCGGACCAGTCATACACCTCACCATTGGTCTCTCACGAACACCCGGGTCTAAACCAACACCCAAGCTGACTGAATCTCCCCTCACACCATATACATTTCTGAGTATATCGCCACTCACCTCGGCACCTCATCTTCGCTCCTCCTCCGCCACCTGCAAACTCTTTATTTGGTTAGTAAGCACATCATCACGATTTGAGCACAGACTTTGCACCAATTCCATCACCTCCTCCTTTATCTCTCTCTTAGTTTCCCTCTGTCTCTTCTTAATTTCACTCACCCCCTCTTCCACTTCCTCTAACTTTTGCTTCACCTCTTTCATTTCCCGGTGCGCCCCCTCAATTTCTTCCTCTAATGCCACCTTGGTTGTTTCTATGTGCGTCCTTACTTCCCGTTCTTTCATCTCCATTGCTTCTGTTACCTCGTCCAACCTCTTTGTCAACCCCTCATGTACCATCTGACATTCCCTCTTCGTCGCTACGAGTTCTTTTTTTAATCTCTTTCTGTGTCGCCTTCAACCCCACGATTACCGCGGTGTTCTTCTCCACTTGCTCCCCTAATTCCTTTTGTCCCACCGTCAGCTGCTCTACTCCCCTCGTCAGATCCTCTATTCCCCCCTGTAACCTAGCCGTACTATTTCTCACCTCTTTCTCCATACGCTCCTCACCTCGCTTTACCTCCTCGCATACCCCCACGACCTCTTCGCCCACACCTCGTCTGATCTCCTCCCCCATTTCTCCCATCTCTTTGGTAGATGCTGCCCTCATCTGTTCCAAATCATTCCTCTGGGCATCCAATTTAGTTTCCAACCCGATTTTCACCTCCTCTATCTGATCTCCCATTTGTTTAATTTCCCAGGCGGATTGCTCCCCTATTTCCCTCAATTTGCCTTCCATTGTGTTGTCTAACCCCGTTAACCCATTCTTCACCCCTTTCATCCCGTTGTCTAACCCCTCAAATTTGTTGTCTAAACCCCCAAATTTATTGTCTAAACCCTCAAATTTAGTCTAAACCCTCAAATTTGGCTTCTAGCCCCCCCCCCGATTTGATTTCCCATATTACTTAACCTGTCTCTCAATTGCTCACTGGTACCCCTCGCTTCGTCCCTCATTGCTCCAATTTGGCCTCCCAATCGATCAATTTGGCTTCCCATACTCATTTGTAAAGCTGCCTGCAGCTGCGCAATGAGGGCCTGCATGTCAATCCCTCCCACTTGTGCAGCGGGTGCGGCCGCCGCAGCCATGTGCGAGGCGCCATTTTGTGCGCCTCCAACTTCGTGCGCGAGGGCGCCATCTTGTGCACCTGATACCCCCGCAACCACATCACCATTGCTCTCCTCCACTCTCTCCCCCATATACACTTCCCTGGGGTCCTGGGTCGACTCTAACCCCTCTTATAACTCCCCTCCCGGCACCCAATCACCTTGACTATCCATGGCACGATTTTTAAAATTTGGATGTTATAAAATTAAAAATTTGGGCCACTCGTAATTTGAGTGCGCTAGGTGCACTTCAGGTCCGAATCCCACTCCTGACACCAATTGTTACGGATCTCAACGTCGGCCCCTTTTCCCCTTAAGAAGGGGGGATTAATCCCCTTGTCTGTGACTGACCGACGTGAGTCCTGAAGCTGCCCAGCTCCCTCCAGGGAGGCAGGTGAGCAACCTCGTTCGAGACCGCGGACAAGATGTTAATTGCCGAGCGGATTAGCAGCCGCGGCTCGAACCATTAGCATTCACTAGACCCGATTCTGAACGTTGGCCAAATCGTGCCACAGGTATTCAATGGGGAAATCACGAAAACGAAACGGATGTAAAGGAAAGAAGGCAAGGTAGGAAGAACAGGGATTTATTAACCAATTACTATGTACAAGTCAAAAGAAACCAAGGAGGAGGAAAAATACGAAAAGAATTTACAGAAGAAGAAGATGCAGTGCAATACTAGCTTACCTATACAAGTTTACTTATACCCCAGGACAAGACACACAAAACAGACGACAATCAGACTTACACGAATGGGGAATGAAGGCAGGAACGAATGGCTGGAAGGGGAGGAAGGTTCAGTTGGAGCTTGCTCCCGCGCAGGACGTCGGGCTCGACCTCGACGGCCACCGATGGCACCGCAATCTGGTTCCTGCGTAACACTAACAGCGGGTCGAAGCTGTGTGTCAAAGCTGCATGTCAAAGCTGCGTGTCAAAGCTGCGTGTCAAAGCTGCGTGTCGAAACTGCGGTGGTCTCAAAGCTGCGGTTGGTTCAAAGCTGCAGTTGGTTCAAACGCGCATCCCAGCTCCTCCTCAACTGGACTCCGGTGGACTGCTCACTCATCTCACTCACTCAATCATCTCAGGTGGGGGCATTGCATGATGGGTTATATAGCGCCACACCCTGGAACGTTCGCGAAAGTGCCCGATCGTTCTCTCTCCGCCCTCTCAAGCCAAACCCCTCATCCTTGGTTGGTTGATCGGGGCTGGTTCACTCCTCCCTCTTATGATGAGGTGGAGACACGCCTTTCTTCTCCGAGCTGACCGCGTGCGTAATGGAGGACTGGTGTAGTTGGTAATGCGGTTGGCAATGCGGTCGGCAATGGAGGTTTTGGGCAATTGAAAGGGGATCTATCTTATTTCAATTCGGTGCAATGCAGAGTCAATTAATGGGAAACACAGCCTTAAACTAATACACATACGAAGGAAATAACTATTTAGAAGGGTATATGATTTTCTACGTGCATGCGATGGATTAACTAAGGGGGACGACCTTTGATCTTTACACTTAAAACAGAGGTATTTACAAGGAATCATTACACTACTTACAGAGGGTGATATTTACAAAAAAAACACAGGATTCTCAAATCTATATATATGTATAGATATATATATAGATATTTATGTACATATATATATATATATGTATAGATATTTATGTACATATATATATATATATGTATATATGTATAGATATATATAGATATTTATGTACATATATATATATATATATGTATATATGTATAGATATATATAGATATTTATGTATATATATATATAGATCGATATATATATATATATATATATATATATATATATATATATATATATATATATATATATATATATATATATATATATATATATATATATATATGTTGTTACGGTCCGCGGATAAGGATGTTGTTTGCCGAGCGAAGGCACCGCGACCTAACAGTTTTCCCCGATTCACCCGATTCACCCAGACGTTGGCCGTATCACGCCACAGCTATTCAATATGGAAACCTCTAAAGCGACCGAATGTAAAGAGGAAGAAGAAGAAGACGTGCGGAGGAATAACAGGTTTTATTAATTATTTTCACAAGCCAAAGCAAAGAGAGCAGTTGGTTATCTATCTATAATTCCAGTAATCTCTGTGTGTATGTATGTATGTATGTATGTATGTATGTATGTATGTATGTCTGTGACCGCTGTTTCTCGACAACCACGGGTCCGATATACTTTAAACTTGCCATGTATATTGCTGGGGACCCGAGGATGTGCCTTTTCAAGGTTTCATATTAATCGGACAAGTAGTTACCGAGCTATGTCCAAAAAACGATTCAACCAATCAGAGAGCAGCGAGCTATCACGTGTGCCGAACGTGGCGAACAGACTCTGCCTCGGACGGCACATTTGAGAGCGTATTCATTTATTTCACGTTGGCAAACTATGTTGCCGTTAAACTATGTTGTAAAACTAATTAAAACTAATTTGCGACATATTAATCGGAGAAGTAGTTACCGAGCTATGTCCAAAAAACGATTCAACCAATCAGAGAGCAGCGTGCTATCACGTGTGCCGAACGTGGCGAACAGACTCTGCCTCGGACGGCACATTTGAGAGCGTATTCATTTATTTCACGTTGGCAAACTATGTTGCCGTTAAACTATGTTTTAAAACTAATTACGTGCACGCTATGGCGATTTCTTTACCAAACTCCGCAAGCCGTTCGCTTTGGACCAAACCATTTCATGTAAATAGAGGGGGGGGATTGTCACCGTACTCGCAAGCCGTTCGCTTTGGACCAAACCATTTCATGTAAATAGAGGGGGGGGATTGTCACCGTACTCGCAAGCCGTTCGCTTTGGACCAAACCATTTCATGTAAATAGAGGGGGGGGGGATATAATTTTAGATATATATATAGTACGGGCATGCCCTAGTATACAGAAAATGGAAGGAGCAGGCACACAGTGAAATCTTTAGCTTACCTATACCAGCTTAATTAATAAACCCCAGGACAACGTTAAAGACAGACGGACGATCACACTTACACGGGGAAATGCAGGCAGGAATGAATGGCTTGGAGATGGGTGGCTTTTAGAGGCAAGGAAGGTTCAGCGGGTACTGGGCACGGTCGGGCCAGAAGGCACCGCCGTCAAGAAGCCGAGCTTTGGTCCCAAACTGCGCGGGCGAAGTTCCTTTCTCTGTACTGCTGCCTCGTGCGCTCCTTGCGTTGCCCCGGTCCGCTTTTCCTGCAGCGCGGCACGTCTCACGGCGGCTCGGTCACACCTGCTCGTCTCCAGCGCATCTCCTGGACCCATCTCCGTCAAAGCTCATCTCGTATCTCTCTGGGAGCGTCCCGCGGCGAGTTATATAGGCCCCGCCCTTCACCCTTTTCGAACCTTCCCCAAACGTTCTCTCTCCGCCCTCTCAAGCCAAAGCCCTTGTTCTGGGTTGGATGAGCGGGGCCGACTTACTCCTCCCCTCTATGACGAGGTGGAGACCCGCCTTTCTTCTTCGGCGTTACCTGGTGCGTAATGGAGTCAAATGCAGCAAAGTGGACGGCAGATGAAAATGCAGTAAAGTGCCTAAAGAGGCAATTGCAGCAAAGTGGCGAACCTGGCACTTGGAAGCTGTCATGGGGCGTCAGAGGGCCTACTCTTATTTAATTCGGTGCAATGAAGAGTCAAACTAGTGGGAAACACATCCTTAGCCTACACAGAGAATAAGGGACTAACTATTTAAAAGGATATATCGTGTCCTGTGTGTAGGTTTATGGAATTAACTAAGAGGACGAGCTGCGACCATTCTTTACATTACGAGGGTCAGTTACACACAACAAAACCATACTTTTCACATTCGTTACACTTTCTCAAAATTGTTACACTTCTCAAATCCGTTACAATATATATATATATATATATATATATATATATATATATATATATATATATATATATATATATATATATATATATATATACAGTGGAACCTTGACTTACGAGTGCCCCAACTTACGAGTTTTTCGAGATACGAGCCGTCGCTCGGGTGGTTTATTGCTTTGAGATGCGAGCCGAGATCTGAGTTACGAGCTTTCGCCACCCGGTCACGTGGTTATCTTGCCGTGCAAGTACAGTATCTCTGTCGTATAGCGCTGCATTTTTGTTTTCGCATGTTGGTTATTTTGAGTTTACGCCGCCAGGTGGGTTCCGGTCACGTGGTTATCTTGCCGTGCAAGTACAGTATCTCTGTCGTATAGCGCTGCATTTTTGTTTTCGCATGTTGGTTATTTTGAGTTTACGCCGCCAGGTGGGTTCCGGTCACGTGGTTATCTTGCCGTGCAAGTACAGTATCTCTGTCGTATAGCGCTGCATTTTTGTTTTCGCATTTTGGTTATTTTGGAAAATTTCATGTTCATGCCGAACATTTCATGTTCATGTTCATGTTTTCATGTTCATGCCATGCCAGGCCACAACTTGTTCAGAGTGCCGGCGATAGCTCGCCTTCTCTTTGTGGAAAACACGGTGAGATCCTTAACATCCAACAACTAATGGGACGCAAACGGGGCGCCCAGTTTAGCGGTACACACATTGATGAATCACCCTGCCTGTGATTCACCCATGACAGGTTATAGCTGGGTCGGGATTCAAACCCAGGCTGGACAGTTTAGACTTTAGAGTCAAGTGTGCGTACCTCCAGTCCAGGCCATCCTGCCAACTTGTATGCTGCATACAGGTGAAATATAAAGCGCGAGATATTTTTATATATACTGTATATTTTAAAAACAATTGGTGTGGTTTTTGGCGGGCTGGAACGGATTAATAGCATTTCAATGCATTTTAATGGGGAAATTTGATTTGAGAAACGAGCAATTTGAGTTACGAGCTCGGTCACAGAACGAATTAAACTCGTAAGTCAAGGTTCCACTGTATATATATATATACATATATATATATATACATATATATATATATACATATATATATATATACATATATATATATATACATATATATATATATATATATATATATATATATATATATATATATATATATATATATATATATATATTGTTACGGACCGCGGATAAGATGTTAATTTGCCGAGCGGATGGCGCCGCGGCCCGAACTGTTTTTACAATGACTAGACCCGAT
>NC_136271.1:56045420-56082920 GCF_964187855.1 Myxine glutinosa | reverse complement strand
TTTGAAAATCCAAAATGGCCGCCATACAGGTATCTCTCCAAATGTAAACATTGATTTTTAGTTTCCTTGTGCTATAGCCTTTCCAAAAACGTATAGGTTTGCTAATCTACCATGATTTTGAACGTAATATAATTTATTGACATAGTGAACCTGACTATTACACCATGATAAACAAAATATTCATAGACACATAAACACACACCAGAACCCCCCTTTGAATAAAAAGTCACTGTTTTTGACAAAACGGTATTTTAGGAAGTAAAGAGAAGTTTATTTTTTATTTAGTACCATATGGTGAGGGCTGGTAGGTGGGCCTTGAGGTATGCACACTCACCTCTAAACTATCTCGTCTGGGCCTTCGATGGATGTTAAAGGGGAAACCAAGCGCAAATGTTTTTTTTCTGAAAACCACTGAAAATCATTAATCACGGTCCAATTTGAAGGGTATTTTTTTTTCAAAAAAGTTTTTTGCCAGTGTTGAAAATAGTCCCTGAGTGTTGATTTTTCGATTTTTCCAGTGACGTCACACTATGCTCTCACCTTGATGCAAATGGCGACTTCCATAGAGAAACGATGCACGTCGAGCTCTGATTCCGATACTGATTCCTGATACTGATTTCATTATAAACTCTGAAGGTTCTCAGTGTGTTGAAACTGATCAGTGCGATTTTGAAGAAATTATTGAAGAGAAAATTAGTGAGAGAAACACGTTTGCCGATATTGTAGATCCGAACCGTTTCGAACCCTGTGCGAGCGATTTAGATGAAGATGGTGGTGTTGGTGGTGCAGATGAAAATGCCGGTCGAATGTTCACAACAGATTGGTAGGTTTTGTTTTCCCATTCGATCGACGTTTTATCAAGATCTTTGTATTAATTGATAAATAAAAGCAGTTATATTTAACTCCAGAATAAATACGGCATGGACACGACACGGAGCAGCAGATTCAGCACTTACACCGCACATGCGCAAGGTTGATGGGGGATTGTGGAGGGTGTGGAATGGTGGTGGGATATTGTGGGGGTGATGGTTGATGTGGGATGATAGTGGGGGGGGGGGGGGGGTAACATAACTGTCTAATTCGTCAGGCCTACTCTATGACGTACTCTCACGAAATATCACGTGACCCCACTTGAGTCGCGAGAGCATATATTGTGGTGCTGTGCACAGTGCACACACAACTCGTTTGCCAAAAAGGTAGGCCACAACGCGTGGCACAAACGAAAGCACAATTCACAAAACACGGAACAGGAACAGCATTACTTGACATTGCATTAATCATTATGATTACATCTCCTCTACTTCACAATGAAAGTTGATTTTAACATCAAGCTTGTCTGGATGCTCGTGTGGGTATTGTGGGGTAATGGTTGATGAGAGATTGTAGGGGGACATTGGAGGGGTGGGGGATAGGTGGTCATGGGTATTGATAGTTATGATGACGGTTGATGGGGTATTGTGGTGGATGTCAGAAGGGGGTGGGGGTGCGGTGGTGGAGGGGAGGGGTGTGAGTGGTCATGGGTATTATTAGTTATGGTGACGGTTGATGGGGGATTGTGGGGGATTTTAGAGGGGGACGGGGGATGCGGTGGTGGATGGGTAGCGTGGTCGTCGAGGGTTGGGATTGTGGGTAGTCGTGGGCATTCTTAGCTTTGATGGGGGATTGTGGGGGATGTCGGGGGTTGAGGGGTTGTGTGTTGTCATGGGTATTGTTAGCTATGCTGACGGTTGGTGGGGGATGTCGGGGGGGTGGGGGGGGGGGGTTAGGGTTTAGTGTTGTCATGGTATTGTTAGCTAGGGTGACGGTTGTGGGGGGATGGTGGAGGGAGGCAGAGGTGGATTGTCGTCAGTATATTTAGCTTGGGTTTTTGTGTTCTTCAGATGTGTAGGGCAATGTGGCAGTGATGATAGCTAGGGTGACGGTTGATGGGGTATTGTGGTGGATGTCAGAAGGGGGTGGGGTTGCGGTGGTGGAGGGGAGGAGGATTGTGGTGGTGGAGGGGAGGGGGTGTGGGTGGTCGTGGGTATTGTTAGTTATGGTGACGGTTGATGGGGGATTCAGTCGCCGGCAGACAAACATGGGTGTGTGGTTCACCACTCAAATGGCCCATGTCCATATGCTGGTAGCTCGGAAGAGATGGTCTTACAGTTTTGAGTGATGGCTGTTTCCTGTCTGTGCCGTGTCGATGTCCTAACCTAGTGGAGTGGGGAGGGACTGTGGTGGTGAGGCGAGTTTGGTCACCGGTGACAAACACAGGTGTTCGATTCACTACTCAGATCACCCTTATCCATATGCTGGTAACTCCGTAGAGATGATGTGCAGTTTTGCAAGACGGTTGTTTCTTCTGCTTAATTGTGGGGTTAGCATCCTCTCTCAATCGTGGTGTACAACCACAAGATCTAGCCATCTCTGTTGTTTCATAAGTCTCTGTAAAATGTTCCGAACACAACACCGAACATTAAAAAAACCCGAACCACACTCGGGTATTTCAGACAAATGGTGTCCAATTTCTGGCAACCCTCAGATCTTTTGGCCATTGGTGTAACATGAATCCGTCTAGGTTTGTATTACTACAACAACCAAGGATGTATCGACTCGGCATATTTGTCGAAATTCGAAAATTAATCGCTGTTAAAGTGAAATTGTAAGCCTGGTGTTGGCTTAACGGTTGAGGTGGCTTAAGATCGCAAGGTCCTGAGTTCAAGCCCCTGCCAAGCCGTTGAATTAACATCAGTTGGGTTGACTCAGCCTGTAATCCTTCCGAGGTTGGCAAAATGAGCACCAGCTTACTGGGATGAATGAGCCATTTGATTATCCTGCGTCGGTCCAGTGACCCGTCCAGGATTATGCCCAATAGCCAAGAAACTGCTGTGGCAGCCATATGTATATGTGAAGATGCAGAAGTGGTCATCATCATGAAGTTAAATTGTACCGCGTGACCCTTAAACAATACTGAAGCGGCGGTGTCAGCTTCATGGTGTGACGTCACAGCTAATCGTGAAGAAGATTTTGACTTATAATTGCAAAATTACCTACTTTATAAATTGTAAATCGGAAAAAGACATCATTCATCTATTTATAGGTAATCAAGAAATAGATTAGCATCGAGCTGGTCTGAGTATTTGGGTTCCCCTTTAAGCTGGCTATCTGGTTTGCTAGCAATATTTGTTTCGTTGGTGTCTTTCTTGGAATTGACGAAATAAGTTAAAGCTTTGGGCTGGATAAACATCCGAGAGTATTGAAGGAGATGCCAGAGCAGATAAGCATGATCTTAATTGATATACAGTATGCATAACATCATGCTTATCTGCTCTGCCGTCACGAGTCTCCATCAATAATGTGCTATACACTGCATTCAGAAAGTATTCAGACCCCTTCACTTTTTTCACATTTTGTTATGTTGCAGCCTTATGCTGAAATCGTTTAAATTCATTTTTTCCCTCATAAATCTGCACTCAATACCTCATAATGACAAAGAGAAAACAGGATTTTAGAAAGTTTTGCAAATTTATTAAAAATAAAAATCTGAAATATCACATTGACATAAGTATTCATACCCTTTGCTATGACACTTGAAATTTAGCTCAGGTGCCTCCCATTTCTCTTGATCATCTTTGAGATGTTGTACACCTTGATTGGAGTCCACCTGTGGTAAATTCAATCGATTGGACATGATTTTTAAAGGCACACACCTGTCTATACAAGGTCTCACAGCTGACAATGCATATCAGAGCAAAAACCAAACCATGAGGTCGAATGAACTGCCTGCAGAGCTCAGAGACAGGATTGTGTCGAGGCACAGATCTGGGGAAGCCTACAAAAAAATTTGTGCTGCATTGAAGGTTCCCAAGAGCACAGTGGCCTCCATAATTCGTAAATGGAAGAAGTTTGGAACAACCAGGACTCTTCCGAGAGCTGGGCGCCCGGCCAAACTGAGCAATCGGGGGATGAAGGGCCTTGCTGAGAGAGGTGACCAAGAACCCGATGGTCACTCTGGCTGAGCTCCAGAGATCATGTGTGGAGATGGGAGAAACTTCCAGAAGGACAACCATCACTGCAACACTCCACCGATCTGGGCTTCATGGCAGAGTGGCCAGACGGAAGCCAAACCGTTCAATCTTGGTTTTATCAGACCACAGAATCTTGTTTCTCACAGTCTGACAGTCCTTTAGGTGCTTTTTTGCAAACTCCAAGCGGGATTTCATGTGTCTTTCACTGAGGAGAGGCTTCCGTCTGGCTTCCCCAGATCTGTCCCTCGACACAATCCTGTCTCTGAGCTCTGCAGGCAGTTCCTTCGACCTCATGGCTTGGTTTTTGCTCTGATATGCATTGTCAGCTGTGAGACCTTATATAGACAGGTGTGTGCCTTTCCAAATCATGTCCAATCAATTGAATTTACCACAGGTGAACTCAAATCAAGGTGTAGAAACATCTCAAAGATGATCAAGAAAAATGGGAGGCACCGGAGCTAAATTTCAAGTGTCATAGCAAAGGGTATGAATACTTATGTCAATGTGATATTTGAGTTTTTTCTTTTTAATAAATTTGCGAAACTTTCTAAAATCCTGTTTTCTCTTTGTCATTATGGGGTATTGACTGTAGATTTATGAGGGAAAAAATGAATTTAAACGATTTCAGCATAAGGCTGCAACATAACAAAATGTGAAAAAAGTGAAGGGGTCTGAATACTTTTGAATGCACTGTACGCCATTTATCAACTGTTGTGGAGGCTATACATATATGTATGTATATATGTATGTATGTATGTATGTATGTATGTATGTATGTATATACACAAGCAAAAGTAAGTACCCATCTTCATTGATGGGAAAAGTTTAAGATAATCTATTAATTTAAATTAAAAGGTTAATTTTGTTGCACTCTTTGTTTCACTCAAAGCCAGAGCTCTGAGCTGCTTATACTGCCCACAGCGAAATGGTGGTGCAACATCTGGTGGCGGAGGTTGGATGTGTCTAAAAAGAGGGCAAAATATGGCTTTTTAAAATCGTGTTACTCCATGAAGATCTGTATTAAATCTACTTTAATCCAGATGTTAAGCCTGGTGTTGGCTTAACGGTTAGGATGGCTAGCTTGAGGTCTTAGGGTACTGAGTTCAAGTCCCTGTCATGCTATTGAATTAACACCAGGTGGGTTTACTCAGCCTGTCATCCTTCCAAGGTCGGCAAAATGAGTGCCAGATGACTAGTTATGGAGAGGCATTGCATCACCAGCACCCCCAGAAAATGATGCAACCTGCAGCCACTGGCTGCACACCAACCACCAATCCAGATGTTCATTTTGATTTTATAGATTACTGGAAGGAACAATAAAGTGACTGACTATATTGCATCAAGAAAAGTGAAATGAAGATGCAGAATAACCAAGCAGCAGCTTTTCAAACGCAGCGCGAGACGCGGCCGCCATAAATGGGAAACAGACGAACGCACAGACAAACACCACAGTTTGCAATATGTCCAAGATATCCCCAAAGGCTCAGAAGGGGAGGAATTGGAATGCGTAAGAGAGCGGTAAAGGAGATGAAGAACAGAAAATGTAAGAAAGCGAAGGAGCTAATGGGAATGTATGGAGTGGAGAAGGTTCCACCATTTGTAAAAAAAATATTCCACCATCTTTGCAGGCACAATATGCGGATGTACAAGGTGTCACAATCGATATCCAAGGCAACCTGATGTCACGGAGTGCGATTCCAGACGTTTATCTCGGTGTGAATCCCGTTTGAGGGAAAATGAAATCCCTTCACTTAAGTCGTGCAGGAACAAAATGGTAAAAGAGCGAACAATCTGGTTAAATGTGGAATTTACGCAATTGTAAAGGAAAACGGGCTCACAAGTTTCCTGAGCAACTGCAACAAAGAAACCTGTATTATGTTGCAGAATGGTCGGCTTTAATGCAACCCTTTGAGGATATTCTTCTAATCATCGAATTACTGGAAAGGTGTGTGGAACTCTAACCAAATCCCTTCGTATCCCTCTTGGCTTCGGTGCAAGTTCCATTCATCACAATTGGGGAAGCGCTTTGATGGGTGCTGCTGCATTTCTTTGGTGAAATGACAAACGCAGATGCTTTGGTAAAGATGGAGAAAATTCCTCACGAGTCTCCATTTTCCACGAGACAATCCTCTTTATCATTTACCGAAACGGCAAAAAACCTGCCTGTCCGTTCACTTTTCCATTACAAAGCAAACGAGGTTTTGCCCCCCACGCCACCGTCGCATCGTTTGTAACCTGCCCGCAATCACTTGCTTTGACCACCACCATGTTACATCCAACTTCGATTTTGTGAAATACGTTGAAATTCGGTCTTCGGTTTTGTGGATAATGGTGGTGGTACGTTTGCAGCCTGTGGGTGCTGGTTGTATCATTTTCTGGGGTCGCGGCTGCAGCTGATGCAGTGCCTCCCATTTGGTAGTCAATTTGGTCCGAACTCGCATCAAACACAGGAGGAGCTAAAACTCGGGGACCTAAGATCTCAAGCCCGTACCTTAACCATTATGCCAACACCTGGCTGATTGGACAATAATCACGGGGAACAAGGGATGTTTAAAATCTGCCTTTCTTACTGGATCACTTTCAGAAACTTTTCAACTGCCTCCTGTTATGTGCAAGAGTAAAGATTAACGAACGGCAGTTTGATGGAGAAGTAAAGTTTTTCTTGACTATTTGTAAAGGTGCTAAATGCAGTGCCCAATTGATCCAGCATCCCTGTGTCTAAAATCCCTGCAGTCATGTGAATCCTTCCACGGTCTTCACATTCGTAATGGCGTGGTGTCATGTTTGCAGGGGGAGCGTATAACTCCCCTGGTATTGTATTCACCTTCCCTCCTCCTCTAAACTCATTCTACTGCCAACACAGTGAACAGCCATGAAAATTGTACCTTGGGACTGTCCAGATATTGCATAACTCGGAGGTTGGCTGAGCGTTACAGAGCATTGCAGGAGGAGGAGATTATGATGATGATGAGTAGGAGGAGGAGGAGGAGGAGGAGATCATCTAAAATTGCCACGGAATGACCTAGACGTCATGGAACATCTTTGCCAATGCAGTCTTGAGAAAAAAAGGACATGGGAAGGGTCTTTTAAAATGTTGCTTATTGCTTTTCCGAGCACTATCTATATTTTCTAGCAGCCGCCACTTTTTCTGAATTTTGGTATTCCCCAACACTGAGACAGCGCAAAATCTGATTGGTTGAGATGATGTAAAATGGCGTAATATTTTGTCCAAATACTGCTAAACAGAAGGTTTATGAAAGTGCTAAGAAGGCGATATGTGTCCTACAGTGTTCAATGACATAATTAAATTGAAATAAAATAAAGATTTTACAGGTTGTAGACAATAAAAAAACTAATGTAATGTGTTAAATAAGGTGGTCCTATACACCACCTTACTCAACACCTCATTAGTTATTTGTGAATCGTTCCTGTTGTTTGTGTCATTTATGTTGTCCCTAAAAAGAGCACGTCTCCTGCTTGGAATAATTGTCAATTTCGTTTGACTGCCAGACAGGCAGACAGATTTAAAAAAAAAAACTTCCTCTTCTGTACGTATGCTTGCTCGGGACGGGATTCCGTACAATTTGCCAAATTCAGAGCCAAGGTAATGCAAATCTACAGGTTCATTTTCCGATCCATGTTCCCATTTGTGTTCAATATATAATATTCAATTGAAATGAAGTTGTTCCTTGATCATAAACTGACGTTTCTGCACAGACAGACAAAGTGAACCAATTGCTTAACCACACTTGTTGCTTCACGCACGCGGGGTAATTACGTAATATATTGATGGTCCCCGTGATAGTCAGGCTATACTCAAGCAATGATCATTACTGATGCTATTTAGCTCGTACTTCTCGAATTGCATTTTATAACTAGAACGGCACTCGGTAGAGAGCATACCTCCACCAGGCTGAACGGTTTATGTTTTGTATTCACTGATAGGCCAGATGTGGATTCGGACCTGAACTAAAATCTAATCGGCTTGGCTTGTCACTTACCCAACTCATCCACCACGTTTTGTCATAATCCGTCCACAACTTTTTGAGATATTGTGCTATTATATCGTTTTTGGCCCCATCCCTCAATGGTGAAGAATCACTTAAAAACACTCTGGTATCCGGATCGAGATCTTCACCAAACTCTAATCATTTCGTCTGTTGTACACACTCAACCTGTTCACCAAATTTCCTTCAAATCGATCCACAACTCCCACTCACAAACAAACAGACACACATACAGGAGTGAAGACATAACCTCCGTCCACATTCGGTGGCGGAAGTAATAATACTTTTCCTTGTGGAAGTTCCTTTTTTGTATACGAAGTCGACGCTCGTGTCAGAGCTAACTAACACAAAGAGTAATAGACCACATAATAAAGGGAGAGAGAGAGAGAGAGAAAGAGAAAGAGAAAGAGAAAGAGAAAGAGAAAGAGAACAAGAGAGAAAGAGAGAAAGAGAACAAGAGAGAAAGAGAACAAGAGAGAAAGAGAGAAACACAACAACAGTAGAGAGTAGGGACATCGGGAGATCTGTGGAAGGGAGAGGGCTGGGGCGGGGTACACGGGATAAACAATGTTGACACTACTTGGAATTTCAGGAAAGAAAAGAGGGAATTTGAAGGAGGTAAATTTGGAGTGTATTAACCGGGGGAGAAAAGATGAAGGTTTTGGATCGAGGAAGGTATGAGATGACGGTGAACGTCTGTTTTAAAGATCTGGAGGTAGGAGAGGGATTGAAGAGAGTGAGGGAGTTTGTTCCAGAGCTGGGAAAAAGAGGAATAAAAGAGTGAAGGTGAGCAGAGAGTCTTGATTTTTGCAGTTTCACCAGAAAAGGGTTGCTGACAGATCTTGTACGTCCTACAGGAGGTCCTCTTTGCTGTTAATTAGGAACACAAAATTAAATGTCATTGTACATGACCTCTAGCAATTGACAAATTGATATAAAGTAAAGACAACAAATCTGTTCTTCAGAAAAAAAATTCATTTTACTATGATAAGGATGTCATATGCAGGACGAAGACATGAGGAACTAGAACGGCACTCAATAGAGAGCATACCTCCACCTGGTTGGCCATATCACTCAATGGTGAAGAATCACTTTAAAAAATATTTTAGCTGGATCCAGATCCGGATTTTCACCAAAATTTAATCGATTCTTCCTTGTCACATACACAACTTGTCCAACAAGTTTCGTCCAAATCCATCCATTACCTTTTGAGATATCCTACTACGTATCGTTTTTGGCCCTATCTCTCAATAGTGAAGAATCACTTAAAACATTCTAGTATCCGGATCCGGGTCTTCGCCAAAATCTAATCATTTCGTCCTTGTCACATACGCTACATCATTGCCAAATTTCGTCCGAATCCGACCACAACCTTTTGAGATATTTTGTTCGCAAACAAACAGACAGGTGTGAAAACATAACCTCCATCCACCTTTGGTGGCAGAGGTAACAAGAACGGCACTCTGTAGAGAGCATACCTCCGCCAGGCTGAAAAGTTTGCTTTTGCTTTTGTATCCCGCTGATTGGTCGGATCTGGATCCGACATGAACGAATATCTCACCGATTTGTTCTTGTCACTTACCGAACTCATCCACCAAGTTTTGTTATAAGTCGTCCACAACTTGAAATTTAAAAGTACTAGGGCATGCCCGTACTATATATATATCTAAAATTATATCCCCCCCCGTCTATTTACATGAAATGGTTTGGTTCATGAAATGTTTTGGTTCATTCGCAACGCCAAAGCGAACGGCGAACGCTTTACATGAAATGGTTTGGTTCATGAAATGTTTTGGTCCATTCGCAACGCCAAAGCGAACGGCGAACGGCTTGCGAGTACAGTGACAATCCCCCCCCCCCCCTCTATTTACATGAAATGGTTTTAATTAGTTTTAAAACATAGTTTAACGCCAACATAGCGGCAACATAGTTTGCCAACGTGAAATAAATGAATACGCTCTCAAATGTGCCGTCCGAGGCAGAGTATGTTCGCCACGTTCGGCACACGCGATAGCTCGCTGCTCTCTGATTGGTTGAATCGTTTTTTGGACATAGCTCGGTAAGTAATTGTCCGATTAATATGAAACCTTGAAAAGGCACATCCTCGGGTCCCCAGCAATATACCTGGCAAGTTTCAAGTATATCGGACCGGTAGTTGTCGAGAAACAGCGGTCGCATACACACACACAGACAGAGATTAGTGGAATTATAGATAGATGTATCATTTTTGGTCCAATCTCTCAATTATGAAGAATGACTTAAAAAATCAAAAAATATCTCGTATCCAGATCCGGATCCACATCTTCACCAAAATCAAATCAATTCTTCCTCGTCACACATCCAACCTGTCTCCAAGTTTCGTCTGAATCTGACCACAACTTTTTGATATAGCCCGTTCCCAGACAGACAAACAAACAGACAAGCAGATGTAAAAACATCTGCTTCAAACTTCAGTGGCGTTGGTAAATATCAGTGCACCTTTACTTGAATTGCAAGGACATGAGTAGTAGGCCTATACTTTGGGAAAATCAACACGATATGGGATTTAAACCACGGTTCTGAGCATCATGGCATGTGTGTTATATTGTGAATGCAAAACAGGTAAAAATATTTTTGAACTGTAGATTTATAGGTTCAATTTATAGGGTCAAAAGATTTATAGGGTCAAATTATAGGGTCAGAATACGCCAATTTTAGATTTATAGGGTCAAAAATACGCCAATTTATTATGCACTCACCTTTTGGGGAAACCAAGATCTCGAGGTTAGGCATTCCATAATATCTGCACCCAAAATGTAAAAAAATATTTAAAAAGGTAAAATAAAAGTTTTTAAATTATTTATTTAAATAAAAGTTATTTAGTTATCAAAAGTTATTTTGTGTCTTCTTTGTCTAAAGGGGGTGTCTTCCCACCCTTTACGTTCACGTGTTGAATTATGCCTTGATATTAGTTCATGTCAAATTTAAAGCAAATCAGAAAAACCAATGAATTGGCCTCCACCGCCTTTTCTCTTGCTTGTGGAATTGTTTCCATATGTCTGTCAAATGTATATTTCTCATATGCAGCCAATTTTGTCATAATACAAGGAATATTAGATGCAGTGCACATAATGAAAGACAACTCTCAACAAGACCATCGAATGGTTCATGACAACCAGTTTCATTGATGTTGTACCTAACACAAGCTCTTTGAAGATGAATTTGGATTGAACGAGAGTGCAGAAAACAATGACCAAGTAACGAGACGTCAGAAGAAAATGAAAAGCAACTTTAAAATATCGGAAAAGAAGAAATCGAACTGGGCACAATCCAGAGATCAGTGGCGATTATTAAAAGAGAAAGTCCAAACAAAAACGATTGTGGAGAAGAACATTTGAAGCAGATTTAAAAATATTCATATGAAAGAAATAATGTCATGAACTTCGCAGCCGAGCACAAGTAAGGACACCTGCTGTAAACCTTGGGAAGGTCGTCCTGGGCCATCAAAAAGGCAACTCGGGAGATTAGAGCCGAAGGAAAAGAAGGTTTGCTTGGTATTTTAAAAGAGGGTGTTATCTTATAACGTGGTTTTGTTGTCCATTTTCTTATGAGAGCTCTTCAGGTAAGAAATTATTTTAGTGGTCAGATTCATGTCTGTCCTCGGAGCTTTTAGAGTACGTATATCGGCACGCAATGCTCATGCACCTAGCGTGAGACATGATTCAACAAATCGGCCTTCAAAGGCGATTTTAGCAAGGCCCAATTACATCTAGTGTTCACTGGAATTCTTTTATACAGTCACACCCCACACCCCGAGGGCTGTGGTGAATTCTTTCATTTCATTTTGTTCACTTTGTCTGCTCCACCTGACTCCATTAAGTTGGTTTGGCACTGACGTGTCCAGGAAAGTCAGTTCAACCCGAGGCCTGTCATTTATGTGGCATTTATGTAGCTTTTTCACAATTGTCATTTTTTGTAGCATCCTCATTTATCCATGTATGCAATTTCATTTTTTTTATGGCTGAACTATTGTTACGTTTCTTCCATTTGTAAAGCTAGCATGGATCGGCTTGCTGCACTCGCCTCACAACACATCGCTACTGGGGCACAGGCTTGTTGTGACTTAGGATCACACCGTGCGTGACACCATAATATGTTAAATCGGGTCATTGAACGGATCAGATCGTGCCTCACCATTCTAAATTCCCTGTAATAAAATTTACTTTCATAAGGGTGTCCGGAGCAGGAGTGGGGCAATATCACAAGTTACAAAACCCTTTGGAGAGGGGGATATTGTTTTGGAATAACATTAACATTATGCTGTTATCAATAGTGTTGTTATTACTTTGGTTATTAGAAGCGGACTTGGAAAAACGCGATGAAAAACGCCACGGAAGTAACAGGAATGGTCGTATTATTAATGATGGGGCATATAGATTATAGTAGATCTATGCTTAGGTCCGTTCGTCGACACGATAAGCATATATAGCCTCACTGATGCCGGGATTCCTCCAAATTTCTTTCTGTTTGGTGTTAGACGGCAGATATTGAGACTGTTTAAAAACGTAATTATACGTGTTTGTGGTTTATAATATTTCTTTACTTCTGGTAAAGGTTTTCCAACACCATGATAAGCTATTTATAAACGTTAACAAGGCGTTTGTCCAAGGAGGAAACCCCTTGGGGAGAGGCGATGTCATTAATATTAATATTGATTTGTAATAACATTAATATTGTGCTATTATCATTAGTGTTGTTATTCCTTTTGTTATGAAAAGACTCCTTGGAAAAACGCCACACCAAGCTATTTTATGACATCTGTACACCTCAACATGCAATCCACTTGGTGGGGAAAAAAATCCCTTGGGTGTGGGGGGTGGGAGGGGTTAAATCGCTACAACCTCCGTAGTGTAACCCCCTGGTCTCCCTGTCAAGTTTGCTTGCGATTGGATAAGTAACGACCGACTGTATCTCGGTCCAACAGACAGATGGACAGACAGACACAAAATTGCGTATTTTCGTATGATGACACATTTTCAGTTATTGTTACTTACCTTGTTCATATCCTTATCATATTCAACATATTATATGTATGATATGTTAACTTATTGGATGTTTTTTTTTTTTTTTAAGTGGATTTACTTCTTGTTGTAGAAAAAGAATGTAACCCCAAATATCAAAGCTTTTTTTTTGTAAAGTTTTTTAAAAATTTTTTAATTTTTATTTTTTGTATACAAGATCGAGGCTCGTGAAAGAGCTAACATTAATCACACAAAAAGTCAAACCAACACACAAAACACAAAAAATAAGGGGAGCGGCATACAAGACGGGGAGAGAGGAGGAAGGACAAAACACAACATTTGAGAGCAGGGACATCGGGAGAAATGTGGGAGGGGGAGGGCTTGGGGGGAGGTGGGAGAGGTATAAAACATATGAACACTGCAAGGACTTCCAGGAAAGAAGTTGGAATTAAAAAAACAAAAGTAAAAAAAAGTGTATCTGGGGTGAATTAGCGGGGGGTAGAAAAGATCAAGGTTTTGGATGGGGGAAGATAAGAGATGGTGGTGGACAGCTGTTTTAAAGACCTGGAGGGAGGAGTGGGATTGAAGGGAGTGGGGGAGTTTGTTCCAGAGGTGGGAGAAAAGGGGAAGGAAAGAGTGAAGGTGAGCAGAGAGCCTAGATTTTGGCAGTGTAACCATAAGAGGGTTGCAGGCAGATCTTGTGTGACCTGAACGAATATTGGGGGGACAGTGCCCAGAGAAAGCTGGGGGAGCAAGGCCGGAGAGGAGTCGGTAGAAGACAGAAAGACCACCAACCTGCCTGCGGTGAGTGAGTGAAAGGCCCTCGGAGTTAACTTCATCGCAGGAGATTCTAATGATTCTGAAAGCTTTGGTTTCAACAGCGAGCTAGGTGTGAGGCAGGAGCACCAGCCCAGAGGGGGGAACAGTATTCCATTGAGCTGTGGATGAAAGCCATGTATGTGGTGAGGAGCTCAGGTGTGCCAAGGAAGGACTTCGCATGACGGAGGATGCCCAGTCGGCGACTGGCTTTGGAGGCCAGCTTGGAAATGTGGTTTTCCCAAGAAAGATCATGGCAGATAGTGAGCCCCAAAAGCTTGAGCGACAGAACTTCTTGGAGAGGATTGTTGAGAAAGTAGATGGGAGGGTTTTGCAGTCGGTCCTTTTGGAGAGACATTGTAAGAGTGTGAGATTTGTCAGGATTGAAAGACATGTTCCACTTGTTTGACCAGTCTGTGATTTTGTCCAGGTCTGCAGAGAGTGAGGAGGCTGCAGACTGCCAATCTGAGGGATGAGGAATGGAGCGGCAGATAGTGGAGTAATCAGCAAAGAGATAGAGAGGAGTTTCCAGAGAGTCGGATAAATCATTGATGAAGACCAGAAATAGCACAGGGCCCAGAACACTACCTTGGGGAACTCCAGCCAGAACAGGAAGGGGAGATGAGAGAAATCCATTCAGGGCCACATGTTGCCGACGACCAGAGAGGAAGTCCGCAAGCCATGAGTGGAGATTTCCATGGATACCATAGGAGGAGAGTTTGGTGAGCAGAGCTGGGTGCCAGACCGTATCGAAGGCACGTGATATGTCAAGTGAGACAGCTCTGATTTCCTGTTTGGCATTGAGGACTTCCATCCATTGTTGAGACAGCAGAAGCAACATGTCCAGAGTAGAATGACCTGGTCTGAATCCAAATTGATGATCAGAGATCAAGCCATTGGGGAAGAGGAAGGATTTGATATCCGAAGCAATGATGGATTCCATGACTTTGCTGATAATTGGAAGCAGGCTGATTGGTCTGTAGTTGCAAGGATCTGTTTTTGCACCTTTTTTGTGTAAAGCGGTAATGTTTGCTGCTTTCCAAGATGCTGGCAGATGACCTTGAGCAAAAGAGAGGGTGAAAAGAACAGAGAGAGGGTGAGATAGAGTGGCAGAGCAGGATTTTAGGAACTATGGACTGATGCCGTCTGGTCCAGTTGCAGAATCAGAGTCGAGGTTTGACAAAAACTTCTCCACCTTGTCAGGAGAGAAGGACACAGAGTGCAGGAGCAGTTGGGTTCGACTGGGAAAGGTGGGAACAGAGAGAGATGGGTTTGGGACACAAGATTTTGAGGCAAACATAGATTTGAGGCATTCGGCTTTGTCACGTGCGGTGTCAACTGTGTAGCCATTTGAGGTAAGGGAGGGGATGGAGGTGGGACAAACACCAGAAACGGATTTGACCAGACGCCGCCAGGATTTGGAGGAAGGAGACAGGTTTGAGAGTTCAATCTTGAGTGTGGAGAGATAGTGCTTCCTGGCACTCCTGAGGGTAGACACACACTTGTTTCGAGCTTGGTGGAAGGAACTGAGATTGCCTTCAGTTGGATTTGCCTTCCAAGAGGCAAAGCAAATTGTTTCAGGGCAACTGCCTCACCACAAGATTCAGTATACCATGGACGGGAGGAAGGGTAAGACAACTGAAGACGAGATGGTATAAATCTGTGCATGAGAGAGAGCAGTTTGCTTTGGAAGAATTCCCAGGAAGAATTGATGTCAGAGGCAGTAGAGATGGGAGACCAGTCCAAATGATTGATGGCTGCTTGCAGACCGTGCCAGTCAGCCTGAGTGAAATGCCAGGGTCGTCGGCACTGAGGAGGCTCTCTGAGAATGGCCAGAGAGATGTCCACTTTAACAAGCACATGATCAGAAGAACCGATTGGAGCAGAAGAAGAGCAGCAGACATTTGCAGGGAAGTTAGTCATAACCAAGTCCAGAAGGCAAGATACTCCATTGACTGAGATGACTGAGGTTGGGAAATTGACAGATTGTGTCAGTCCCAATGAGTCGCAGAAGTCCTTTGCTGAGGTGCCATGGCTGGTGAGAGAGGAACCCACACCCAGCCAGCTGGCAAGATGACAGTTGAAGTCGCCACATATGAGGAAGAGAGATTTTGAATGAGTTGATAGAAGTTGGTACATGTTGTCCGACAGCGAAATGTAAATGGAGTCATCACTGTTTGGAGGACGGTACAGAACAAATATGAACAAAAGGTGGGAGCGGAGAGGAAGCCGTAGACAGAGGTACTCCTGGGGGTGGGGTGGAGAGAGGGCAGTGCAAGGAGAGTGAGGTAAGAGAGTTTTTGATAAAGATAGCAACCCCACCACCAGGACGAGACCCAGGTCTATCATACCGGAGGAGGGAGTAACCAGGAAGAGATATTAAGGAATCAGAGACATCTTGAAGGAGGAAAGTTTCTGTTGAGCAGATCAAGTCTGGATTGTCAGAAGCAACCTGAATGGAGAGATCAATCAGGTTTGAGCGAAGGCCCCGGATGTTTGAGGTCCATACCGTTAATGAGGAGAGAGGGGGAGCATCGGGTGCAGGACAGGGGGTGGGAGGGGTAGGGTCAGATGAAGGATGAGAGCGGGAGGTAGGAAGAGTAGTTGATAGTGTGGCAGAGATTACAGAATCCGAATCCGAAGTTCTGCATTTATACACTTCTTTCTATGTTTCTGTCGTTTTTCAGTTAATATTGTCTAAAGCCTCGTGGAGGAGTTTATACAATGAGCATAAGAGGAGACATGACAAAATTTAATGTGATTTAATTCGTAAACAGGTGTAATGTGTATGCATTACGTCACTAATTGGATATATAAATTGATAGGATGGAATGAGGTTAGTGCACTTCCCATATGACTTGTCCAGCCTGGTTTAGATTCTCATCCCAACTATAAACTGTCATCCCGATGTTTCACAGGCAGGAAGTTGCATCACGAAGTGCAGGGTCCCTCGGATAGACGTGAAATTGGGCGTCCCGTTGAGATCGGCATAAGTTGGTGGATGTTAAAGATCCCTGGTGTCTTTAACAAGGAGTAGGCGAGTTATCACATGCACCCTGAACAAATTACGAATTCCTGTAAGCTTCCGCCGAATGTCAGTCTTGGCGAACTGGTTCGTAAAAGACCTCTGGCTTATTCCATTGTCAACCTCACAACACAATGGGATTAATTGTTGACATTACAGAAGTAATGTATGAAATGAAATGTTGCCTCAAGCTAAATCTGCTCCTTTCTGTCTGATTCAAAATTGGTAGAGAAGTGTGCGTTTGTGTCCGGTGTGTGCTTTTGTGTGTGTCTGGGTGTGTTTGTGTGTGGGTGTCGTTGGTTGTCATCTCAATTTGTGGGTTTCAGAAGGTGGAACGGAGTCGTCCCAGGTCTCGAAGTATCCACGTCCGTTTCAGTAAAGGATCATGGTTCATGGACCAATTTGTGAATTTTCTTATTCTCAAAGTTTTGTTCCGAGGGTTCTTTTGAGGATCATCACCGAGCCTCGGACAGCTTCCAACTGCAGTTTGTTTGCAGTAATATTCCCAGGGATGGTTTTTAAGATCTCTGTAAGGTTCTTTTTATCATCAACATTGCTACAATAATCACTGGTACAATTTCAGCATTCTTCAGCTTACAGGATTTTCTTGATTTCTGCATTTAGACCAAAATCACTGGATACTGAAACCTCAATTAGCAATGCCCTCTTTTCCTTTTTTGTATCTGAGTACTATATCTGGTTGCATTGCATTGCTTTCTATGTTCATGCTTGATGGGTTCATCAGGTCAAACATGAGCATAATGTCCTTGTTTTCAATGATTGCTTTTGGTTCACGTTTCCATGAGTTTTGTGGAACTGGGATATTGAAATTTCTGCAGATGTGCCAGTGGATTACTCTACATACCCTGTTGCATCTTTGGGTGTACAGCTGTTCTGACAGGAGTTTTTTTTTTACATCCTGATAGGAGCTGACTCATTCTTTCTGTTTCTACATTGCAGGACCTATATGTTCTAATTGACTCAGTCCTACCATTTTTTTAAAAGCCGTTTGTGTGGTGTCCTTGGTCTTGGGCATTTATAATTTGTTCTCTGTCCCAGTTGAGCTGACCTCTTCTTAGCCATTCCCAAGAGCCTTCTTTATCGATCTCCAATCTGTCCAATTCTTTATATTCTCCTGCTCTTTTGCGTTTTTAAAGATTGTTTTATCCTCAAAAAATAGACTGTAGCGAACATACATTCGTGTTAAAAGATTGGCCTTCAAAACCTGTCCTTACGAAGGGGGACAGACATCTGTACAAACACAAAAACACACAAACACACAAACTGACATTGTGTTTTATATGGTATATAACTCCTTGTATATGTATATACTGTATATCTATATATATATGTATATATATACAGTCACGTGAAAAAGTAAGTACACCCCATGTAAAGTTTTGACTTTTTCAACATATTTCGACATACAGCTATTTGATCTTCAGTTCAACAATATTGAGAGATAAAGGTGATATAATATAACAAATATCATGAAACATTTACATTTTGTAGTCCATTGTATAATTTAAATAAACCCAAATGCAAATTTCGCATGTGGAAAAAGTAAGTACACCTCCTGAATTTGGGTCTCACCCCACAAATTTTCTACCTGTGCCCTCACACAATTTCGGGGCTAGGTCGTGTGGCTCCACCAGCAGGTCTACCTACCTGTGCTCCTCCGTTCACTGGAGCCGCCTCCCGAGCTTGCCTGCTCCTTACACTAACCTATCTGGGGAAGGCCCTCCCTGGCGCTTACCCCCTATTGATGCCCACCTTGGCATTGGGCAACCCGGGTCCCTTTCTCTGGATCCTCGGGCCCCACTCACATGCTACCATAACTGGCTCCCTGAGCCTACCTATGACCTTACCTGGCCGACGAGCTCCCAGTGATGGAGTGCCTCAATAACTATAACTACCAATTAAGCCACACGCCCAGCCATTCCACCGCTTCATGCACCTCACAAAACACTACATACTACCATCAGCACCACAGGTGTCAATATCCATGCAATTTACCTGCACCCTCTATCTAACTTTAAACTACCCCACCGGGCCTCCGTGAATGGGTTCCACTCCCCCCATTCAATCCTTTGCACCATGCATTCCACACCAATTATTTCCACACCATTTATTCCACACCTTTTATTCCACACCATTTATTTTCACACCAACTATTTCCACACCATTACACAATTCCATTCACACTTACACACTGCATCATTTATCTAACTGATTTCCCCTATAACTCGTGCTTCCCTCGTCGTCCCTTTAAACTATGCACACCATTTTTTTTAACAACCACCTAAACTCTCTACGTCCCCACTACTGTTCATGTCACTACTTAAATCTTGGTCCCTAAGGTCTCTCTAGATTCCTAATCATTATCCTAGCCCTCCCTCGGCTAGTTTCGGTGCCCCATGGAGGCAACCATTGCTGGCCCCTCCATGGGCCTAACACTGCCATCCCCCTAAACTAGTGATCATGGGCCCCCCCGTGGGGTACAATACTCCCCCCAGTCCTCTAAACGATGACCCCCCATCCATGGAGGTACTGGGTCGTGGCTCGGCCTCTAAGGGCCGAGCGATCCATGCGGGTCATTGGTTGCCTGCATGGGGTGATATCCGGCCGGCATTGATGATCCGAGGGGAGGGGGGGGGTGGAGTTGGTTGTCCCAGGTGCCGGGGTCCATCCCTGTGCGGGGCCTTTTGGTCCCACGCACGATGACCCAACCGGCCACGGTCAGAGCACCTCACCTGGCAAGGTGCATTTGTCCGAAACTCCGCGTTTCCCCTCGAACCCCGCCGACCGCTCTTGCCGCAGTATGGCGCCAACAATACCATGCGGGTGCCGGAGGCACGAATCGTGCACGCCGGTCCTTGTGAGACCGACGCAGCACCGATTCCCTCCGGTCACCACGGTGCACCATTCATCGGGGGCTCGCGTGTGCTACTCGTCCCACTAAGCACTACCCCAGTCGGTGTCGATGCCTGAGCCGCGTCCTCACATCTCGCTACCCACTCTATACCCGCACACCCTAGGCACACACATGCCTTTCACACACTCTGTCATCGCACACACTGGTGCACACTCTTTCTCCACGCACTCCGTGTCAGTCTCACCCCTCACAATAGGCGCCACACGAACGCCCGGGTCGAGAGGTTTTAATTTGGGGCGATGCTAGGTCAATATGGGAAAGGACAATGATGGCCGGGTTGGAAACCAAACACAGTATTTATTCACAGGGTACAGAACAAAGCGAAGACAAAGCGAATAATCTTAACGGCCTTACCTATGCTCCCAGACAAGGGGCCTCATTCGTTCGGGGAAGGGGGGGGGGGGGGGGGAGAGGGTAATGCGCAAGTAGTGCGGCCGCTTCGTGCAGCTTGCCCGGATGGGCTCGGTCGTGCAGCTCGCCCGGATGGGCTCGGTCGTGCCTTTCGTGCAAATGGGCTCGTTGGACGGAAGCCCCAATAATCGCTCCAACCTCGGACACCACAGCCGGAGATGATTACGGCAGGGACGACGATCAATGACGTGCACATAGCAGGAAGCAGAGGAGCGTTCAGTATGCTGGAGCCAAGCGAGAGAGTATAGCAGGAGTCCAGCATGAGAGAGAGCCAGCGAGTGAGGGAGAGTATAGCAGGAGCCCAGCGCGCGCATCAGAGAGAGACAGCAGGAAGAGAGAGAGAGTATAGCAAGAACCCAGCAAGAGAGAGAGGGGGGAGTCTGTTCTGGGCCGGGTTTTATAACCTCCCGAAACCCTACCCGAATGTTCCATGGGTCTCAATTGGCTGCCGGGGGTCACGTGACGTGACAGCCCCTCATTGGTCTCCGTCGGCCACTTCCTTTAGCTCCCATTGGTTGCAGCTCTCATTGGCCACTCCCTCGGCCACTCCCTTTAGCTCCCATTGGTGACAGCTCTTATTGGCCACTCCCTCTAGCTCCCATTGGTGACAGCTCTCATTGGCCACTCCCTTTAGCTCCCATTGGTTGCTCACTGCTCCTCCTTCAGGCCTGCAGGGCCTGGCCTCGTCCCATGATGAGGCACTTTAGGCTTCAACGAGGCCCACTATCATCCTGCCTGCCTCAACGCATACTAACGCATACTAACACTGGAAAGGGGACTATGCTTTACATTTAATAAGAAATAACTAACTATAGGAGGCTACATGTTGTGGTGTAACTAACTATAGGGGGGTTGCCTTTATTCACAAAACTGCAACAATATATATATATATACAGTACTAGCTTGGCTCGGCTCGCTGCGCTTGCCTCACGAAGCATCATTACTGAGGAACGGGTTTATTTTAGCTGAGGATAATGACTGTACCTGAGTTGCTGTGTTGTCATGATTTACACCAATCGTAATACAAACAATTATTTTGCACAAATGTATTTGTTGTGTTTGTGATATTACATTTTTATAGGCAATTTAGGTTGAAGATTTAGGTTGAATGTTTTTTTTTCAAGAAAGAACCCCTCAGCACATACATAGGGGAGAGTAGTTGCAGGCTGGAAGTTTGGGACGATTACACCTTACCACCATGTCATTTAAAAACACCTCATCACCACATAATTCAAAATACCTCACCACCACGTGATTCAAAACCACCATAACGTTCATTAAAACACTTCACAACCACGGAAACAAAAGTTTGAGGGAGTCATTAAGTGACAACACAGACACTACCCAGATGTGTAGACATATAGATAAATGACTGTACCCGAGTTGCCGTTTTGTCATGGTTTAAACCAATCATAATTCAAACAATTATTTTGCACAAATGTATTTGTAATATACGTGATATCACATTTTATAAACAATTGAAGTTGAAAAAAAAATTGATCCTAAAAAATTCCCCCCAAAAAAAGGAAAAATGGAAATTTTTTCTAAATAAATACCCTTAGGACATACTGACGGGAGAGATATGTGCATACCAGAAGTTTGGTAGGATTTCACAAAAGTTTGAGGGAGTAGTTCAGTGACAAGACAAGACAAGACAGCACAACACAACACAACACAGACACTGCACAGATATACAGACTCGGCATTTAATATGGAATATATATTTTTTCTTGACTTGGTTTTCTTTCTTAACTCAGTATATCAATCTAGTGAGTTTCTTTTACACTTTGGTGATTTATTTGTTAAAAGAACCATGTCACTGATTGTCTGTCGCAGCAAGAAGTCAACAACAGGATTATATCACAGGTGGCGTGGCAAAATGTACGGACAGGTGCATTTGATGATTGGTTTCACAGTCGGGTATACAAGGGTTGTTGCGTTCTGTATTAGTGGAAAACAACTGCTGCACATCTCCAAAAGTTATTGCCGCTTCCTCTGGAGATGGTCCGTCAACTCGACAATGCTGTTTGTCATGGAGTGGTGGCTTTACGAAATTACGGCATGAAACAGCATGCTATTGCTCGGCAGTATGGCATCACTCAAGGTCAGGTGTCAAAGATCCTGAAACGAAATGCTCAGAGGGGTGTCCCTACTCCAAAACCGAGGCCAGGACGTCCCCGCAGAACCACAAGGAGGGATGATCGCCAGCTGCACCGGTTAGTCCGCAATGGCCGTACCAAGTCAGCTAATCGGCTTCGGGCTGAGTGGCAGCAACTGACAAATGTGCCTGTATCCAGAAGGCTAGTCAACCAACGACTGGTTCAAGCAGGCTATCGTGCCAGGCGTCCCCTGAGAAAGCCACGCCTGACCAGACAACACCGCCAGCACCGATTACAGTGGGCCAGAGAGCACCGTCAATGGCAGCCAGGACACTGGAATCACGTGATCTTCAGTGACGAGTCTAGATTTCTGGTCTATCGTCAAGATGGCCGCGTCCGAGTGCGCAGACAAGTGCATGAAGCCTACAACAAAGATTGTATAGTGCCAAGAGTCCAAGCTGGAGGTGGTGGGGCGACCGTTTGGGCTGCTTTTCATGCAGGGGGCAAAACTGACCTGGTTGTTCTGAATGGAAACCTGAACCAGTTCAAGCACAGGGCCATTCTGGAAGAAACATTGCTTCCATTTGCTCGTGCAGCCTTTCCAGTAAACTTTGTCTTCCATGATGACAATGCACGGCCTCATCGTGCTCGCATGATCCAACACTTTCTTGCTGACCGTGGTGTAGAGCATATGGAGTGGCCTGCCATGTCCCCGGATATAAATCCGATAGAGAACTTGTGGGCAGAATTAACGCATCAAATCGACCACTTGGACCAGCAGCCGACCTCTGTGCGTGAATTGCAGCAGGCTATTGTCACTGCATGGCAAGCGATTCCTGTCCAAACCTTGGCAAATCTCGTGAACAGCATGCCTCAACGTGTACGTGCTCTCCTGAATGCTTGTGGGGGTTACACGAAGTACTGAACTGTAATTTTACTGTCCGTAATCCCAGTCGTAAATTAACTTTTGTTTTTGTTAAAAAAATTTTTGGCTAATGTGCGAAATAAAGAGATACTTCTGGAAAACGTACAGAAGTTTAACACAGTACTGTCCATGAATTGAGTTCGATATCAGTTTACATCACTTTCAAGGATCAATTTATTTGTTTCGAAATGTCAAATGTGGTTTTTGTTTCTTTTAAATGTCACATTAACAAAATCTAGAATAATTTCAACATAATTCCAATGAACTTTTGGTTCTAAGACATCTTGAAAAGTAAGTTCACCCCCACAAAAAAAAAAATTCCATATTAAATGCCGTCTGTATATATATATATATATATATCTATATATATATATATATATATATATATATATATATATATATATATATATATAATAATATTAGGGTGGGCTTCAAAAAAGCAAAATGCAGATTATCTCCGGGACATGGTCTATTTATGTTCCTTTTGGTGTGAAAGGAAACCACACCAAATTTGAATGGAATCCAATAATATTTAGGGGTGCCACATCAGTGATGAATTTTCCCCCATGCAAAAATAGGAATTCCCATTTTTTGGGCTGTATATACACAAAATAAATACATAATTATATATATACATTAAATATAATATTAAAAATAAATATATAGTAAATATACATTAAATAATAAATATACATAAATACACATTATACATTATATACTATATAGAATATATTATACATACAGTTTTGAGACTTCCTATGATCACTATCTGGGCAATTTTCATGCATGTTTTGTACAGGTTCCCGGGGTCAGGGGTATGCTTTTTTAGTGTGCAATATGTAGGCCTAACTTATTGACTGTGGCTCTTTTGTAGAGAGTGACCCTGTGGAGTAAGAATTAACAGGATTTTACCCACATTCTTGCTTATTTTGCAGATATGGCATGTGCTAGTACCAGTGTTTCATTGAAAACTCGGGCTCAGGATAATGTGTATCTCATTGGGTCCACTTCTGGAGATGCCATCAAAGGTGCCAAGGTCCCGACTGTGCATCAATCTCTTGTCCTGTTTTTCCATCACCTGAAGAAGGAGAATCGCACTGCCCGGGAGAGTGCAACCCTCACCATTGAAGAGGTTGTGAAGTTCTGGGAAAAAGCTCACCTACCTACAACGACGAAGCAGCACTGCATCCATCGTTTGGAGAGGCTATATGAAGAATGGAGGAGCCTCCAAAAAGGTGCAAAGCGGGGTGGTGCGACCCAAGAGAAAAAGGAAGCATCCTTCAAGGCCTCCTTGGAGAAGACGTTTGATCTTAGGCATGCAGATTCGGAGGCCATAATCACCAACCCCGAGGACAGGAAGTTTCTTCACGATCAATTCTCAGAGAGGAAGGCTTCAATGGGATCTGTAGACACTGTGTTGGAAGCAAAAACGTTCTTGTGTGTTTGAAAGATCAGCAGCCACGAGATGATTATCGTGAACTCCTAGAACTGACTGTCATCTACATGGGAGGAATCCCACCTCGTGGAATCCGGATCATGGCTCCAGGAGCAATGCACAGAGCCAGATGGATGGCAAAAGCACTATATTCACTACAGGTGTTCATGTTTCGGTCAGAGTTCCACTTGACACTTCGAGAGGCGAGAGAACTCCGAGCCTTCAACATTTTTGTCTGCCTTGTGTATGTACAGGCTTGGTTTCTGGCTCCACAAGCTATTGAGGCTCCCCTGAATGACATTAACCTCTTCAAGAAGTTGGAAAAGTTTGAACAAATCAATCAGAAGATGGCTCAGGCAGCCTTGAAGGCACTTGGCCGCCACACGTGGTACATGAGCCCAGTACTAGTGGCATTTGCATTCTTTGACACCAGAATTGACAAAGAAAGCAAGATCAATATGATTGAAGCATTGAAAAATGACGGTGAAAACCCCTCTCCAAAGAGACCAGCTATCAAACGAGGAACCGCCCTGTCAATCGCTGGCCTCATAACAAAACACACCAAGCATTTCTTCAGCATCCTAGGGACCCCAACTGATTGGATGGATAAGGATCCTGGTTCATGGGAGCAAGAAACCAGCTTTCAGGAAGCAAAGAAAGCCGCCAGTGGCTTAGTCGTGGTGAACGACAGGGCAGAAAGGGGTGTCGCATTGATACAAGACTACAATAAGCTCCTTACAAAGGATGAAGAGCAAAAGCAAGCTCTGCTCCAAGTTGTTGCTGCTCACAGGAAGATGTACCCCGATGCCAACAAGGCAACAGTGGTGAAACAGGCCCAGAAATAGGAGTTACATTTCTCATTATATTTGGGTTTTTTTATATTTTGTGATATGGTGTCTCTTCATTTTATGAACTGAACATTTGGATTGTTATCATTGAATTTGAGTTTTCATAGCAATATAGTGCTATTTGTGCAGCTATTGTAACTTGTGTTTGCTAGAATACAAAGAAAGTGAGTGGAGGGTGGATTTTCATAAAACAAACTTCTGGTTTTGCTTTCGATCCATATATAGAAAAGTTTTGTAGACACCTTTAGTTTGAAGGCTGATGTGGCACCCCTACATAAAATCAGATTGCTTTCATATTTGGTGTCTTTTCATTTTGGAACAAAAGGAACAACATAAAGCCATGTCCCAGTAAATATATTTTTTAAATTATTTTGAGCACCACCCTAATATATATATATATATATATATATATATATATATATATTGTTGCGGATCTCAGTGCCGGCCTTTCCCCTTACCAAGGGGGGATTAGTCCCCTTGTCTTTTACCAGCCGGCGGGACACGGGACCTATGACGTCACCCCCGGACAGCGCGAAGTAGGGTCGTAGGACTAATCACTATTACCTAATTACTCGCGCCGAACGGAAACGAGGAAATAAGCCCCGCCAGAATCACGTGTGTTGGTGGAAACGCCGAGCGGTAGCGAACCCGTGACCCGAGCCGTTAGCAATGACTAAACCCGATCCAAGTGGTTCGTAATCGTGCCATGCTTACCCAATGGAGGAAATGACTGAAACGGTCGAATTTGGGAAGAAAGGAATAACAGAATTGATTTACACTTTGTACAATAAGAAGAAGAAGAAGAATACACAGTGCAGCCTTAAACAGTCTTAACTTATCCCTGGACAAACGGGCCCGTCACACTCAGACACACTCACACGGGATTGCAGACGAACAGGTCGATGGTCCAGGGATGGCGTCCAGGCAGCTCGCTCTCCGGTCCCCAACTCGCACCACGAAGTAGAAGAACGCAGCGGCCAGGAGCTCTCCACGCATCGTTTGGTGCGCACGGGATTATCACAGGGCGAACGGTAGGGCTGGCTTTGGCGGTTACACTCACGGGGCTGCATACGTAATAAATGGACAGTTTAGTACGCGCTTCTCAATGCGCTGCTCAATCAATGCCTCAAACTGTCATGTGCACGCCGGTCCTCCCAAAGCAGTTCTCACACAAATGCTCCGGATCAGTTCTCTCAATACCAGTTCGCTCGGTCCTCATACAGTTCTTCGTAAGTGCCTCTCCCTTCTCATCTCAACTCAGATCTGCGCATCCCTTCTCATCTCTCAAGTCTCGTGCCGACAAGTCCTCTTCAAAGGCTTTGGGCGCTGGCTTATATAGCCTTGCCCAGCGAACCCTCTCGAACTTACCAGACGTTTCTTGCCCCGCCCTATCAAGCCATGCCCTCTCAGCCCTGGTTGGCTGTTGCCCTTACCGTCACCGCCTCTGACGCGCTGCTTGACGCGGCCACACCTCGACCTCACGCTCCTCCCTCTTTTCAGGCCTACCTCGTGTCACTTGGCTAGTTCGAGTGAGCAAAAGGCAGCTAATGGTGCTGGCAGCCAAAGCGTAACAAACTGCTGCGGGTAGCCCAAAGCGTAACAAATTGAGGGATGCCAAATGGGGCACGGGATCGAGTTTGCCCACGATGTAATTGAAGGGTGGCCGCAAAATGAAAAGGACCTAAGCTCAGTTCTTTCCACAATGCAGATGTCACTAGGGAAATGGCCTACTCTTACACATACTATGACATAACTAATTCTAATGGGCCTACGTGTTGCTTGTGGACTAACTATGGGGGGCAAACCTTTAACCTTTAATGACGTTACATGTACAATCTCAAAACCTCAACAATATATATATATGTATATATATATATATATATATATATATATATATATATATATATATATACATACATATATATATATAAAAAACTAGCAGAGGTACCCGGCATTGCCGGGCGGGGGAGGGGAGGGGGAAGGGGAGGGGAACGGGGGGGAGGGGAGGAGAGGGGGGGGAGGGGAGAAGAGGGGGGCAGGGGAGGGGGGAGGGGGAAGGGGTGAAGGGGAAGGGGGAGGGGGAAAAGGGAGGGGGAGGGGAGGGGGTAGGGTGGAGGGGGAAGGGAGGGAGAGGGGAGGGGGGAGGGGGAAGGGGGAGGGAAGGGGAGGGCCAGTCAACAATGACGTTGCAGTTCTCATGGTCGGAGAGCAGCACAACAATCGCGACATCGTCCTGCATCTTCGCAACAGCACGAAGCGGGTTTTGGAGACTCACCGATCCTGTGACGCCCTCCAGTACTGGCGTTGCCGGGTGGGGGAAGGGAGACCCATACATTCCCAACCCGTACATTCGCCCTCTCGACTCAAGCTCACTCGGACAAAAGCCTCGCACAAATTACACCGTGAAGGCCCAATGGCCATGTCTATGCCACAAATCAAGTACGTGAGCGAGTCTGGCGCACTGAATTGAAAATATATAGAACGCTCATACTCCGTGAAAAGTGAAGCCGCCGTGTCTCCATCTTGGTTAGCACGACTCGACCAACTCGCTTCGCGGATCTCGTTTGTTTTGAACGTGTGAATTACGTGCGAACGCGTAACTGTGAGTTTATGGCGGCAAGGAACATCATGTGATCGCTCTGAGCGAATCAGCGCGGTGCTCTGCCACCTGCTCAGATTCCGTGTATAATATTCCTCGCTGAAATGCGCTGAGGTAAATATGAATAAAAAATATGGATCTCGTGAAGATGAAAGAAAAAAAAACCTATGTGGTGTGAATGGCAATGTTCCTCACTGAAATGTGAAAAAACGCAATCGCTTTTCGCTCTGAAATACGTGCGAACGCGTAACTGAGTTTATGGCGGCAAGGAACATCACGTGATCGCTCTGAGCGAATCAGCGCGCTGCTCTGTCACCGCCTCAGATTCCGTGCATAATATTCCTTGCTGAAATGCCCTGAGGTAAAAATATGGTAAAAAAATATTATGAAATAATTTTTTTAGGTCGGCCATGTTCTTCCCAGGCTCAATGGCCATGTCTATGCCACATATCAAGCACGTGAGCCTCTCTGTTTAGGAGTCTATCGGTAACATTACACACACACACACACAAACTGTGTTTTATATATATATATATATATATATATATATATATATATATATATATATATATATATATATATACATATATATATATATATATATATATATATATATACATATATATATATATATATATATATATATATATATACATATATATATATATATATATATATATATATATATATATATATATATGTATATATATATATATATATATATATATATATATATATATATATATACACACTGTCGTGCGACTCCGGTTAACACCAGAAGGTCGCGGATGGACCGAAACGGATTTAATGGAGGCGATAGCCAATACGGATTCGGCTATATGTCGCGCGGGAGGAAGAAGGAAAATGGAGGGACACTCCGACCCTGTAGGGGCAATCAACTCAAGCGGGCACAGGTTTGAATGGGAAAGCAAAATAATACAAGGGTTTATTGAACTGGAACACAGGAACAGGAAAACGCGGTAATAAACTAATAAAGAAGCCTAAATTGGGACGTCCCCACACACAGATATCAGAAACGAGACACAGGAATATGAATTAAAGGAAAAGAACACGTTGTGTAAAATGTAATGGGGATTGGCCTTATCTGTCCCTCGTCTTGTCTTGGTATCATCCACCATGCGGCTCCAAGCTCCGCTCGTGCTCGCGCGCCACCAGGCCTTGCTCCAAATTCGAAAGCACCCACGAGGCCCCACAGCAGGAAAAGCACCGTGCGTCCAACGCAGGCTAGCGGCCGGCTCCAAGCGAGGTCGATCTTAACACATGATCGGCCTGCCACGTCCCAGTCAGCTCTCCCGAAGCAAACGTGCAAGACGCAAGCGAACTCCACTCGGGCTATGACTCAACTCAACTCGGGCTGCGCAAAATGAAGCGCCGGATGTCCAAAAAGGCAACCTGTGCAAACAAGAGCACGAACCGCAAGAGATGCAAGAGATGAAAGAGACCTGTGTTGCGTAGGACGAAGAAGAGCCAGAGAGAGAAAATAGCGTTCGGCGCTCCCTTAAATAACCTTTTCAGTGACGTCAGCCTTGGCACGCTACCAACCAGTGACTTCCACTGAACCTTCCAGCTTCTCGCCTCTCGCACTCGTTGGCTGGAGGTTCGCGCCCAGTGCGCCGACCAATCACAGGACCGTAGCGTGGCGATCGCTTGTAGTATGTAGCATGGTGATAGCACGTAGCGTGTAGCGTGGTGATTACGCTACACGTTACGTAACTCGATGTGGTTAGGCCTGCCGGAGGTGTAATTGGCGGCGGCCATCATCGGCGGTGCCCCGGCCTGGTTTCTTTTCCTGTTCTTTCCGAAGTCACTGTCAGGGAAGGGAGTCATTTAATGTTGCACTAAGGCGATCATAACTAAGTGTCTAAATGGGTGCAGTGCCAAAAGGGACAACGGTTTGACTGCCAGGTGAGACACAGGAGCACTACTCTTTAATCCCTAACTCTATTTATCACACAAACATCCTGGTATGTCCACAGGTCTACATCTTAGACGACAAATCGCATAAACATGAAACTTATTACAAGGTAGATTCCTTAACGTGACAGACGAAGCACGTTACCTACACAGATCTATCTGGCTCTACATATCACTATGTGTATATATCATATATATATATATGTCCCTTATGGCACACCTTGTCTGGACTTATTGGAATTTCCCTCCATATTATTTGCAGCATATAAAATGTGGTTCACATCGCTTATGAAACTTTTGACTCCAGCCATGTTGAGAGAAACCTCTTTATTCGTTATTTTATTTTGTTATAAAAGCTGTTCATCCCACAAGATGGCAGGAAATGGCCAATGAAAGAAGTGCAAATTGACGCAGGCATTTGAAGGGCAAAGCATTAAATGCAGAACTTGATGTCGTTACTGAGACCTGCTCAGCAGCAAAGTGGTCAAACTAAACACCTGCCTTTGTTGCTGCCACAGGAAAAGGTTCGAAGATGGGAAAGAAAACTGCACTGAATGGGCTTTGCAGCGGTTCATGATGCTGTGGTTGAAATGTGATAAGGTAACAGCTGGGTATTTCGGTTAGTCTTCATGGTTACCATACTCCCCACTACAGTCTTCGTTCCAATGCTGGAAAGACTGGCCTTGCAGACTATACTTTGAACTAGCATCAAAATACAGACCCTGCAAATGTGAAAGTGTTTCCTGGTGGTAAAACCACACCTGAGCACAGCTCACATTTCAGCTTCAGGAAATATACCTTCTTTCTGGTAGATTAAATGGCAGTGTGAAAAATGTTTTCTTAGCTTGCTTGTCGAAGTTTTTAATGTTAAATCTATAAAGTTTTTTTTTTTCTCAAATTTTCATAGCTTCTCAACTTTTCAAAGTTCTTTCGAATCTCCCATGTTACAACCCATATGTTTCTGTCATGCTTATTTCAGAGATCATACTTTACAAAATTCCTTGCACTGTTTTAATATTCAGCCAATTTTGTCTAAAATTCTGGGCCTTCGAGCAATTCTGGCTGCTTCGTTGAGAAAACACGTATCGTTTTCTCTCCTTGCAGATCCAATCATGCTCCTTCCGCTTTTCCAGCCTGTGCCAACTTGATCTCGGCTAGAATTCAGGAAAAGCCATTGAACATTCATCTTATGTCCACACCCTTTAGCCCAAAGCATCGGGGAATAATAGTTTATTTGTGGCTTCATTCCAAGTTGATGTTCAGCAAATTGGATCAGCCATGTGACCACTGGGAACGACATTTGCGAGCTGAGAAAGCATGAGGGACAGAGGTTTTGAGTGTCGCAAGGTCCTCCGAGAGACGTAACACTGATCTGCGACAGAGCACAAAATGTGCAAATGGGTGATCTCAGCACTTGGCATAAACTCTGCTCAGAAGATCCCATCAAGCAAATTCTGTGAGCACGAATTTCATGGCAACAAGCCCTGGTTTCCTAACCCTGTCAACATCATTCATGATCTTTTTTGCATTTTGCTTTGTCAAACGTTGTCATTTCCCTAATGAATCACACTGGCTATCACCTCTAATCAGCAAGCGGTCTGCTAAAATACTTGTTCTCTTCACCTGCCAGTTTTGACGTCTTAAAGGCTGGTATTACCACATAAATGTTTTCTGTGGTTTTTGGTTTATGGGTGTGTTGAGAAAGAAGTATATCCGTATCATTGTAGTCTTGGAATGGAATTTGGCAAAGAATGCAGCTTGTAATTTATTGGTTACAGTCATTGTGACACATGGCACGCAAATTCATGTTTCACCCACAATGGACATATATATATATATATACATGTATGTACTTTTTTTTTTTTTTAAAGAAAGAAAGGCGCTTCCAACCAGAAAGTAAAAAATAGATCTACTCTTCAAATTTGAACAAATAAGCAATAGCAGACCTGGTATCAGGCGACGTTTCACCCACTTCACAGCAGGCTTCCTCAGGCCAATAGACCATGAGCCCCGGTATGTACTGGTTTTTATTCACCATGTAGCCGTGTCTGGTCACGTGCCGATGCTCGAGGTCAGATGGAGGAGTTTTATTTTTATTTTCTTGCAAACCTCAAGCAAAATATACGTTAAAGCACATCATTGATGTGTTGCCCTGCCCTTTTTTTTTTCTTAGCTCACCTGGAACGAAGTTCAGGGGAGCTTATGCGATGGCGCATTGTCCGTCCGTCAGTCCGTCCGTAAACACTTGAAACTTCTTCTTCGAAACCGCTGATGGGATTGCGACCAAATCTCGCACAAATGATATTTGTTGTGTTGTGACTAAAGTTTGTTCACGGCATTACAAAAAATCGATGTCTAAGGGGTTCATGCGGGTCAAAGTGGATCCAGGTTTGACCCCCCAACATAGTTATTTGCTTTCTTCTCAGAAACTACACATGCAATTTCGATGAAACTTCACCACAACCTTAATCACCCATGATGTACCAATGTTTGTTGAAGGCATTAGTAAAAATTGAGGTCTTAGGAGGTATATGGGGTTGGGGGCGGAGGGGGTTGCCCCCAAAAATAGGTATTTTTTTCTTTGTTTCTTTAAAGTCTTATGATTATGTTGGTATGATTCTACATGCTGCCCTGTCTTCTATCAACCATTGAAATTGGTTTAAAGTACCCTTAGTCGGCGCAGTATACTGTTTTCTCTATCAGGTGAACGCCAGGTGCATTGCCCCTATGTTTTGTTGTTACTCACACGTGATGTGGTGTTGTATGTGTGTGCGTGAGAACGTGTGTGTGTGATTGTTGTTGTTTTTGTTGTTGCTGTTGTGTTTCTGGGGTACGGCCATGGGTGGTTTAGCGTTGGGGTTGGATGTGAAGAGGTTCCGGTTGTGTGGTTGTTGGACTTTCCGTTGGGTGTTCTACACACATGGGCATGGTGTTTGGGCTCGAGTGCTGTTGTTGTTGTTTGTTGCTCACCTTATCCAGTGTTTGTACCATCCAGTTTTTGCCATTTGTATAAGAGGTGTGTATTTTGTGGGAATGTCCACAGTCTCCCCAGTTAGACCACCCTCTCGGCTCTTCACATGCCATGCTTCAAGTATCAATCTGTATCCTTTTTTGGATGTCGAGTCTCAAACACGGGTCCCGTCAGTCAAATTTGTGGCCAGATTTCAGGAAATGACGTGCTATGGCTGACTGTGCCACCTTTCCCAGCCTAACTGTTCTGCCATGTTCATCTAACCTTTGTTTGAAATTTCTTCCAGTTTCACCGATGTCAAATTGGTCAGCCTTTGCGTGATGAATGGTAAAATGCTCTGGATTGATCACCAGTTGATATTGTGTCCTTCAGTTTTGAAATGACATTGCATAAGTGTGAATAAAGTCTTGTACCAATCTTGTACCAATAAAGTAAAGTACCAATCCATCCGCTGCATACTATCTTGCCAAACCTTTCGGAAATGCCCGGGTAGTATGGCAATACACATTGCCCAAGTGTGTCTGGCTCCTTCCGTTCTGTCTGTTTTGGTTCTTTCCTGGGAGGGCCTATGCTATACCCAGTTTTGAGCAAGAATCCACTAACTAATCTAATTTCTTTAATTGCATCAGCTTTGGAAGATGACGCAGTCCATGCCTGAGCTGCCAAGGTCTGTGCTACACTGTGTTTGTGGGAGATTGGGTTGCAGGAATTAAATTCCAGTAATCTGTTGGTGTGGGGTGGTTTCCTGTAGACCGACGTCTTTTGGTAGCCATCAGACTTACGGTGTACCTCCACATCCATAAAGGCCAACTTGCTTTCTTTTTCCATTTCAACAGGAAAACGAATGCTGTGGAATACCCGACCAAGTTGCCCAAGTAGTTGGTGTACCATGTCTGTATGCACAATGGCAAAAGTACGAATATCAGCCATGTACCTGTTCCAGTTTCATATGAGCCAATTATATGTAACTATGTAATTAATTTATGTATGGAGGGTGGTCCAAAGGATGGCAAAACGTATTGGGTTATCGCATCAGTTTTGCATCTGCGCAGGATGGGCAGGGGGCATAGCTTTGTTGGTGAGACTGTTCTCTTTGGTGTCATTTCCAATGAAGCTGGAAAAGGCTTTAAGTGGGGAAGGGATTGGCATTCTCTCACTCAGGGATTAACCCCATGTCATTATAAAAGGTTTAACTAACATCAGGTATATATTTGCATCATGAAGAAGATACTGTAATTGGTTTTTGGCTGTACTTATGCTTGGGGTCATTGTCCTGTTGGAACATAAATCTTTGCCGCAGTCTGAGGTCTTTTGCACTCTGAAGCAGGTTCTTCTTAAGGAGTTGCCTGTATTTGGTTTCATTCATTGTTCCCTCTATCCTTACAAGTCTCCCATTTCCTGCCACTGAAAAGCATCCCCATAGCATGATGCTGCCACCACCATGCTTCATGGTAGGCATGGTGTTAGATGGACGATGAGCTGTGCTCGGTTTCCGTCAGTCGTAGCGCTTTGCATTCAGTCCAAATAGTTCAATTTGTGTCTCATTAGACCACAGAATACTTTGCCTCTTTAGTTCTGTCATGTGCGTTTTCCTCAGGAGTGGCTTCCATCTGGCCACTCTCCCATAAAGTCTAGGTTTGTGAAGTGCTGCAGAGACAGTTGGCCTTCTGGAAGGTGCTCCCATCTCAGCCAGGGAACTGTAGTTCTGCCAGAATGGTCATTGGGTTCTTCGTTACCTGCCTGGCAAAGGATGTTCTTTCCTGGTTGCTCAGTTTGGTCGGGCGGGCAGCCCTTGGAAGAGTCTGTGTAGTTCCATATTATTTTCATTTCTTAATGATGGAGCTCACTTTGCTCTTGGGAACCTTAAACACTCTAGAAATTGTTTTATACCGTTTTCCAGATCTGTGCCTCCTCACAATTATATCTTGGAGTTATATGGCCTGTTCCTTGGACCACAGGGTAGAGTTTCTGTTCTGATATGCACTGTCAACTATGGAAGATTATATACAAATGTATGTTTCTCTCTAAATTATGTCCAATCAGTTGAATTCGCCATAGGTGCAATTGGCCATAATCAAGTTGCAGATTCATCTCAAGGATGATCAAAGGAAATTGGATGCACCTGAACTCAATTTTGAGTGTCATAGCAAAGGGGTTGAATACTTATTGACGCAAAACTTTTCAGCTTTTCATTTTTAATTAATTTGTAAAAAAATTCTAAAAAATAAATTCCACCTTTACATGATGGGGTATTAGGTGTAGATCATTGACAAAAAAAAACTCAATTAAATTCATTTTAAATTCAGTTTGGAACACACATCAAAATATGAAAAAAGTCAAAGGGTATGAATACTTTCTGAAGGCACTGTATCAAAAGAAGGAAACTCCTCGCTCTCCACAAAATGTTCACCCTCCACAAAAATCAATACCTCCAGAGATTGTACCTGCTAAGATGAGAAGGAGGTCGCGGTATGATACCTACAATGGGGGACTGACCATAAAAAGTGCTATTGCTCTACAATGATAATATATATATATATATATATATATACACATATACATACTGTATATATATATATATATATATATATATATATATATATATATATATATATATATACAGTCACGTGAAAATGTAAGCACACCCCATGTAAAGTTTAGACTTTTTCAACATATTTCAACATACAGCTATTTGATCTTCATTTCAACAATATTGATAGATAAAGGTGATATAATATAACAAATATCATGAAACATTTACATGTTGTAGTCCATTGTATAATTTAAATAAACATAAATGCAAATTTCGCATGTGGAAAAAGTAAGTACACCCTTGGCTCTAATAGGTGGTATTGCCCCCTTTGGCAGAAAAAACCTCAAGTAGGCGTTTCTTATAACTGTCTACCAGTCTCTGACATCGACTGGGAGAAATTTTTGCCCACTCCTCCATGCAGAATTCTTTCAGCTGTGCGATGTTTGAGGGGTTTCTTGCATGCACAGCTCGTTTCAAATCCCCCCACAACATCTCGATGGGACTTAGATCCGGGCTTTGACTTGGCCATTCCAGAACCCTCCATTTCTTTCTTTTCAGCCATTCCTTGTTGGATTTACTGGTATGTTTAGGGTCATTGTCATGTTGCAAGGCCCACCTTCGGTTGAGCTTCAGCTTTCCGACAGATGGCCTCACATTATCCTCAAGCACCCTCTGGTACAATGAAGAATTCATAGTGGATTATATGATGGTGAGCTGCCCAGGCCCTGATGCAGCAAAGCTGCCCCAAACCATAACATTTCCACCACCATGCTATACAGTCGGTATCAGGTTCTTGTGGTCAAATGCTGTCTTTGGTTTTCACCAAACATGTCTTCTGGTACCGTGGCCAAATAGCTCTACCTTTGTCTCATCTGTCCAGAGCACATTGGTCCAGAAGTGCCGGTCTTTGCCTAGGTGTTCATTGGCAAACTTTAGCCTTGTCCTGATGTTCTTTCTGGACAGCAAAGGTTTCCTCCTGGCACACCTCCCATGTAGATCAAATTTGTGCAGCCTCTTTCTAATGGTAGACTCGTGCACTTTGACATCAACAGTGGCAAGAGCTACCTGTGGGTCCCGTGATGACATTCTGGGGTTCTTAGAGACTTCTTTCAGCATCTTGCGGTCTGCTCTCGTGCTGAACTTGCTGGGGCGGCCTGGCCTGAACAAGTTGGCAGTTGTTTGGAATCTTCTCCACTTGTAGATGATCTTCCGGACAGTCGATTGGTTGATTTCAAATTGTTTGGAGATCTTTTTAAATCCCTTCCCAGACCCGTCGGCATCTATAACCTTCTTTCTGAAGGCCTCAGAGAGCTCTTTTCATCTAGGCATGGTGACACTGCACACTTCAACAACAAAGAGCAAACCAAACTAAATGTCTGAGGTTTAAATAAAACAGGTTCCTCCAAGATCCTCTCTCACGATGTTCTAATCATTTGCACCTGAGCTGGTGCACCTGATTCTAATTTTAGGTATTTGAAGTGGTGATAAATGTAGGGGTGTACTTACTTTTTCCACATGCGAAATTTGCATTTATGTTCATTTAAATTATACAATGGACTACAAAATGTAAATGTTTCATGATATTTGTTATATTATATCACCTTTATCTATCAATATTGTTGAAATGAAGATCAAATAGGTGTATGCTGAAATATGTTGAAAAAGTCAAAACTTTACATGGGGTGTGCTTACTTTTTCACGTGACTGTATATATATATATATATATATATATATATATATATGTATATATATATATATATATATATATATATATATATATATATATATATATATATTGTTACGGATCGCGGATTAGATGTTATTTACCGAGCGGTGGTATTGCCGCGACCTAACAGTTCCCCCGATTCTTCCCCAACTCACCCGATTCCACCCGACGTTGACCAAATCGCGCTATGCTAAATCAATGATTGGAAAAGACACAACGACTGGG
>NC_136271.1:55997920-56040420 GCF_964187855.1 Myxine glutinosa | reverse complement strand
AGACCCGGCCCATCAATGGCATACAAAACGTAAACTGTTCAGCCTGACGGAGGTATGCTTTCTACGAGTGCTGTTCTAGTTTGGAGCAGTGAGAATGAGCAACAATATATTGCTCTACCACAATTCTCAGGGATTCCAAATCAAATCGACATCCATTTAATGTGCCTGCAGCGTGTAATTATTAGACGACTTATGTGACATCATGCCAATTACACTCTAGAGTGCCCCTCAAGAGTCATTTTGGGATTTGTTACACAAGAGATAAATTGCACAAAAAGTGGAAATTTGCCAACTGAACGTAATACATCTCAAATTGTATTTTCCGCAAATACCAAATCGGCTTGACGGAAGCTTAAGGGAAATGACATCACTAAAACATGACATCACTAAAACATGACATCACTAAAACATGACATCACCATGAATGGTAACGATTCCCTCCATACGCATGTCGGCTGCAACAAATATTGACTCGGCACGTGTAATCAACACATTATTTGTTACTCAGTGCAATTTGGCAAATTACTACCATCATTGTTATTCTTAAGGATGTGATACACTGTTGTTCTCAGAGCAACAACAAACTGCATTACGTGACGTAAAAATTGTTCTACCATGGCAATGCATCAAGTGCTGTTCTAACATGCAATAATGAAAACCATACTGTGATTCACTAGTATTTGTCAGTTTCTTGCAACATTCAAAGTTATGCATAGAGGTCATTTCTGTTTGGTTGATAAAAAGTTTTTTCCCTCTTTACTCTTATTGTGATATTGGTTATGAAAAAAATATTATATAATATACATACACTACATGGCCAAAAATATGTGGACACCCAAATATCACACCTGTATCTGCTCGTCGAACATCTCATTCCAAAATCATGGGCATTAATATGGAGTTGGTCCCTCCTTTGCTGCTATAACAACCTCCACTCTTCTGGGAAGGCTTTCCATGAGATGTTGGAACATTGCTGCGGGATTTGCTTCCATTCAGCCACAAGAGCAATTTATGTGGTCGGGCACTGATGTTGGGCGATTAGGCCTGGCTTGCAGTCGGCGTTCCAATTCATCCCAAAGGCATTCGATGGGGTTGAGATCAGGGTTCAGTGCAGGCCAGTCAAGTTCTTCCACGCTGATGTCGACAAACCATTTCTGCATGGACTTCGCTTTGTGCACGGGGGCATAGTCATGCTGAAACAGGAAAGTGCTTTCCCCAAACTGTTGCCACAAAGTTGGCAGCACACAATCGTCTAGAATGTCATTGCATGATGTGTTGTCATTGATAAGATTTCTCTTCACTGGAACTAAGGGGCCGAGCACGAACCATGAAAAACAGCCCCAGACCATTATTCTGCCTCCACCAAACTTTACAGTTGGCACTGTGCATTCGGGCAGCTGGCATTCTCTTGGCATCCACCAAACCCAGGTTCGTCCGTCGGACTGTCAGATGGTGAAGTGTGATTCATCACTCCAGAGAGCATGTATCCACTGCTCCAGAGTCCAATGGCGGCGAGCTTTACACCACTCCAGCCGATGCTTGGCATTGCACATGGTGATCTTCGGCTTGTGTGCGGCAGCTCGGCCATTGAAACCCATTTCAAGAAGCTCCCAACGAACTGTTGTTGTGCTGACGTTGCTTGCAGAGGCAGTTTGGAACTCGGTAGTGAGTGTTGCAACCGAGGACAGACAATTTCTACGCACTACGTGCTTTAGCACTCGGCGGTCCCGTTCTGTGAGCTTGTGTAGCCCACCACTTCGTGGCTGAGCTGTTGTTGCTCCTAGACATTTCCACGTAATAATAACCGCACTTACATTTGAGTGGAACTGTAAGTGCAGAGTGGAACTGTAAGAATGAGCTTCCTACACCTCTATTGGCAGTTTGGCCCATTCTTCTTGTGCAAACTTCTCCAGTTCTCCCAGATTTGAAGGGTGCCTTCTCCTAACTGCTGTTTTCCGATCTCCCCACAGGTGTTCATTTGGATTTAGATCTGGACTCATTCCTGGCCACTTCAGAACAGTCCAGCGTTTTGTCTTCACCCATTCCTGGGTTCTTTGTGAAGTGTGTTTAGGGTCATTGTCCTGCTGCAAGACCTATGACCTTCGATGGAGACCCTGCTTTCTGACACTGGGTTGAACATTGCGCTCCAAAATGCCTTCGTAATCTCCTGATTTCATGATGCCATGCACACATTCAAGGCACCCAGTGCCAAAGGCAGCACAGCAACCCCAAAACATCACTGAACCTCCTCCATGTTTGACTGTCGGGAAGGTGTTTTTTTCTTTGAAGGCTTCATTTTGTTTTCTGTAAACATAGGGATGATGTGCTTTAACAAAAAGCTCTAATTTGGTCTCATCTTTCTCTAATCTAATTTGGATTTTGGCTTGTTCAGGTGTGTTTTGGTGAACTCCAGTCGTGCCTTCTTAGCAGTGGGGTCGTCCTGGGTCTCCTACCATAGAACCCCTTTTCAGTTGGTGACGGATGGTGCGAGTTGAAAGTGTCGTACCTTGTGTCTGAAGGGCAGCTTGAATCTGTTTGGCAGTTGATCAAGGTGTTTTCTCCACCATTCAAACAATGCTTCGCTGCAATCTTCGATCAGGTTTTCTCTTGCGGCCACGTCGAGGGAGGTTGGCTACAGTGCCATGGGCCTTAAATTTCCTGATAATATTGCGTATGGTGGACACAGGAACATCAAGGGCTCTGGACATGCACTTGTAGCTTTGAGATTGTCCATGCTTGACTACAATCTTGTGTTTGACCTCCTCAGACAATATTCTGGTTTTCCTTTTTTGTCCATGCTCATTGCAGTGCACACAGTGACACAAAACAGCAGAATGACTCCTTTTCTTCATTCAAACTGGTTGAATGAGTGATTTTTATATTGCAGGCACCTGCATCTCACCATAGGTGAGCTCAATTCCAATGTAAAGGAGAATCACCTGCTTGTAATCTAATTGTTTCTAACAACTTGTAAAAGGTGCCAATAATATTGGCCGGGCCACTATACGATTTCTGTGTGGAATAAGCTAAGATTTAGTAATTTTTTTTAGATTTTCATGTTTTGTTCCATTGCAAACCAAAGAAATACATATGTTGATACCAAAATATATTTTTATTTAAACAATTTTCTGGAAGAAATGGTACAATATTTTTTAAAAGTGCAAGGATGCCAATATTTTTGGCCACGACTTTTTGGCCATGATATATATATATATTGTTACAGCCCGGGGTTCGGGTCAACTACGAGGGTGTTAGCCTCCGTTTTCCCCCAAACTTACCCAAATAGCTTCGTACCTTGGCAGGTTGCGAACCAGCAACGACAAATGCCAATTTGTCCGTTGCGCAATAAATTACCTGTTCCATGTGACGGTCTCAATCGGGGAACGTACCTACGTACCTTCCCTCTGGCGGTGTACCACTTTCTTTTGTTCCTGGATGGAAATTTAGACGGCCATGGGAAACAGTTGGTACCCGCCGGACTAATGCTAATTTTGTTACGGCCGATCGCTACTCTGGGTGCGAGCAATGGCAGACCAATGGAAGAAAAGACATTCACGGACAGAGAGAAAAGGAAACGTTGAACGATTTGATTTATTTACAAACATCTACAGTGAAACTTATGGATAGAAAAGAAAAAGGGACAAGAAGCAGAAACGTAGCTAATTCTGCACCTTATTACGATCACTACGAATAAAAACAACAAGGGTGCGCAGCACACATTCACGGGGGAGGGGAAGGAGAACGAACGTTGGGAACCTGTTACTGTTAGGGAAATGGCCACAATGTTACCAGATGCTTCTCCCCGTGACGCCTTTGGTCTCGACCTCACCAATGAGCACCTGGCCGGCAAACGGCAGTCCCGAACACAAGCAGGTGAAATGTCGGGAACCGTGCAGAGCGAGTGCCATGGAACCATGCAGAGCTAGTGTGTCGGGACACGTGGAGTAAGCATGTCGTGATCTCGTGCACACGTGCAAATCCACTCATGAAGTGAGTATCATGCACACGTGCGCCAAGAGGGAGTCTAAAAACATGTGTACAGCCAATGGAATCCAAGGCGAAGAGTAATGCAGGCACGTACTGAGGCCTGTGAGGGGGGGGGGGGGGGGCGACCAAGAAAGGAGCACGAGTGTACTGCCGACAGAGTCCAAAAGCCAAGAGCGAGAATAATGCAAGCATGTGCTCAGTCAACAAGATCCAAAACCAAGAGAGTGAATCATGTACAGAGGCCTGTGAGAGGGTCTGGTCAAGAGCGGATACACACGTGCTGAATGAAACCAACAAAGAGGGAGAGAGTAATAATCATGCAGGCACGTGCCGAGTGAACCGGGCAGAGAGTGAGAGAGAGAGAGAGACAGAGAGAGAGAGACAGAGAGAGAGAGAGACAGAGACAGAGACAGAGACAGAGACAGGCAGGTGCTAGGTGAACACGTCAGAGAGAGATAGAAAACACGTGTACAATGCCTTTTGTCAATGCCCTAGCAATGGCTGGGGCTGCTGTTCGAGGGTGTCTGGGCTCCCGATTGGTGGAGCCCATCACTCCGCCCCCTCAAGCTCCCCTGAAGTTTCTCAGGCCCCGATTGGTGCATATCCCAATGGTCTTTGGTCTGTCTTCTGTCCTTCAAAACTTTAAATCAATCTGTGGATGCAATCTTTGTGCGTCTGCCTGGTAAACTATCCCTAATGAGTGGAGGGCCTATCTTTCCCTTCCCCAACATATAAAGACATAGTAACCCAAAAATAAGGGGAAGGACTAAGATAATCGTCTGCTATGAAATAACTATTCTAAGGGACCTGGATGGTGCTTGCCATTACTTTTTAGTGCTTTCCCAAAACCGCAGATATATATATATATATATATATATATATATATATATATATATATATATATATATACAGTGGAACCTTGACTTACGAGTGCACCAACTTACGAGTTTTCCGAGATACGAGCCGTCGCTCGGGCGGTTTATTGCTTTGAGATGCGAGCCGAGATCTGAGTTACGAGCTTACGCTATCCGCCACCAGGTGGGTTCCGGTCACGTGGTTATCTTGCCGTGCAAGTATCTCTGCCATATATCGCTGCTGCTTTGTTTTCGCATTTTGGTTATTTTGGAAAATTTCTTAGTTTTAACCATGGGTCCTAAGAAATTGAGTGCCAAGGGAAGAGAGGATGATGTGCTTGGATATAAAACACGCAATCGTCGAAAAACATGAGCGAGGTGTGCGTGTTGTCGACTTGGTGAGGCGGATGTGAAGGCAGCTGAAGATTTTATTATAACTGAGAAGAAGAAGAGGATGATGTGCTTGGATATAAAACACGCAATCATCGAAAAACATGAGCGAGGTGTGCGTGTTGTCGACTTGGTGAGGCGGATGTGAAGGCAGCTGAAGATTTTATTATAACTTTTGCCGAACTGATAGAAGCCGAACGATACATCCCCCAGCAAATCTTCAACTGTGACGAGACAGGGCTCTTCTGGAAAAAGATGCCGAGGAGGACGTATATAACGGCAGAGGAGAAGAGCATGCCAGGCCACAACTTGTTCAGAGTGCCGGCGATAGCTCGCCTTCTCTTTGTGGAAAACACGGTGAGATCCTTAACATCCAACAACTAATGGGACGCAAACGGGGCGCCCAGTTTAGCGGTACACACATTGATGAATCACCCTGCCTGTGATTCACCCATGACAGGTTATAGCTGGGTCGGGATTCAAACCCAGGCTGGACAGTTTAGAGTCAAGTGTGCGTACCTCCAGTCCAGGCCATCCTGCCAACTTGTATGCTGCATACAGGTGAAATATAAAGCGCGAGATATTTTTATATATACTGTATATTTAAAAAAAAATTGGTGTGGTTTTTGGCGGGCTGGAACGGATTAATAGCATTTCAATGCATTTTAATGGGGAAATTTAATTTGAGAAACGAGCAAATTGAGTTACGAGCTCGGTCACAGAACGAATTAAACTCGTAAGTCAAGGTTCCACTGTATATATATATATATATATATATATATATATATATACAGTATATATATATATATATATATATATATATATATATATATATATATATATATATATATATATATATATATATATATATATATATATATATATATATATATATATATACATACATACATACATACATACATATACACGACCGGTCAAAAGTTTTAGAACACCTCAATTTTTCCAGTTTTATTGAAATTTACGCAGTTTAATGTCCAGTGAATAACCTTAAATTGTACAAAGGTAAGCAGTAAACTGCTCGAGGTTAAAAAAAAATAGCTTAGGTTAGCAAAAACGGGGAAATAATGTAAATTGCACAGTTATATTGTAAAAAAAGGCCTTCTTCAGGGAACAAGTAATGGGTTAACAACTTACAGCTGTTCTGCAGCAATGTAAGTAAATTAAGCCTTGAAAGTTGATGCAAACAATTCCTACAGGTGTCCCAACCTCTGCTGATTACTTGATTACAAACCCCCTGTCTGTATAAAATCAGTATTGGAACAGACTGTTATTACACCCTCTGAAGCATTATTTGGACAATATTGCACTGCAGGAAGTAGTATATTGGAAACTGGAGGAAACTCTGACTGGAAGAGGTCTGGCAGACCCAAAGCCACAGCAGAATCAGAAGACAAGTTTCTGAGAGCCAACAGCTTGCGTGATAGGCGGCTCACAGGATAACAGCTTCAAGCACAGCTTAACAATGGTCGCAGTAAGCAAGTCTCAGTTTCAACTGTGAAGAGAAGACTTCGAGCTGCAGGTTTGACAGGTCGAGTGGCAATAAGAAAGCCATTGCTAAGATGGCAAAACAAGAAAAAGAGGCAAAATCTATGAATTGAATCAAAATTTGATGAATTGAACCGATGAATCAAAATTTGAAATATTTGGTTCATCATGCAGGGTTTTTGTACGCCGTCGAGTAGGCGAAAGGGTGGTTCCTCAGTGTGTGACACCAACTGTCAAACATGGAGGAGGAGGCGTGATGGTCTGGGGCTCTTGCTGGATCCAGAGTCAGCGACTTGCAGAGAGTGACTGGCACCCTGAACCAAAAGGGCTACCACAGCATTTTGCAGCGCCATGCAATACCCTCTGGTATACGCCTAGTTGGTCAGGGGTTCATCCTACAGCAACATAATGACCCTAAACACACCTCCAGGCTATGTCAAAACTACCTTCGAGGAAAATAACAAGACGGTAGGCTTCAAATCATGGAATGGCCAGCATAGTCTCCAGACGCAAACCCCATCGAGCTGGTTTGGGATGAACTGGACAGAAGGGTGAAAGCAAAGCAACCTACAAGAGCAACACATTTGTGGGAACTTCTGCAACAGTGTTGGGAAGAACTTCCCGAACAATATTTGATTTCCATTGTGGAAAGAATGCCACGAGTGTGTTCGGCGGTTATATCTGCAAAAGGTGGCTACTTTGCTTAGTCAAAAATGTAAATTAAATTTAGTTAAACAAAATGATTCTATGATTTTTTAAATTTATCTCCAATTGTTTATTTGTTCTATGCTTAATTTCAGAGAACATTGAGACATTAAACTGCGTAAATTTCAATAAAAACTGGAAAAATTGAGGTGTTCTAAAACTTTTGACTGGTAGTGTATATATATATATACATATACATATATATATATATATATATATATATATATATATATATATATATATATATATATATATTGTTGCGGTTTTGAGAACCTAGCTCGTCTTCACGCTGTTGAAACCAAAGCGTTCAGAATCATTGGAATCTCACGCGATGACGCTATCTCCGAGGGCCTTTCACTTAATCACCGCAGGCAGGTTGGTGGTCTTTCCGTCTTCTACCGACTCCTCTCCGGTCTTGCTCCCCCAGCTCTCTCTGGGCTTTGTCCCCCCAATATTCCTGCAGGTCGCACAAGATCTGCCTGCAACCCTCTTATGGTTAAACTGCCAAAATCAAGACTCTCTGCTCACCTTCACTCCTTCATTCCTCTTTTCTCCCGCCTCTGGAACAAACTCCCTCACTCTCTTCAATCCCACTCCTCCCTCCAGAACTTTAAAACGGCTGTTCACCACAATCTCTTATCTTTCCCAATCCAAAACCTTGATCTTTTCTACCCCTGCTAATTTCACCCCAAATCCACTTTTTTGAGGTGACTTTTGACTTCTTTCCTGGAAGTCCTTGGTGTCCTTGCGTTTTATACCTATCCTGCCTCCCCCCAGGCCCTCTCCCTCCAAAAACATCTCCCGATGTCCCTGCTCTCAAATGTTGTGTTTGTGTGCTTCCTCCCCTTCTCACCCCATCTCGTCGACCGCTCCCCTTTTTATATACTTTGTTTGCTTGTTTGTTTGATTTGTTTGTTTGATAAATGTTAGCTCTTTCACGAGCCTCGACTCTGTATACAAAAAAAACCCCAAAAAAACAACCCCACACAGGTAACATCATTAAAGGTTAAAGGTTGCACCCCATAGATAGGCCATATGCAACACGTAGGTCACCTTAGGACATCAGTTATTTCATAGTATGTGTTTAGGATAAGGCCATTCCCAATAGTTGCATCTGCATTGTGTAAAATAAATGAGAGTAGGCCCCGTTCGTCCATTTTGCAGCTTCCCTCCAAATCGACCTCGTTGGGCGAACTCGCTGGGCTTCCGCTCAAACCGAACTCGCTGGGCTTCCGCTCAAATCAGCCCAAAAGCCACGAGGTAAGGCCCGAAAAGGGGGCGGAGCGCAAGGGGGGGAGGTGTGGCCACGTCAAGCAGCCATCAAGGTGGAGCCGGTAAGCCCTCACCAGCCAATCAGGGCTGAGGTGACATCGCCTGACAGGGTGTGGCTGGACATTCCAGAGGGTTCGCTGGGCGTGGCAATATAACCCTTCGCGCGAGGCCCCCACCTCAGTTATGAGGAGATTGAGGGTTTGGTCAGAGTTACGAGGAGGACCTGCGCTGAGAGAGATCCCGAAGTATCGAGTCGAGAGTTGAGTTACGCGAGAGACGCTTGAGTAGTTACGAGAGGGAGAGACGCGCGGTGACAAGCCTTGATTGATTGATTGCGCTTTACAAAGGGCGGGCGCTTGGCACGCATTGCAGAGGACTGCAGCGTCAAGAAGGACCTTGGGGAAGTGGCGCATCGTTCGTAACAATACCGGGAGCGCGTATAAAGGCGCCAGTACAAGTATTATGTACGATATATAATCGCCAGCTTACCGATCCCCCGAGATATAATTGTCCGCATCGCGCTTACGCCGCGCGGAGAGCTGCCGGCCATCTTCCACCATCTGCACGGTATGAGTCGGGGACCGGACGAGCTGTGGACCCTTGGACCCTCAACACCACCATCTACAAACCCCGTGTGAGTGACCCTGAGAGTGAGTCTGAGAGTGAACAGGCTCGTGTCCAGGGATAGGTATAAGACTGTTATAAGGCTGCCCTGTGTAACTGCTTCTTCCTCTTCCCTGTACATTCTCTTCTTCTTTTCCTCTTCTAATTGTACAAATTGTAAATAAATTACCTGTTCTTCCTGGTTTCCTCTTCATCCGATCGTTTTAGTCATTTCCTCCATTGGGTAAACGCGGCACAATTATAACCGCTCCAATCGGGTTTAGTACCTGCTAACGGCCCGAATCGCGGCTCGCTTCGCTCGGCCTGTCCACTAACGCCCTGGTTCAGGCGGGAGTTATTTTCTCATTTCCGGTCAGCGTTAGTACTTAGGTAATAGGACTAATTCGACCAACAACCCTATTTAACGCTGCTCGGGAAGGACGTTATAGCCCCCGGGATCGCGTCGGCCAGTAAAAGGACAAGGGGATTAATCCCCCCTTGATAAGGGGAAGGCCGACGTTTTGAGATCCGCAACAATTGGTGTCGGGGAGTGGGATTTGGAACCCGAACCAAATTTCTTATCTTTTGGACAAATTTGGTCAAAATTACGAGCAGCCGAAATTTTATTAACACCTAAATTTGAATCGTGCCATGGATAGCCAAGGCGGTCGGATGCCGGTGGGGGAAAATGAGGGAGTAGAGGAAGGGTTAGAATCAACCCAGGACCCCATGGAAGAATTGGAGCAATTGGCAATGGAGGAGAATGCAGTTAATGAGGGTGCAGCAGTAGGGGTTGCAGGTGAGCAAAATGGCGGCGCCTCACACGTGGCGGCAAGAGCCGAGCCCGCAGCGCCAATAGATATGGACCTTCTTATGGCACAAATCAGGGCGTGCATGACAGAATCGAAATGGGAAATGAACAAAATGGGAGAGCAATTGGGAAAGCAAATTGGGGGATTGAGTAAGGAGATGGGAGAAATGAGGGCTGATAGTGAGCGAATGAAAAACAGAATGGGGGAGCAATTGGGCAATCAAATTGGGGGATTGAGAAATGTTGTGGGAAATCAAATTGGGGGGTTAGAAAGCAAATTGGGTGGATTAGAAAGCAAATTGGGGGGCCAATTGAAGGACGTGGGTGGCCACATGGGAGAAATGAATGAGGGGTTAACGGGGTTGGAAAACAGGATGGCCACCCGAGAAAATCAAATGAAAGGAATGAAGGACGGGTTAACGGGGTTTGAAAACAGAATGGGTGGCCACATAAAAAATTATGGGGAGAACATAGACGCAGACCAGGGCAGCGTTTAGGCCGACGCATAGCCGACGCGAGTCCTCGGTGCGCGGGGTGCTTTGTGTGCTGCGGGGGCCGGCGGGGATCGTTGCCGCGGCGCTCTTGCAAGGAGCGCCATGCACTATTCGGGCCGGCCCCCGCCCTGTATGGTCGGTGCCGCGCCTTCGCGGGCAAGGCGATCGGCACGATACCGGGGGAGAGAGGCCAGGTCGGACCTTCGCCCCCTGGCGGGCGCGGTGCTCCAGCCGGGGGAGGTTGGGTCAATGGGTCATCGTGGCAGAGACCGAGAGGCTCTGCGCCGGGATGGCGTCTGGAACCTCGGTCCGAGTATGCCTCCTCCCCAGAATCGAAAATGCCGGATGGACCCAACCTACAGGAGACTGACCATCCGCATACATTGCTCGGCTTTTCGAAGCCGAGCTGTAAAAATGCATTCCCGCCCGGAGAGGCTCGAGAATAGTGGACAAATGGTAGTAGTTATGATGGCAAATGGTATCCGGTGTAGAGGGATGGTAGATCTACCATCCCTCACATCGTTTCTTTGGGCACATGAGCAGTAGTTTATGGGGTTTGGCAGTGTAAACTAGCCAGGGCGGGCTAGGATAATTGTTAGGGATCTAGAAAGATGACCATAGGAGACTGAGAGTTAAGTAGTGACATTTGTACCGGTAGAGGGGACGTAGTCAGATTAGATGGATGATAATGACGAGGGATGTGCTTAGTATAAGGGATGACAGGGAAAGCACTAGTATTAGAGGGAAGGAGCTAGGTAGATGATTCTGTGTGTGAGGATCTTTGGAATGAACTTGGTGAAATGAGGAATTGTGAATGAGATTCTTGGTGGTGAGCGTGAGGAAATGAGGCAATGGTCGTGAATGATGTGTATGTGTGTGAAAATGTATGAGTGGAGTATTGTAGACAAGGTGAATGGTATGGAGTGAATGTCTTGCATGGGGTGCAAGTGAATAAATGGTGTGGAATAAATGGTGTGGATTGAGTAGTGTGGAATGATTGGTGTGGAGTGCATGGTGCGAAGGAGTGGATGGGGGAAGATGGACCCCTTCACGAATACCCGGGGAGGGTAGTTTAAAGTTAGGTAGAGGGAGTAGGTAAATTGTTTGGATATTGACATCTGTGGTGCGAGTATTAGCAAGTTGTTGCTTTGGAGGGTGCATGAGACTGTGGAATGGCTGGGCGTGTGGCTTAATTGTTAAGTATGGTTATTGGGGCACTCTGCCACTGGTAGTCTGTCGGCCAGGTGAGGCCACAGGTAGGCTCTGGGAGCCAGTTAGGATCAGTGTAGTGTTCAGCGGGGCCCGAGGATCCTAAGAGAGGACCCGGGAAGCCCAATGCCAGGGAGGGCATTAGTGGGGTGAGAGAGCCAGGAGGGCCTTCCCCAGGTTAGGGTAGTCGCAGGAGCTAAGCAAGCTCGGGTGGCGACTTCAGTGGCGCAGGTGCGCAGGTAGGTAGACCTGCTGGTAGAGCCACACAACCCAGCCCCGAAATTGTGTGAGGGCACAGTGAGAAAAATTGGGGGAGTGAGACCCCAAATTGGTAAGGCACCACAGTATGGTCAATGGGAATTGGTTTTTAGAACCACATAGTTTAAAGAGGCCAATTGGATTGGCAGGGAAAGACCCCGGGTAGTGTAAGTGAGTTAATCTCAAGTCGAGGATAGTTAGGAGAAAATCTCTTCGCACAATCCACATCCACTCACCGAGGTGATAGGACTCCACACCAGGTTTTGTGAACAATTTGGAATGTAAGACGCATCTCGATGTGATTAGACATTGTGTGTGATTCCATCCCTTCCTTCTTGGGAGGGATTGGGGACGAATTTGGTTTAGGGGAGATATGGGAGACGAGATGGTAGAGACGCATTTGTAAATTGTGTAAATACAGGGAGGGGCAAGGGTAGTGTAGGTTGACATGGGGGGGGGGGGGGAACGGCTAGGAACGAGCTTTCTCGGCTCGCTCTCCCGCGCCGCTCATGTCGCATTGCCTTGTTTTGACGTTTACCCTTGCGCCCTTGCCCCCCGCTAACCTCTGCTTTATCTTCCTCCCCACTCATGGATCCATGGTCTTTTGGTTGAGGGGAGTGTGCAGGTGCCCTTAGCTGTGCGGCCGCACTCTGCGCTGCACCCTGCTGCCTGCAGCCTGCACCGGTACACCATATGGACCACACGTTCTGTGGCCTGGCACCTTTTCTGGAACAGACCATTGCTGCCAGCAGTATCTTGCTTGCGGACCACTGTTCTTAAGTGGCACACGTGCCATGCAATCGGACCACCTAAGCTGGCCCTGCTGGCCAAATAAAAAGCGGACACGGTTTGTGCACTTTTTATTAAATAATCTTTGGTGTGCCCGGACAAGAAGACATCAAGTCTAACGATGGCACACCGAAGAACCTGAAGCCAGAAGATCCATCGGCCCAGCAGTTAAGTCAAGCACAAGGCATCATTTGTTATTTCTGAAATGTTTTTGTGCATTTTGATGACTGTGCAGTTTTTGGTGATGGTGCTTTTTGTGCATTTTTTTTATTTTTGTGCATATGGGTATGGTGTATTGGTGCAGTGCATTGCAATTGGTGTTTCCTCTTTTCAAAAATTTCTATCTCTTTTCCCACAAAAGACAGGTCCTGGGTTATAGTTTTGTAAATAATTAGTTAGTGTCTTGTAAATAACATGCTCCCCACCGGCTTTATGTGTAGTTTGAGAATAATTCCATAATTCGGTTAATTGTGGGCGTGAGTCAGTTAGATAGTACACAATGCAGCAGGTGGGACATATCTAGTGTTAAAACTGTCGCACTCATGGTAGTCGGTTAAATGTAGAGGGTAACCACACCTAAGTGTCACACTAATTTAAAAGGTAGTCCTGCCCCAGGTAATGAAGCCGGCCATCCTCACTGGTATGTGGGTCGGCTCGGGGATGAGCTTGGCGAAAGGAGGGGTGCAGTGTTGCGGTTTTGAGAACCCACACAGGTAACATCATTAAAGGTTAAAGGTTGCACCCCATAGATAGGCCATATGCAACACGTAGGTCACCTTAGGACGTTAGTTATTTCATAGTATGTGTTTAGGATAAGGCCATTCCCAATAGTTGCATCTGCGTTGTGTAAAATAAATAAGAGTAGGTCCCGTTCGTCCGTTTTGCAGCTTCCCTCCAAATCGACCTCGTTGGGCGAACTCGCTGGGCTTCCGCTCAAACCAGCCCAAAAGCCACGAGGTAAGGCCCAAAAAGGGGGCGGAGCGCAAGGGGGGAGGTGTGGCCATGTCAAGCAGCCATCAAGGTGGAGCCGGTAAGCCCTCACCAGCCAATCAGGGATGAGGTGACATCGCCTGACAGGGTGTGGCTGGACATTCCAAAGGGTTCGCTGGGTGTGGCAATATAACCCTTCGCGCGAGCCCCCCACCTCAGTTATGAGGAGAGAGAGGGCTTGGTCAGAGTTACGAGGAGGACCTGCGCTGAGAGAGATCCCGAAGTATCGAGTCGAGAGTTCAGTTACGGGAGAGACGCTTGAGTAGTTACGAGAGGGAGAGACGCGCGGTGACAAGCCTTGATTGATTGATTGCGCTTTTCAAAGGGCGGGCGTGTGGCACGCATTGCAGAGGACTGCAGCATCAAGAAGGACCTTGGGGAAGTGGCGCATCGTTCGTAACAATACCGGTAGCGCGTACTGTTACGGATTCGGCACTAATTATTATTGTTGTTATTATTATTATGGTTAGTTCTAAGTGTTACATATTTATGTGAATGTATGTGAATTACCATCCAGGTCTTTGCTTATCCATGTGTAGTAGATTAAGGGTTGTTGTGGTTGGAGGGTCAGGAGCCCTTCTGAAAAGAGGCCGGAAACGAAAAAAAAAAAAAGACACGAGGAAGAAAAGCGACGAGGATTCTTTCTTCCTCGCCCCGCTCCGACGAAAGGTGGGATTGATATTGAGCCGTGTGGAAAAGCGGCGTTCCCGAGCCCGTCTGGCGAGAGGAGTTACCGGGACGGATACCTGCCCGGTGGACGTCAAACTGTCGTGTGGCCGTGCACCGACCCAGCGTCTGGCACCGTTCGCGACACCGTCTAAAAAGACGCGTACGGGTCGCACGTTGGGGCCTAACACGCGTTGCAAGCGGCGTGGGGCTTTTGGCTTGCTTTACCGTACCCGCTTCGCGTGGCCACGAGGGGCTGCAGCCGTGGTGCCTGGTACGATACCTGCCCGGTGGAAACACGTCCACCCGGGGTTCGTTCAACCGCCCGAGTGCGGCGACGCCGACCATCATCTTGGTCAGGAGGGGCCCAGAGACATTGTGCGGGACAGAGACCAAAAGGGGGTCGTGAGTACCAACGGGGACACACATATATAAGATGGCCATCTTCATCATATAGGGAATTGATTGTGGATTGGGAATTGTTGATGGTTGTTTGTTGTTGATTGCTCGGGGAATATATCCTTGATTGTATCATTGAAATTGTATGATATCCTTACCCTTGAAATATATCATTGAACATCAGTTTTCTCTTGGGTGGAATTCATGGGGATTGCGTTGCGAAAGCGCATATATAATACTACTTTCTGGCGAAGTTCCTCTCACGGTCCGGGGGTCACCGAGACCAGGTAGTCACCGAGGGGACCACGTAACAGAATTGGGGGCTCGTCCAAATTACGATTTGCGGATTCGCAATTGGGTCTACGTCCGGGATCTAAAATTGTATAAAATAATAAAATAATATTTTTATTAATTAAAATTTATTAATTAAGTATTAATTGGAAATTTTTTGGGGAAATTGGGGTAAAGTCTTGGGTGAAGGTTAACAGGTGTTAACGATAGTCACCATGGCGTTTGTGGCACAGAACTTTGCGGTAACACCGAGTGAGGCACAGTTCCGAGCGTTACTAAAGTCGGACCTCTTGAAATTGGCCAAACATTTTAACTTGGAGGTCCGAACTAATTTGAGGAAGGCAGAGTTGCAGGCCACGGTGATACAATCTATGGTGGGATTAGGAACATGGGACGAGTTAGCCTGGGAGTGGCTACCCGAAGAACCAGAAGACGTTGAGCTCCGGAAACTGGAGTTGCAATTACGGAGCCAGGAACGGATCAAAGAAGAAGAAAGGAAAGCAGAAAAGGAAAGAGCAGAAGAAGAGAGGAAAGCAGAAAAGGAAAGAGCAGAAGAGGAAAGGAAAGCAGAAAAGGAAAGAGCAGAAGAAGAAAGGAAAGCAGAAGAGAGGAGAGAAGAGAAACAAGCAGAGGAGAGGAGAGCTGCAAGGGAACTCGAAGCAGAGGAGAGAAAAGCAGAAAGGGAATTAAAGGAACGTGACATGGAGCTTCGGCAGGAAATTAAATTCAAGGAGCTGGAGTTAATGAGAGAACGGGGAGAGGCACCACCCTTGCTGACGGGGTCGACACATAACCAGAAAACCTGGGATGTGGGCAGACATGTGAGGCTGGTTCCACCGTTCAGTGAAAAGGAAGTCGCGAAATTTTTTCCACACTTTGAGAAAGTGGCTCGACAATTAAACTGGCCGGAGGAGGCCTGGACCATACTAGTGCAAAGTGTGCTGGTGGGAAAAGCTCAAGAGATTTATTCGGCGCTACCAATGGACCAATGTGCAGATTATGAGGTACTGAAGAAGCACATCCTCAAAGCCTATGAGTTGGTTCCGGAAGCTTACAGGCAAAAATTCAGGAATGCCAGGAAGAGGGAGAGTGAGACCCATGTGGAGTTTGCCAGAGTGAAAGAAAACATGTTTGATCGGTGGTGTGAGTCAAAAGGAGTCGGGAAAGACTTCGAAACATTGCGTGACTTGATCCTGGTGGAGGAATTCCAGCAGTGTGTCCACGAGGACATCAAAGTGTACCTGCAGGAAAAGAAAGTACCAAAGTTGTGGGACGCAGCCACCATGGCAGATGATTATGCCTTAACCCACCGAATAGGGGTCCACAAACCTAACTCCTCGCCTAGACTTCAGCAGGGGAGTTATGGAACACCCGGTGCGGAGAACGACCTTACATGGCGGCGGCCTCGAGATGATTATGGGGACAACTATGATACCCCAACTGTTAGAAATCAGAGGGCTACGGGCCCAAGACAAACTTATTTTTCGGGGGGCTCAAGGCCGACCCCGAGGTTCTCCCCCGGGCCTACTTGTGCTTTTTACCATAAAACTGGACACTTGATGTCCCAATGTTACCTCCGGAAAAGGGAGAACCTGGAACGGAATCAGTCTAGTGCGACTCCGAATGCACTGGCAAGTGTGAGAAATCATTCTTGGAGAGCAGAGCTGGGGGAAGATTCCCCTGTCAAAGGTACGGCGTCCCGGGAGAACCTTGTTCAGGAGGGCTACAAACATTTCATTTCAGAGGGGTTCGTGTCGCTGGATGGCGACCCGAGTAACCAGAAGCCAGTTAGGGTATTGAGGGACACAGGAGCCCACCAATCGTTGATGCTGGAGGGCATTTTGCCATTGTCGGAGAAGACGGCAACTGGGGTTAGTGTGCTTTTACAGGGGGTCGGGGGCTATGTTAAAGCTCCGCTTCATGTCATCCAGTTGAGTTCTGAGTTGGTATCAGGGCCGGTCACCATAGGCTTACAAGCCACCCTTCCTGTGGAGGGAATCTCTTTTATTATCGGGAATGATTTGGCCGGGGGGCGAGTTTCGGGTAATCCAATAATGGTGGACAAGCCCAGTAAGAAAAATAACACCACTCGGTTAGAGATGGAGATTCCGGGTATCTTTCCATCCTGTGCGGTGACTCGGGCTATGGGTAGAAAGCACACGGAAGAGAAGGAGGAAGAAAGAGAGGGGGAGTTGGAACCCTTAGAGGTACGGGAAGACAACTCGGAAAAGGGAAATAACCAGGGGAGGGATTCCCAGGAATTTCGAGAAATGGTAGCGTCTGGAACGAAAGGGGACGTGGAGTGTCCGTCGGAGACCGCGGGGAACGAAGTGGAGCAAACCGCGCTGGTCCGAAGGAGACTAGTGGAAGAACAACACGAAGACTCGGAGATCCAGAGGTTAATTGAGAAAGCCGTTACGGAAGAAGAGGCTACGAAGATACCTGTGGGGTATTTCATGAAGGGGGAAACCCTAATGAGGAAATGGAGGCCACCGGAGGTGCCCGCAGACGATGAGTGGAAAGTTCACTGTCAGATTGTGGTGCCACCGCTGTACCGGAAGGAGATCTTGAGTTTGGCACATGAGACCCCTTGGGCCGGGCACCTGGGAGTGAACAAGACCTGTGACAGGATATTGGTACATTTTTTCTGGCCGGGATTGCGACGGGATGTGGCGGAGTTCTGCAAGTCCTGCCATTCTTGTCAGCTGGTGGGAAAGCCGAATCAAAAAATCCCACCCGCCCCGTTAAAGCCAATTCCAGCTTTTGAAGAGCCATTCAGCCGAGTCATTGTGGACTGTGTGGGCCCTTTACCCAAAACCAAAGCTGGACATCAATACTTACTGACCATCATGTGCGCATCCACCAGGTTCCCCGAGGCAGTGCCTCTGAGGAAAATAACGGCGGCAGTTATTGCAAAGGCCTTGATTACATTTTTCACTTGGGTTGGTCTACCTAAGGTCATCCAATCGGATCAGGGTTCCAATTTCATGTCCACACTGTTCCAGCAAGTGGTACACCTGTTGGGGGTGGAACAAGTAAGATCCAGCGCCTACCATCCCGAGAGCCAAGGGGCCCTGGAAAGGTTTCACCAGACTTTAAAGAATATGATCCGAACGTATTGTTTTGAATGTGCCAAGGATTGGGATGAAGGGATACCCCTATTGTTGTTTGCGGCGAGGGAGTCCGTGCAGGATTCCTTGGGATTCAGTCCGTTTGAACTGGTGTTTGGACACGCAGTGCGGGGACCGTTGAAATTGGTGAAAGAACAGTGGTTACTACAGGAGTCCCGGACACCGATGGTGGAGTATGTGTCCACAGTGAAACACCGATTGGCAAAGGCGTGTGATGTGGCACGACGGAACTTGAGAATGGCCCAGGGGAAAATGAAGGAGAGACATGACAAGACCTCGCAGATAAGGAATTTCAGTCCTCAGGACCGGGTGTTAGTATTGCTGCCCGTTCCAGGTCAGCCCCTCCAGGCTAGATATTTCGGTCCTTATGCAGTGGAGGAGAGGGTGAATGAGACAGACTACGTGGTGACCACTCCCGACCGACGGAAAAAGCGACAGTTGTGTCATGTCAACCGACTGAAGAAATATCATGAGAGGGAACCGGTGGAAGACGTAGTTCCTGTCTCACCTGTCGTACCGGTGAAAATGGACGGAAACGCCGGTGTGAAGTTTGATAACTTGGATGACCAGGCCTGCCCCAAATTGACGAACACCGAAGTGTTGAGTCATTTGGATGAGAAGTTAGGTCATTTAACAAGGGAACATGGGTTGTTCCCATTTAACAAGGGAACATCTCCAAGATTGGAGATCTCGCGAGATCTCGGAGACGGTGGGAGGGATTTTCGAAGCTCCACACGGTCTCCACGTTTTTCGAAGTTAAGTCTGTTCACAATTGTATTTTGTCAAAACTGTATTTATCTTTCGGTGTGTGAAGTTATTGTGTGCAACTTTGGTTGTTTCTCGGTGTTTATCTTTCATAAATTGATCGTCTGTTTGCCGTGTCGTGTCTTGAGGCCTTGTACAGTGTGCACTGTACAACCTTGAGGCTTTGTTTTTCTCTCAGCGGTCCGTCGTTTGTGATCCAATAACTTTCGTTCTCTGTATTCCCAGGCTTTTCACCCATAGCCTACTTCCTTGTGTAAATCTCAACTCAAAAAAAAAAAAAAAAAAAAAAAAAAAAAAATTTCCTTCTCTGTTCTCATTCGTTTATTCATTCTTATTCGTTCGTTCGTTCTTCGACCACGTGTTTCTCCCCCATTTCCCCAGATAGTTTTCACTCATTAACCTTCAATGTTTACACTTTCCCCTCAAGTTATGTATTCCGTCATATTTTATAACACCTTTTTCTTCTTCTTCTTTAAAAGGCTGCTTTCGACTTGCTCACCAAATCAATTCATCCCAAAAAAAATATCCATCTCCTATAGTGCCTTTTTTCTACATTCCCTAAACTCTCCTGCACTCCATCCTCCATCCAGCGTCCTTAAACGTATTTTTAACTCGAAGGTCACAAGAAACTCATTTTGCAATAAATGTTCGTTTCCCATAAATCGTACACTTTCAAAAATCCAATCTCACCCCTCCCCTCCAAATCTTCCCCATAACCCCTCCCCTCCAAATCTTCCCCATCACCCCTCCCCTCGAAATCTTCCCCATCACCCATCCCTTTCAAATCTCCCCCCTTGCCCCCTCCCTCCTAAACTACCCCCTCACCCCTCCCCGCCAAGACGCCCCCTCGCCCCTCCCCTCCTAGACTCCTGCCTCACCCCTCCCCTCCAAATCTCCCCCATATCCCATCCCTTTCAAATCCCTCCCCTTGTCCCTTCCCTCCCAAACTCCCCCCTCACCCCTCCCCTTCAAATCTCCCCACCCTCATTGCTTCTCAATTTCCCCCCTCTCACTCCCCCTCCTCAAAGCGTCCTCCCCGCTTCTTCCCCCTTCAAACTCTCACCTCCATCTCCCCCAACCTTCTGCCTCGCTCTTCCCCCTCCTCAAATAACACCTCATTGTGGCTCACCCAATCACCATCAAACCTTTTGTCCGCCCCATCCTTCCCTTTCTCCGAGCTATTCTGAAATCTCTGACACACCTTCAACAGCTCTCCCTATCTCTTCCACCTCTTCCACATCTTACCCTACCCCTCCTCCCCCCTGTGCTGTATCTGATGCTCCCCCTTCCTCTTCATTAACGGTATGGACCTCAAACATCCGGGGCCTTCGTTCAAACTTAACTGATCTCTCCATACAGGTTGCTTCTGTCAAACCAGACGTGATCTGCTTAACAGAAACTTTCCTCCTTTATGATGTCTCTGATTCCATAGTATCTCTCCCGGGCTACTCCCTCCTCCGGTATGATAGACCTGAGCCTCGTCCTGGAGGCGGGGTTGCTATCTTTATCAAAAACTCTCTTCCTCACTCGCCCTGCACTGCACTCTCTCCACCTCACCCCCAGGAATACCTCTGGCTACGGCTTCCCCTTCGCTCCCACCTCTTGTTCATATGTGTGTTGTACCGTCCACCAAACAGTGATGACTCCATCTACATCTCGCTGTCTGATGATATGGACCAACTTCTATCTACTCATCCCAACTCTCTCTTCCTCATATGTGGTGATTTCAATTGTCACCATGCCAGTTGGCTGGGTGTGGGTACCTCTCTCACCAGCCATGGCTCTTCAGCAAAGGACTTCTGCGACTCACTGGGACTGACACAATCTGTCAATTTCCCGACCCGGATCTCAGTCAACGGAACATCTTCTCTTCTGGACTTGGTTATGACTAACTTCCCTGAAAATGTCTGCTGCTCTTCTTCTGCTCCGATCGGATCATCTGATCATGTCCTTGTTAAAGTGGACATCTCTCTGACCATCCTCAGGGAGCCTGCTCAGCGTCGACGAGTCTGGCATTTCACTCAGGCCAACTGGCACGGTCTTCAAGCAGCCATCAATCATCTGGACTGGTCTCCCATCTCTACCACCTCTGACATCAACTCATCCTGGGAATTCTTCCAAAGTAAATTGCTCTCTCTCATGCACAGATTTATCCCATCTCGTCTTCAGTTGTCATACCCTTCCTCCCGTCCATGGTACACGGAATCTTGTGGTGAGGCTGTTGCCCAGAAACAACTTGCCTTCGTCTCCTGGAAAGCAAATCCAACGGAAGGAAATCTCATTTCCTTTCACAAAGCCCGAAACAAGTGTGTGTCCACCCTCAGGAGAGCCAGGAAACAATATCTCTCCGTTCTCAAGACCGAACTCTCTTATCTGTCTCCCTCTTCCAAATCCTGGTGGCGTCTGGTCAAATCCGTTTCTGGTGTTTGTTCCCCCTCCATCCCCTCCCTTACCTCAAACGGCTACACAGCTGACTCCGCACGTGAAAAAGCTGAATGCCTCAACTCTGTGTTTGCCTCTAAATCTTGTGTCCCAAACCCATCCCTCTCTGTACCCACCATACCCAGTCGTACCCTGCTGCTCCTGGACTCCGTGTCCTTTCCTCCTGACAAGGTGGAAAAGTTTCTGTCAACCCTCGACTCTGATTCTGCAACTGGACCCGACGGCATCAGCCCACGGGTCCTAAAATCCTGCTCTGCTGCTCTATCTCACCCTCTCTCTGTTCTCTTCACCCTCTCTTTTGCTCAAGGTCAACTGCCATCTGCTTGGAAATCAGCCAACATCACCGCTTTGCACAAAAAAGGTGCAAAAACAGATCCTAGCAACTACAGACCAACCAGCCTTCTCCCAATTATCAGCAAAGTCATGGAATCCATCATTGCTTCGGATATGAAATCTTTCCTCTTCTCCAATGGCTTGATCTCTGATCATCAATTTGGTTTCAGACCAGGTCACTCTACTCTGGACATGCTGCTTCTGCTGTCTCAACAATGGATGGAGGTCCTCAATGCCAAACAGGAAATTAGAGCTGTCTCCCTCGACATATCACGTGCCTTCGACACGGTCTGGCACCCCGCTCTGCTCACCAAACTCTCCTCCTTTGGTATCCATGGAAATCTCCACGCATGGCTGGCGGACTTCCTCTCTAGTCGTCGTCAACGTGTGGCCCTGAATGGGTTTCTCTCATCTCCTCTTCCTGTTCAGGCTGGAGTTCCCCAAGGCAGTGTTCTGGGCCCCGTGCTTTTTCTGGCCTTCATCAATGATCTCTCTGACTCTCTCGAAAATCCTCTCTATCTCTTTGCTGATGACTCCACTCTCTGCCGCTCCATTCCTCTTCCCTCAGATCGGCAGTCTGCTGCCTCCTCACTCTCTGAAGACCTGGACAAAATCACAGACTGGTCAAACAAGTGGAACATGTCTTTCAATCCTGACAAATCTCACACTCTTACTATGTCTCTCCGAAAAGATCGACTGGACAACCCTCCCATCTACTTTCTCAACAATCCTCTCCAAGAAGTTCTGTCGCTCAAGATTTTGGGTCTCTCTATCTGCCATGATCTTTCTTGGGAAAACCACATTTCCAAGCTGGCCTCCAAAGCCAGTCGCCGACTGGGCATCCTCCGTCGTGCGAAGTCCTTCCTCGGCACACCTGAGCTCCTCACCACATACAAGGCTTTCATCCGCAGCTCAATGGAATACTGTTCTCCCCTATGGGCCGGTGCTCCTGCCTCACACCTAGCTCGGCTTCACGCTGTTGAAACCAAAGCTTTCAGAATTATTGGAATCTCCCGCGATGAAGCTATCTCTGAGGGCCTTTCACTCACTCACCGCAGGCAGGTAGGTGGTCTTTCTGTCTTCTACCGACTCCTCTCCGGCCTTGCACCCCCAGCTCTCTCTGTGCTCTGTCCCCCAAATATTCCTACAGGTCGCACAAGATCTGCCAGCAACCCTCTGATGGTTAAACTGCCGAAATCTCGGCTCTCTGCTCACCTTCACTCTTTCATTCCTCTTTTCTCCCGCCTCTGGAACAAACTCCCTCACTCCCTTCAATCCCACTCCTCCCTCCAGGTCTTTAAAACAGCTGTTCACCACCATCTCTTATCTTCCCCCATCCAAAACCTTGATCTTTTCTACCCCCGCTAATTCACCCCAGATCCACCTTGTTTGAAATTCCAACTTCTTTCCTGGAAGTCCTGGCAGTGTCCATATGTTTTATACCTCTCCCACCGCCCCCTTCCCATGCCCCCCCCCCAAAGCCCTCGCCCTCTCTCAGATCTCTCGATGTCTCCATGTCTCTCGGTCCCTGCTCTCAAATGTTGTGTTTGTGTCCTTCCCCCTCTCTCCCCATCTTGTCTACCGCTCCCGATGTTATATGTTTTATGTGTCGGTTTGTCTTTCTGTGTGATTAATGTTCGCTCTTTCACGAGCCTCGATCTTGTATACAAAAAAAAAACAAAAAAAAACAACAAACAACAACAAAAAAAAAACAGCAAGGACAACTGTCCAGCCTAATGTTCGAATTTAAACATTTGTTCACAGATGTACCTGGTCGTACGGACTTAGTATATCATGATATCGAGGTGGGGGAGGCCACTCCAGTGAAACAACACCCCTATCGGATGAACCCGGTGAAGATGGAGTATCTTCGGAAGGAGATGCAATATATGTTGGACAATGACATCATCGAACCAAGCAACAGTGAATGGAGCTCCCCATGTGTGTTGGTTCCGAAACCCGATGGCAGCTTCCGGTGTTGTACAGATTTAAAACGGGTGAATGCAGTGACCAAGACCGACTCCTATCCGCTCCCGAGGATTGACGACTGTATTGATCGAATAGGCCCAGCTAAATTTGTTACCAAATTTGACTTGCTGAAAGGGTATTGGCAGATCCCTCTTACCGATAGAGCCAAAGAAATCTCAGCTTTGGCCACTCCGAATGGGTTATATCAGTACAAGGTCCTCCCTTTTGGGTTGAAGAACGGGCCGGCTACATTTCAACGACTGATTAATAGGCTCATTGCAGACCTGGAGGGGGTGGAGGCATATCTGGATGATGTAATCATCCACACCATGACCATGGAAGACCACATTAAGCAAATCCATGCATTTTTTCAGACGATGTCCGAGGCAGGTCTGACCATCAACTTAGCCAAGAGTGAGTTTGTAAGAGCACAGGTAGTGTTCCTCGGCCATGTAGTAGGGCAGGGTCAAGTACAACCAGTGACCGCCAAGGTAGAAGCTATCGATCGCTTCCAAGTCCCAAAGGGGAAGAAAGAGCTGATGAGATTCTTAGGTATGGCGGGGTGGTACCGGCGGTTCTGTAAGAATTTTTCGGATGTGGTAGCCCCTTTAACGAGTTTGTTGAGAAAGGAGACCCCATTCGTTTGGGATGGCAAATGTCAGGCGGCCTTTGCCCATGTCAAAGCGATACTAATGAGCTCTCCGGTCCTAACCGCTCCGGACTTTCAAGCACCTTTCAAGTTGGCCGTAGATGCAAGCGATGTGGGGGCTGGAGCGGTCTTGTTACAGGAAGATGAGGATGGGGTGGACCACCACGTGTGCTACTACTCCAAAAAGTTCAATAAACATCAGGCAAATTATGCCACCGTGGAGAAAGAGACCCTGGCTCTCCTGCTAGGGCTTCAACATTATGAGGTGTATTTAGGAAGCACGTCCTTTCCCATAAAGGTCTTTACGGATCACAACCCCTTAACCTTCATTCAAAGAATGAAAAATAAAAATCAGAGGTTGATGAGATGGAGTTTGGCTTTGCAGGGGTTCAACTTGGAAATTGAACATGTACGGGGCCGGGACAATGTCGTGGCGGACGCTTTGTCCAGAGTGAGTTAATCTGGGGGAGTTGTGGTGAAATTTTGGTTGCTTTATTTTTAAGTGATAACTGTGCCCGGGGGGAACTGATAATGTGCGGGGGGTTGAGTTATCTGGTTTGTTTCTCCAAATTGGCCGGCAAAGAAAGTTTTCGCTGGGTTCAAACTTTCTTTCTTGAAGGGGGGGAGTGTTACATATTTATGTGAATGTATGTGAATTACCATCCAGGTCTTTGCTTATCCATGTGTAGTAGATTAAGGGTTGTTGTGGTTGGAGGGTCAGGAGCCCTTCTGAAAAGAGGCCGGAAACGGAAAAAAAAAGACACGAGGAAGAAAAGCGACGAGGATTCTTTCTTCCTCGCCCCGCTCCGACGAAGGGTGGGATTGATATTGAGCCGTGTGGAAAAGCGGCGTTCCCGAGCCCGTCTGGCGAGAGGAGTTACCGGGACGGATACCTGCCCGGTGGACGTCAAACTGTCGTGTGGCCGTGCACCGACCCAGCGTCTGGCACCGTTCGCGACACCGTCTAAAAAGACGCGTACGGGTCGCACGTTGGGGCCTAACACGCGTTGCAAGCGGCGTGGGGCTTTTGGCTTGCTTTACCGTACCCGCTTCGCGTGGCCACGAGGGGCTGCAGCCGTGGTGCCTGGTACGATACCTGCCCGGTGGAAACACGTCCACCCGGGGTTCGTTCAACCGCCCGAGTGCGGCGACGCCGACCATCATCTTGGTCAGGAGGGGCCCAGAGACATTGTGCGGGACAGAGACCAAAAGGGGGTCGTGAGTACCAACGGGGACACACATATATAAGATGGCCATCTTCATCATATAGGGAATTGATTGTGGATTGGGAATTGTTGATGGTTGTTTGTTGTTGATTGCTCGGGGAATATATCCTTGATTGTATCATTGAAATTGTATGATATCCTTACCCTTGAAATATATCATTGAACATCAGTTTTCTCTTGGGTGGAATTCATGGGGATTGCGTTGTGAAAGCGCATATATAATACTACTTTCTGGCGAAGTTCCTCTCACGGTCCGGGGGTCACCGAGACCAGGTAGTCACCGAGGGGACCACGTAACATAAGTAGTATGGTTATTGTTGTGTAACGGAAATGGTTATTGTGGTTAAAAGGTTAAAAGCGCTCAGAAAAAAGAGACAGGAAGCCGGAAGACGATGACAGAGAGAAGAAGAAGAGGGGAAGAGGAAGAAGTGGAAAGACGCGTTTGAAGAAGCTCCGTACCTAGCGTGGTCGAGTGTACATCGCGAGTGAACTTTGAGTCCTTGAAAGGAATCTCGTGCGATTGGTGTTATCGCTGGAGTAGTGAAAAAGCCTGCGAAGTCAGGTACAGGCGTGAGATTCCGGAGAATCCTCGCCTAGAGGCTGTGGCTCGAGTAACAGCCGTCCGCCATTTTGGGAACCCCGCGCGTTGTTCGTGGAACAAGGTTTTGCCGCGTTCGCTGGTCTCACCCTCCGGTGGTTTGCCGAGGATGTGTGTGCGTGACAGCGGCGTTTGAAGAATACGGTGCGGTTTGCCGGTTGAACGGTGAAGGTGCACGTTTGGATCGCGTCTTTGGGATTCCTCTTTCCACCGCTAATTTGCTGTTGGTTGGGACCACGTGACGGTCCCCACCTTGCCTACACCTCCTTACTCACCTCATCGCCTCATCGCCTCTTCGCTGGGAGCACCATTGTTTTATAGAGACATTGAGGAGGGCTCTGTTCCATTCCCTGGGAGTGCTGTGAGTTTGAGTTCGGTTACTAGAGAAGATGGTACCATCTAAATATATTGATTGTATGGTTGATTGCTAGCATTGTTGTATCGTGATTCCTGTGTTCACTTTAATATATTCTTTGGTTGTGGATAACTCTTGGTGTGGTTTCCATATTGATTTCGACACGGAATAACATATATTTTTCTGCCGTGGCTCCTCCCGGGGTTCGGAGGTATACCGAGACCAGGAGGTCGGGGAGGAACACGTAACAGTATAAAGGCGCCGGTACAAGTATTATGTACGATATATAATCGCCAGCTTACCGATCCCCCGAGATATAATTGTCCGCATCGTGCCTACGCCACGCGGAGAGCTGCCGGCCGTCTTCCACCATCTGCACGGTATGAGTCGGGGACCGGACGAGCTGTGGACCCTTGGACCCTCAACACCACCATTTACAAACCCCGTGTGAGTGACCCTGAGAGTGAGTCTGAGAGTGAACGGGCCCGTGTCCAGGGATAAGTATAAGACTGTTATAAGGCTGCCCTGTGTACCTGCTTCTTCCTCTTCCCTGTACATTCTCTTCTTCTTTTCCGCTTCTGATTGCACAAATTGTAAATAAATTACCTGTTCTTCGTGGTTTCTTCTTCATCCGATCGTTTTAGTCATTTCCTCCATTGGGTAAACGCGGCACGATTATAACCGCTCCAATGGGGTTTAGTACCTGCTAACGGCCCGAATCGCGGCTCGTTTCGCTTGGCGTGTCCACTAACGCCGTAGTTCGGGCGGGAGTTATTTCCTCATTTCCGGTCAGCGTTAGTACTTAGGTAATCTATCTATAATTCCAGTAATCTCTCTGTGTGTGTGTGTGTGTGTGTCTGTGTGTCTGTGTGTCTGTGTGTGTGTTTGTTTGTTTGTCTGTGACCGCTGTTTCTTGACAACAACGGGTCCGATATACTTGCAACTTGCCAGGTATATTGCTGGGGACCCGAGGATGTGCCTTTTCAAGGTTTGAAATTAATCGGACAAGTAGTTACCGAGCTATGTCCAAAAAACGATTCAACCAATCAGAGAGCAGCGAGCTATCACGTGTGCCGAACGTGGCGAACAGACTCTGCCTTGGACGGCACATTTGAGAGCGTATTCATTTATTTCACAACTATGTTGGCGCTATGTTGGCGTTAAACTATGTTTTAAAACTAATAAAAACTAATTTGCGATTCTTTCGCTTTCCTGCGCGTTTGGGCACGCTATGGCGATTTCTTTACCAAACTCCGCAAGCCGTTCGCTTTGGACCAAACCATTTCATGTAAATAGAGGGGGGGGGGGGGGGGGATTGTCACCGTACTCGCAAGCCGTTCGCTTTGGACCAAACCATTTCATGTAAATAGAGGGGGGGGATTGTCACCGTACTCGCAAGCCGTTCGCTTTGGACCAAACCATTTCATGTAAATAGAGGGGGGGGATTGTCACCGTACTCGCAAGCCGTTCGCTTTGGACCAAACCATTTCATGTAAATAGAGGGGGGGGATATAATTTTAGATATATATATAGTACGGGCATGCCCTAGTAGGACTAATTCGACCAACAACCCTATTTAACGCTGCCCGGGAAGGACATTATAGCCCGGGAAATCCGCGGCAGGCAGGACAAGAATGAACAGATCACGTCGGCCAGTAAAAGGACAAGGGGATTAATCCCCCCTTGATAATGGGAAGGCCGACGTTTTGAGATCCGCAACAATATATATAATTGTATAGTTCCATCAAGTCGTGGCTGACTTCTGGTGACATTCATGAACAGATTTCTCCAAACATCTCTATCCTACACTGTTTCCCAAAGCTATGTCCGAGAGAGCTTGGTTGCACTTGCCACATTTATCCAACACATTTTATATCTGCCTCTTCTTCTTCTTCTACTTCCTCCAGATATAGTCAGCATGGCTGACTTATCAGAGCTTTGCTTTCTGCATGCATTATGCGTTGAAAGTCTGTTTTAGCATCAGTGCTTCTAATGCACATGGTGGCCTAATTTCTTCAGACACTGATTTGTTTGTTCTTCTTGCACTGCAATCCATTTAATTTTTAACAACACCGTTCATCCAAATCCGTCCATAACACCTTGAGATATCCTGGTCACAGACAGACCAGGTCGGGGTGAAAAAAATAACCTTCATCCATCTTCGGTGCCAGAGTAAAAATGAGGTTAGAAAATGAGAAAATGTTGTGTATAATTTAATTTTCCTCTAAATGTTTCGGAGTTAGGTAAACATCTTATTTTGCATTCTTTCAATAATTCTGTTTTTTCTAAATCGATGGGAAATATATGAGCCATATCTCTCAAAGGTATGCTCTTTTCCATGAATTGCTGCCAATAGCCCTAATTTAATGTCAAGCCTCCAGTAATTGAAATTAATTTAATGCTGAATCCACTACTCCGCACATACAAAGCTTTCATCTAGCTCGGGTTAATGCTGTAGAAACCAAGGCTTGGGCTCAGTTTTGGGCTCAGCCTCGTAATGGAGCTCACACACACACACGCACACACACACGCACACACACACACACACACACACACACACACACACACACACACACACACACCGACAAACTGACGAGACAAACGCTTCACACAGCCACTGAGTTTAGGGGAAGTGCCGTCACTACTTCCCGGGATACTCTGGGTACCAACAATGTCATAACAATGGCGCTGATTTTCTCACCGTACTCAGCGGGGCATTTCCTCAAGAAGAATTTCCTCCTCCCCATGGATGCCAACCGAAGGGGATTTGTCCGTGCTGTACCTTTTCAAGTCTTTGGTATGACTTGAACCGGCCCAAACCGGATGGGTGTTTTTTAGGAGACACTGTAGCGGCTACCGCTGGGTTTTCACAATCGCCTTGCACCTATCAAGGACGCGGAGCAATCACCATGCCGGGCTCGTCCAGGACGCCCGGGCAGGCCCGCGCTCAACTTGCCAGGCCTCGGTCGGGACGCCCGGGCAGGCTCGCCCTCAACTTGCCAGGCCGCAGCCAGGACGCTGGGCCACGCCCCCTCTCGCTTTTCCTGGGCAAACGCTCCGGGATAATATGTATACACAAAGAATTAAGTTAAGCACCCCTACACAACGAATTAAGGTAAGCACCCCCTAATATATATTCTTTGTGTATATGTATACATTGGCATATATTCTAAGGTATGTGAGATCAAATAATGATTGGTATGACATTAGCAATTATCCATTGATGAAATTGAGTGATCAAAGTGAAAAAAAGTGATTGGTTGAGTCAGTGATCCGATCACGTGGGTCCTACACACGTTATTGACGCAAAGATCGCTAGAGGTCTTCTCAGAACAATGACTGTACGTTAGAAAACATAAACGTCATCCACACTGTCCGTGATGGACCTATAGCTCCATACTTAAATTGAGGTGAAAATATGCCTAATATTCCCAAAAAATTTCACCTTAAATTATTCAGAATAAAATATTGAAAACGGCATGATTGTTATGTTTTTATGTGACCATAATATCACTTCTCCAGAAAATATAGCAATATCATGGGTATATTACACTGTTTTGACGACAACAAACTTGTAATGTGCGAGGTTGTAAAAAAATGGGGGGGGTGCTTAACTTAATTCTTTGTGTATATATATATTGCTGCCCGATAAACGGGCTTTTCAGAGTGCCTGAGTGTTTGGTTTGATTAAAGCAACTCGGATGAATTCCAGCTTTTTGTCGCGTCCATTCTTCCGATCGACGTGGGAGCCCCAGCTCCTTCATTGGTGACCTACCGACATGGACACGGCAGTCGCCCTTAAACTGCCTACCTTCTGGGAGGCTCACGCGGCGGTTTGGTTCGCACAGGCGGATTCCCTGTTCGCCCTGCGAGGCATCATGGCCGACGACACCCGCTTCCACCATGTGGTAGCAGCGCTCGGTTCGGCCACCGCGGCCCGCGCCCTGAGCCTCCTCGAGAGCCTGCCAGCCGCTGACAAATACGGCGCGATTAAGAAGCTTCTCCTCGACGCTTTCGCCCTCCCATCGGCGGAACGCGCACGGCGCCTGCTCGACCTGCCCGAGCTCGGCGACACGCGCCCTTCCGAGCGAATGGACTACATGCTTTCACTGCTCGGCGAGCACTCTCCGGCATTCCTGTTCCGGGAGCTGTTCCTCCGTCAGCTGCCTAACCCGGTACGCCTCGCCCTGGCAAGCACGACGATCACAGATCCCCGGGCCCTTGCCAGAGAAGCCGACAAGATCTCCGCCGCAGGACAGCGCATCGCAGCGGCGACATGGGACCCACCACCGTCCGACGCAACACCCATGGCGCCCGAGCACCCGGCACGGTCGACGACCGAACTGCCGACGCAATTGGCGGCCGCTACACCGAGCCGACCACCTCCAGCACGACGACCGGGGCCTCCACCTGACCAAGCGTGGTGTTACTATCATGCCAGGTTCGGACAGAAGGCCCGGACATGCCGACCCCCGTGCACCTTCGGCAGGCCGGGAAACGGCTGGGCCAGCGTTCATTACCAGCCATGAGCGCCGGCCACACGGGCAACTTACTGTTCATCATGGATAAAGCGTCCGGACGGCGCTTCCTGTGCGACACCGGTGCCCAACTGAGCGTCATACCCGCCTCTGACCAGGACAGGCAATCCGCGGTTTGCGGCCCCTCCTTGGTTGCGGCCAACGGATCGACCATCCGCACCTTCGGCCTGCGCAACGTCACCCTCTGCTTCGGCGGCCAACGCTTTGCTTGGACGTTTGTAACCGCAAACGTGCCCATGGCTCTGCTAGGCGCCGACTTCCTCTGCGCACACGGACTGCTGGTGGACGTCCAACGGCGTCGTTTAATCAACGCCGAAACCTTCAGCTCCCTGGTATGCACATTGAGCAGCTCCGCGCCGACCGAGCTGGCATGCGCCGTCCCGGCGGCGAACGAGTTTGCTCACCTGCTCACGGAGTTCCCGGCCCTCACGCGGCCGACGTTTTCGGCCGTCGCAGTACGGCATGGGATCGAGCACCACATACCAACCACGGGCCCGCCGGTTTACGCCAGGGCCCGCCGCCTCGACCCAGCCAAGCTCGCCGTGGCGAAGGCCGAATTCGACGCGTTGGAGCACCTCGGCATCGTACGGCGCTCCGATAGCGCGTGGGCCTCGCCACTGCACATCGTGCCAAAGCCGGGGGGTGGATGGCGCCCGTGTGGCGACTACCGCCGTCTCAATGACGCTACCACCCCCGACAGGTACCCGATCCCGCATATCCAAGACTTCTCCGCCCGTCTGGCGGGACGGGTCATTTTTTCGAAAATTGATCTCATACGGGGATATCACCAGGTACCTGTCAGGGCGGCCGACGTCCCTAAAACGGCAGTCATCACGCCGTTCGGCTTATTCGAATTCTTGCGGATGCCATTTGGTCTCAAGAACGCGGCTCAGGCGTTCCAGCGCTTGATGGACGGCGTGCTGCGTGACCTGCCGTTCCTTTTCGTTTACCTGGACGACATCCTCGTCGCCAGCACGTCCCGGGCCGAGCACCTCCTCCACCTCTGAACACTGTTCGGGCGCCTCAGCGAGCACGGCCTCATCGTCAACCCGGCCAAATGCCACTTCGGCACGACGGCCGTTGATTTTTTGGGCCACCACATCAGCAAGAATGGGGCCGAGCCGCTGCCAACCAAGGTCGAGGCCATCACCACGTTCCCGCGTCCCCGCACCATAAAGGCCCTGCAGGAATTCCTGGGAATGGTGAATTTTTATCACCGCTTCGTGCCCCGCGCTGCTCAACTCATGCGGCCCCTCTACGAAGCCCTCCGGGGCAAGCCGGCCAAGGACGACATCGCCTGGTCCGCAGCAATGGATGCGGCCTTCCAAAGCTCAAAGCGGGCCCTCGCCGACGCAACACTGCTCGCTCACCCGGTGCTCAACGCTCCCATCGCCCTCACCACGGATGCCTCCGACTATGCGGTGGGCGCCGTACATGAGCAATGGGTGAACGGGGTTTGGCAGCCACTCGCTTTTTTCAGCCGGCAGCTCCAGCCGAACGAGCTCAAATACAGCACGTTTGACCGGGAGCTCCTCGGTCTACACCTGGCCATCCGCCATTTCCGCCACCTCCTGGAGGGCCGACCTTTCACGGCGTTCGTCGACCACAAGCCGTTGGTTTACGCCATGGCCAAGGTCACGGAACCGTGGTCGGCCCGCCAACAGCGCCACCTCTCCGCCGTGTCGGAGTTTACCACGGACATCCGGCACGTCGCCGGCAAAAACAACGCCGTGGCCGACTGTCTTTCCCGGGCCAGCGCGAACGCGGTCCACCTGGGCGTGGACTTTGCGCTTATGGCGGCGGACCAAACCACTGACACCACGGTGCAAGCCCTCCGGGCGGCGGACACGGGCCTCCGCCTGGCCGACATCCCCTTCACGGACACTGTCCTGCTCTGCGACGTCTCCCAAGGCCAGCCTCGCCCCATCGTGCCCGTCACCTGGCAACGCCGCATCTTCGCCTCCCTCCACGGCCTTTCCCACCCGGGCCGGAAAGCTTCCCAGAAGCTGGTGTCGGCGCGATTCGTCTGGCACGGCCTTCGTCGGGACGTCCGCGATTGGACCAGCACCTGCACGGCCTGCCAACCGGCCAAGGTCCACCGACACACCCAGGCCCCGCTGGCACCTTTCACCGTGCCCGAACGACGTTTCGACCACGTCAACGTGGATCTGGTGGGCCCCCTACCCCCGTCACGGGGGTTCACACACCTGCTCACCATGGTGGACAGGACCACCAGGTGGCCGGAGGCCGTTCCCCTCGTCTCCACCACCACCGCCGACGTGGCGCAGGCTTTCATCGCCACCTGGGTCGCCCGCTTCGGCGCACCGGCGGACATCTCGTCAGACCGCGGACCACAGTTCACCTCCGAGCTGTGGGGCGTGGTCGCCCGCAACCTGGGGGTCAAGCTCCACCGTACTACGGCCTACCACCCCCAAGCAAACGGGTTGTGCGAGCGATTCCACTGCTCCATGAAGGCCGCGCTCATGGCCGGCCTTCAAGACGGCGGTTGGGCCGACCGGCTGCCGTGGGTCCTTTTGGGCCTCCGCATGGCCCCCAAGGAGGACCTCCAGGCATCCACCGCCGAGCTTGTCTATGGCCAGGCGCTACGCGTCCCGGGCGAATTCGTGCCCGACGCTACCAGTCCCTGGTCCGCAGCTCACCAGCGCTCGGACCTCCAGGAGGCCGCCCGACGGTTTGCCCCCGTGCCAACATCCCACCACGGTGACCCCCAGTCCTACGTCCCCCCAGCACTTCGCACAGCGGTGTATGTTTTTGTGCGTCACGACGCACATCGGGGGCCACTCCGGCCGCCGTACGACGGGCCCTTCCGGGTGCTGCGACGGGACGACAAGTCGTTCGTCATCGACATCGGCGGCAGGTCGGACCGGATTGCGGTGGACCGCCTCAAGCCGGCGCACGTGGACGTCGACCACCCACCACGGGTGGCCCTTCCGCCACGGCGAGGCCGCCCCCCGTCCACGGTGCCCCCCACTCGACCGCCCACCACCACACCGGACCCCCTCCCACGACCCGCCAGGGGTCGCTTCGGCCGGGTCATCAGGACCCCCCTCAAATTGACCCTGCCGGTGCAAGTCGATTCTGGGGGGACGTGTGTAGCGGCTACCGCTGGGTTTTCACAATCGCCTTGCACCTATCAAGGACGCGGAGCAATCACCATGCCGGGCTCGTCCAGGACGCCCGGGCAGGCCCGCGCTCAACTTTCCAGGCCTCGGTCGGGACGCCCGGGCAGGCTCGCCCTCAACTTGCCAGGCCGCAGCCAGGACGCTGGGCCACGCCCCCTCTCGCTTTGCCTGGGCAAACGCTCTGGGATAATATGTATATATATTGCTGCCCGATAAACGGGCTTTTCAGAGTGCCTGAGTGTTTGGTTTGATTAAAGCAACTCGGATGAATTCCAGCTTTTTATCGCGTCCATTCTTCCGATCGACGTGGGAGCCCCAGCTCCTTCAACACCATCTCTTTACTGGATAGCCGTTGGCTCCCAACGGCTCATCTGTCCTTTGACAGGTGTTGTTTTTGGTCCTGGCAGGGTGTCACAGTCACCCTCCTCACAAGCAAAGCCAGTGATGGGTGTCGGTTTAGTCGCCGACAACCCGACCATGCTGCAAGTAGCACTGGGTTACATGTTACCAGTGGCAGTCCCAAAAGACTGACCTGACCTTTAGAATCATTGGTATCTCCCATGATGAAGCTGATTTTGAGGGTCTTTCACTCTCTTACCGCAGGCAGGTTGGTGGCCTTTCTGTCCTATACCGACTCTTCTCTGGCCTTGCACTCCCTGCTCTGTCTGCTCTGTCCTCCAAATATTCCTGCAGGATGCATAAGATCTGTCAGCAACCCTCTTGTGGTGAAACTGCCAAAATCAAGACTCTATTAACCTTCACTATTTTGTTCCTCTTTTCTCCCGCCTCTGGAACAAACTCCCACACTTTCTTAAATCCGTCTCCTCCCTCCAGGTGTTTAAAACAGATGTTCACCACCATCTGTTATCTTCCTCCATCCAAAACCTTGATCTTTCCTACCCTCGTTAATTCACCCCAAACTCACCTCCTTCAAATTCCCTGTTTTTCCTGAAAATCCCTGTAGATACTCACCATCTTTATCCCGTGTACTGTACTTGTTTATCCCTGCCCCAGCCCTTTCCCTTCCACAGATCTCCCGACGTCCCTGTTCTCTGCTGTTGCGCTTCCCTCTCTCTCTCCCTTGTGTCTCCTGCTCCCTTTATTATATGTTCTATGTGTTAGCTCTTACACGAGCTTCGACTTGACATACAAACTAGATGGTATTCATAGAATACTTACCCTGTGCAGTCAACTTGTTACGAGCCAACTCTTCTGTTTTTTTACATTTTTTTCTTTGATCCAATATGGCTGCCAGACCACGTGAGCGATGACATCATAAATTTATATTCTCTAATATAATTGTTGCATAGATCACGCTCAATACATTTCAAACTGATCAGACTAAGCGTTGTCCCTGTCGAATTATGACGTCATAATTATGGCACCAATGACGTCATCGTTAACAACACCTATTCCCCATATGGAGTTCTTTACAATGAGCCATGTTTCAATTTTTTTCATGCAGCGGTTTTGGAGATATAGAGGTGGAACATTTTTCGGTTTTTCCAAGATGGCGCCTGTACCACATGACCTATGACGTCATGATTATCATTAAAACATTCTAAAGGAGGAGGCGCTCCTATGGTGAAAACTTAGTGTCCATCAGACCAACAGTTGCTGAAAAAATAATTAATTATGATCGGATGTATAAGTGCTATATTTGTCGAATTATGACGTCATAACGAAGGCACCGATGACATCATCATTAACATATCTCATTCCACATTGGGAGTAGTTGACAATGAGCCAGGTCTCAATTTTTTCCATGTAGTGGTTTCAGAGATATAGAGGTGTGAAGTTTTTCCAAGATGGCGCCTGTTCCACGTGACCAATGACGTCAGGATTATCATTAAAATATTCCACAGGAGGAGGCGCTCCTTTGGTGAAAATTTCATGTCAATCGGAACAACGGTTGCCGAGAAAATGAATTTTTAAAATGCAGACATGTACGGCACACACACGTACGGCACACGGCACACATACGTACCTGAATGCTTAACCCCGATTTTCGCTTCGCGAGCGCAGGGTAACAAGACCAAAAGTCTAACAGCGGCGTAGCCGGCCTTGAAAATATGATAAACCACAGACACATATTATTAGCTTTTCAACCCGTCGCTAATGCTGTTTATAACAAACAAAGAAATTTGGAGGAATCTCGACATCCGTGAGGTAAGTTTTACTTGCAGAACTGAGCGAAGATCTACTGTAATCTATATACCCCACAAGGGTTGGGGATGTGCTCATTTACCAAGCAGCTAGCTAGCGTTTGTCAGCCGTTCCTTAACAGTTTTGAATGAAGTGCTTGCTCGAATGTTTAAATCACTTGGCGATCTCTCCACAAGAAACTTGGTAAATGAACACACACACCCAATGTTCTTGAGACCCGACCATTGATCGACTGTAATCTATATACCCCAAAGAGGAATGACCCTTCCTGCCACTCCCATAGTGAGCAGGTGTACTTGTATTAAATGTTGGTCGGTGAACTCAGCCGTCGTAATGACATCATAGACGTAATGCCGTAACGGACACAAAACTGATATATTTTAACTTCCAGTAAGTTTGCAGTCACTACGAAGGGATTAGTGTTATTATTACATTTACTATAATATTAACGTTACATTATCATTATTTCGAAAATATTACTATAAAAAACCGAGGCTAATTCCTTACTTCCTTGGTTATTACTTATTAATATTAATGCCGAACAACGCTCATCACTGATCATGAACCATACACCACTTCAATCCATTAACCTTCCATTCACAACATTGGGATTAAAGTGTTATGGTTATATTTACGATATTATTATTATTATTACGAAAACGATACGACTGAAACGATACACTACTGTATTAAGAAACCTGGGCTTAATTTGTCTGAAGCGGTCCGAAGATGAGGCATGAAGCCTAAGGCCTATACATACCGTTGAAGGAGCTGGGGCTCCCACGTCGATCGGAAGAATGGACGCGACAAAAAGCTAGAATTCATCCGAGTTGCTTTATTGAAATCAAACACTCAGGCACTCTGAAAACCCGTTTATCGGTCAGCAATATATATCTATTAACCCAGGGGGTTTGCCCAGGCCCGGCGCTAGGGGGCGTGGCCCAGCGTCCTGGCTGCGGCCTGGCAAGTTGAGGGCGAGCCTGCCCGGGCATGCCCGGGCATGCCCGGGCGTCCCGACCGAGGCCTGGCAAGTTGAGCGCGGGCCTGCCCGGGCGTCCTGGACGAGCCCGGCATGGTGATCGCTCCGCGTCCTTGATAGGTGCAAGGCGATTGTGAAACCCCAGCGGCAGCCGCTACACACGTCCTCCCAGAATCGACTTGCACCGGCAGGGTCAACTTGAGGGGGGTCCTGATGACCCGGCCGAAGCGACCCCTGGCGGGTCGTGGGAGGGGGTCCGGTGAGGTGGTGGGCGGTCGAGTGGGGGGCCCCGTGGACGGGGGGCGGCCTCGCCGCGGCGGAAGGGCCACCCGTGGTGGGTGGTCGACGTCCACGTGCGCCGGCTTGAGGCGGTCCACTGTAATCCGGTCCGACCTGCCGCCGATGTCGATGACGAACGACTTGTCGTCCCGTCGCAGCACCCGGAAGGGCCCGTCGTACGGCGGCTGGAGTGGCCACCGATGTGCGTCGTGACACACAAAAACATACTCCGCTGTGCGGAGTGCTGGGGGGACGTAGGACTGGGGGTCACCGTGGTGGGATGTTGGCACGGGGGCAAACCGTCGGGCGGCCTCCTGGAGGTCCGAGCGCTGGTGAGCTGCGGACCAGGGACTGGTAGCGTCGGGCACGAATTCGCCCGGGACGCGTAGCACCTGGCCATAGACCAGCTCGGCGGTGGATGCCTGGAGGTCCTCCTTGGGGGCCGTGCGAAGGCCCAAAAGGACCCACGGCAGCCGGTCGGCCCAACCGCCGTCTTGAAGGCCGGCCATGAGCGCGGCCTTCATGGAGCGGTGGAATCGCTCGCACAACCCGTTTGCTTGGGGGTGGTAGGCCGTAGTACGGTGGAGCTTGACCCCCAGGTTGCGGGCGACCGCGCCCCACAGCTCGGAGGTGAACTGTGGTACGCGGTCTGACGAGATGTCCGCCGGTGCGCCGAAGCGGGCGACCCAGGTGGCGATGAAAGCCTGCGCCACGTCGGCGGTGGTGGTGGAGACGAGGGGAACGGCCTCCGGCCACCTGGTGGTCCTGTCCACCATGGTGAGCAGGTGTGTGAACCCCCGTGACGGGGGGAGGGGGCCCACCAGATCCACGTTGACGTGGTCGAAACGTCGTTCGGGCACGGTGAAAGGTGCCAGCGGGGCCTGGGTGTGTCGGTGGACCTTGGCCCGTTGGCAGGCCGTGCAGGCGCTGGTCCAATCGCGGACGTCCCGACGAAGGCCGTGCCAGACGAAACGCGCCGACACCAGCTTCTGGGAAGCTTTCCGGCCCGGGTGGGAAAGGCCGTGGAGGGAGGCGAAGATGCGGCGTTGCCAGGTGACGGGCACGATGGGGCGAGGCTGGCCTTGGGAGACGTCGCAGAGCAGGACAGTGTCCGCGCAGGGGATGTCGGCCAGGCGGAGGCCCGTGTCCGCCGCCCGGAGGGCTTGCACCGTGGTGTCGGTGGTTTGGTCCGCCGCCATAAGCGCAAAATCCACGCCCAGGTGGACCGCGTTCGCGCTGGCCCGGGAAAGACAGTCGGCCACGGCGTTGTTTTTGCCGGCGACATGCCGGATGTCCGTGGTAAACTCCGACACGGCGGAGAGGTGGCGCTGTTGGCGGGCCGACCATGGCTCCGTGACCTTGGCCATGGCGTAAATCAACGGCTTGTGGTCGACGAACGCCGTGAAAGGTCGGCCCTCCAGGAGGTGGCGGAAATGGCGGACGGCCAGGTGTAGACCGAGGAGCTCCCGGTCAAACGTGCTGTATTTGAGCTCGTTCGGCCGGAGCTGCCGGCTGAAAAAAGCGAGTGGCTGCCAAACCCCGTTCACCCATTGCTCATGTATGGCGCCCACCGCGTAGTCGGAGGCATCCGTGGTGAGGGCGATGGGAGCGTTGAGCACCGGGTGAGCGAGCAGTGTTGCGTCGGCGAGGGCCCGCTTTGAGCTTTGGAAGGCCGCATCCATTGCTGCGGACCAGGCGATGTCGTGCTTGGCCGGCTTGCCCCGGAGGGCTTCGTAGAGGGGCCGCATGAGGTGAGCAGCGCGGGGCACGAAGCGGTGATAAAAATTCACCATTCCCAGGAATTCCTGCAGGGCCTTTATGGTGCGGGGACGCGGGAACGTGGTGATGGCCTCGACCTTGGTTGGCAGCGGCATGGCCCCGTTCTTGGTGATGTGGTGGCCCAAAAAATCAACGGCCGTCGTGCCGAAGTGGCATTTGGCCGGGTTGACGATGAGGCCGTGCTCGCTGAGGCGCTCGAACAGTGTTCGGAGGTGGAGGAGGTGCTCGGCCCGGGACGTGCTGGCGACGAGGATGTCGTCCAGGTAAACGAAAAGGAACGGCAGGTCACGCAGCACGCCGTCCATCAAGCGCTGGAACGCCTGAGCCGCGTTCTTGAGACCAAACGGCATCCGCAAGAATTCGAATAAGCCGAACGGCGTGATGACTGCCGTTTTAGGGACGTCGGCCGCCCTGACAGGTACCTGGTGATATCCCCGTATGAGATCAATTTTCGAAAAAATGACCCGTCCCGCCAGACGGGCGGAGAAGTCTTGGATATGCGGGATCGGGTACCTGTCGGGGGTGGTAGCGTCATTCAGACGGCGGTAGTCGCCACACGGGCGCCATCCACCCCCCGGCTTTGGCACGATGTGCAGTGGCGAGGCCCACGCGCTATCGGAGCGCCGCACGATGCCGAGGTGCTCCAACGCGTCGAATTCGGCCTTCGCTACGGCGAGCTTGGCTGGGTCGAGGCGGCGGGCCCTGGCGTAGACCGGCGGGCCCGTGGTTGGTATGTGGTGCTCGATCCCATGCCGTACTGCGACGGCCGAAAACGTAGGCCGCGTGAGGGCCGGGAACTCCGTGAGCAGGCGAGCAAACTCGTTCGCCGCCGGGACGGTGCATGCCAGCTCGGTCGGCGCGGAGCTGCTCAATGTGCATACCAGGGAGCTGAAGGTTTCAGCGTTGATTAAACGACGCCGTTGGACGTCCACCAGCAGTCCGTGTGCGCAGAGGAAGTCGGCGCCTAGCAGAGCCACGGGCACGTTGGCGGTTACAAACGTCCAAGCAAAGCGTTGGCCGCCGAAGCAGAGGGTGACGTCGCGCGGGCCGAAGGTGCGGATAGTCGATCCGTTGGCCGCAACTAAGGAGGGGCCGCAAACCGCGGATTGCCTGTCCTGGTCAGAGGCGGGTATGACGCTCAGTTGGGCGCCGGTGTCGCACAGGAAGCGCCGTCCGGACGCTTTATCCGTGATGAACAGTAAGTTGCCCGTGTGGCCGGCGCTCATGGCTGGTAATGAACGCCGGCCCGGCCGTTTCCCGGCCCGCCGAAGGTGCACGGGGGTCGGCATGTCCGGGCCTTCTGTCCGAACCTGGCATGATAGTAACACCACGCTTGGTCAGGTGGAGGCCTCGGTCGTCGTGCTGGAGGTGGTCGGCTCGGTAGAGCGGCCGCCAATGGCGTCGGCAGTTCGGCCGTCGACCGTGCCGGGAGCTCGGGCGCCCTGGGTGTTGCGTCGGACGGCGGTGGGTCCCATGTCGCCGCTGCGATGCGCTGTCCTGCGGCGGAGATCTTGTCGGCTTCTCTGGCAAGGGCCCGGGGATCCGTGATCGTCGTGCTTGCCAGGGCGAGGCGTACCGGGTTAGGCAGCTGACGGAGGAACAGCTCGCGGAACAGGAATGCCGGAGAGTGCTCGCCGAGCAGTGAAAGCATGTAGTCCATTCGCACGGAAGGGCGCGTGTCGCCAAGCTCAGGCAGATCGAGCAGGCGCCGTGCGCGTTCCGCCGATGGGAGGGCGAAAGCATCGAGGAGAAGCTTCCTTATCGCGCCGTATTTGTCAGCGGCTGGCGGGCTCTCGAGGAGGCTCAGGGCGCGAGCCGCGGTAGCCGACCCGAGCGCAGCTACCACATGGTGGAAGCGGGTGTCGTCGGCCGTGATGCCTCGCAGGGCGAACAGGGACTCCGCCTGTGCGAACCAAACCGCCGCGTGAGCCTCCCAGAAGGTAGGCAGTTTAAGGGCGACTGCCGTGTCCATGTCGATAGGTCACCAATGAAGGAGCTGGGGCTCCCACGTCGATCGGAAGAATGGACGCGACAAAAAGCTAGAATTCATCCGAGTTGCTTTATTGAAATCAAACACTCAGGCACTCTGAAAACCCGTTTATCGGTCAGCAATATATATCTATTAACCCAGGGGGTTTGCCCAGGCCCGGCGCTAGGGGGCGTGGCCCAGCGTCCTGGCTGCGGCCTGGCAAGTTGAGGGCGGGCCTGCCCGGGCGTCCTGGATGAGCCCGGCATGGTGATCGCTCCGCGTCCTTGATAGGTGCAAGGCGATTGTGAAACCCCAGCGGCAGCCGCTACAACGTATTGTTGGAAGAGACGTAACACAGATGCTTTCGATATTTGATGGACATTTTAACAATCGGTTTGTTTGTGTTTCACACTGAATGAAAAACGTAAAGGTAGAGCATGGCGATTGTGATATATGACAAGTTCGACAATATGTTCGGCATTAACGGCATATAAATCAAAATGGCGGTGTGTGGAGAGTCAGCAGGCGCACCGCCGTAATGACATCAGACGTAATCACATCACCCTGTCATATGACCACATTCTCAGCTCTGATTGGTATACGTTTGAGGGGACATACATACATACATACATACATACATACGGACGGACAAACACTGTTCAAGATGGCTCTACCCGATCGGCTGCGCCGTATAAACCCTGCATAATTGACAAACCTTTGTGGACTTTTGAATCCATAGTTGTGTGTGTGTGTGTGTGTGTGTGTGTGTGTGTGTGTGTGTGTGTGTGTGTGTGTGTGTGTGTGCACCCAATTAAAAATTGTGCTCACCATCTCTTATCTTCCCCCATCCAAAACCTTGATCTTTTCTACCCCTGCTAATTTCACCCCAGATTCACTTTTTTGAAATACCAACTTCCTTCCTGGAAGTCCTTGCAGTGTGCTTGTGTTTTATACTT
>NC_136271.1:55892920-55992920 GCF_964187855.1 Myxine glutinosa | reverse complement strand
AATTATATTTTTTTAAATTCCTCTTTGACATTATGGGGTATTAGGTGTAATCAGTGACAAAAATCTCAATTTAATCCAATTTAAATTCAGTCTGAAGCACAAGACAATGTGAAAAATCAAGGGGTGTGAATACTTTTTGAAGACACTGTCGATAACCAGGCAAGAGGAGCAGTAGAGTGAGGGGCAAGGGGGAAGGTGGTGGAACACTAACAGTGGAGTGGAAGGAAAAGATAGAGGGAGACTTAGACAAACAATGGGTGTGAGGATGCATGGGTTGGACAAGATGCATACAGAAAGAAGCTCTCAGGAAGGAAAAATTGGGAAGTTGGAAGGAGGAGACCTTGGGGAGGGTTGTAGCAAGGGTAGAATAGATCATGGTTTCGGATTGAGGGTGATCTGAGATGGTGGTGAACAGCTTTCTTGAAGACCTGGAGGGAATAATGAGATTGAAGAGAATGTGGAAGTTTGTTCCACAGGTGGGGAAAAAGAGGAACAAATGAGTGGAGGTGAGCAGTGATCCTGGATTTAGGTAGTTTCACCAGAAGGGGGTTAATGGTGCACTGTATGCATCCTGCAGAAACCTGGGAGGGGGAGTGGTTGTAGCTGGACAAAGCATAAAAGAGCAAAGAGGTGCAAGACCAGAAAGGATGCGGTAGAAGAAAGGGAGAACCCCAAGCTGTCTGCAATGGGAAACTGATAGACCCATAGACTCAGCCACAGCATGGGAGCTTCCATTGATCATGCATGAAGGCCTTGTTTTCCATGGCGTTAAGCTGCGCATGGTGTGAGGCAGGAGAGTCAGCCCATAGAGGAGAGCAGTACTCCATCAAGCTGTGGATAAAAGCTTTGTATGTGGTGAGAAGCTCAGTAATGCCATGGAAGGACTTGGCACGACGGAGGATGCCTAGATGGCAACTGGCCTTGGAGGCCAGCTTGGAAATGTGGTTTTCCCAGAAAAGATCATTGCAGATAGTGAGACCCAAAAGCTTGAGTGACAGAACTTATTCGAGAGGATTGTTGAGAAAGTAGATGGGGAAGGAAAGTGGGCTTGCCAGATGGTCCTTTCGGAGAGAAATAGTGAGAGTGTGAGATTTGTCAAGATTGAAAGACATGTTCCAAGTGTTTGGCCAGATTGTGATTTTGTCAAGGTTTGAAGGCTGCTGCCTGCTATCTGAAGTATGAGGGAAGTCACAGCAGAGGGTGGAGTCATCTGGAAATAGATAAAGGGGATTTACTAGAGAGTAATTGTTGTAGATAATTGATAAAGTTCAGGAAATGGACCGGTATCCAGAACACTGCCTTGGGATACTCCAGCCTTGATGGGGAGAGATGAAAGGATTTCCTTGAGAGCCACACATTGGCTACGAGAGTGGAGGAAGTCAGTAAGCCATGTGTGGAGTTGGCCTTGGATGCCATAGACAGAGAGTTTGGAGAGCAAGGCAGGATGCTAGATTGTATCGAAAGCACGAGATATGTCTAGAGAGACGGCCCTGATCTCATGTCTGACATTGAGGGCCTCGCCCTCCATCCATTGTTTGGTGAGTAGAAGTAGCACGTCCAGGGTACAGTGACCTGGTATGAATCCAAATTGGTGATCTGAGATGAGGCTGTTGGATGAAAGGAAAGATTTCATATCAACTGTGATGGTGGATTCCATGACCTTGCTGATGATTAGAAGTAATTAGAAGTTTTCAATGCTGTGGAAAGCAAGGCCCTCAAAATCATTGGCATCTCCCATGATGAAGCTGAGTGTCGAGGCCTTTTACTTTTGCAGCACAGACAGCTTGTCAGATTATATGGCCTTGAAGGAACTGCGCTCCAACGCGAGTCGAAAGAATTGACGCGACCAAAGACGGAATTCGTCCGAGTTGCTTTATTGAAACAAAACAGCTCAGGTATTCTGACCCTAGCCCGTTTATCGGGCAGCAATATATATACACATTTATGTCGGGAAGTTTGCCCGGCAAAAGCTATACCGGGCATGCCCGGGTGTCAAGGGCGAGCCTTGGAAAGGCGAGTCTGGACCTGCCCGGGCGTGTTTGGCTGTGGCCTGGCAAGTCGAGGCTGGGCGTGCCCGGGCGCTCTGGACGAGCACTGGAAAGGCGAGAGCGGGCATGCCCGGACGCTCTGGGCGAGCCCTGAAAAGGCGATAGCGGGCATGCCCGGACGCTCTGGGCGAGCCCTGGAAAGGCGATAGCGGGCATGCCCGGGAAAGACGAGACCGGGCGTGCCCGGGAGGTTCGGGCGTGCCCGGGAACAGTGAGTCCGGGCATGCCCGGGAGAGGCGCGTCTGGCCGTGTTCTGGCAGGTGCAAGGCGATTGTGTGCATCCAGCGGTAACCGCTACACACGCCCCTCCAGAATCGACCTGCACCGGCAGGGTCAATTTAAGGGGGGTCCGGATGACCCGGCCGAAGCGACCCCTGGAGGGTCATGGGGAGGGGTCCGACGTGGTGGTGGGTGGTCGAGCGGGGGGAACTGTGGACGGGGGGCGGCCTCGCCGTGGAGGAAGGGCCAACCGTGGTGGTCGGTCGACGTCCATGTGCGCCGGTTTGAGGCGGTCCACAGAAATCCGGTCCGGCCGGCCGCCGAAGTCGACGATGAAAGACTTGTCGCCCCGTCGCAGGACCCGGAAGGGCCCGTCTTACGGCGGCCGGAGTGGCCCCCGGTGCGCGTCATGACGCACAAAGACGTACTCCGCTGTGCGAAGCGCCGGGGGGACGTAGGACCGGGGGCCACCGTGGCGGGACGTCGGCACGGGGGCAAATCGTCGGGCGGCCTCCTGGAGGTCCGAGCGCTGGCGAGCGGCGGACCAGGCACTGGTAGCGTCGGGCACGAATTCGCCCGGGACGCGGAGCGGCTGGCCGTAGACGAGCTCGGCGGCGGACGTCTGGAGGTCTTCCTTGGGGGCCGTGCGGAGGTCCAAAAGGACCCACGGCAGCCGGTCGGCCCAACCGTCGTCCTGAAGGCCAGCCATGAGTGCGGCCTTCATGGAGCGGTGAAACCGCTCGCACAACCCGTTGGCTTGGGGGTGGTAGGCCGTGGTGCGGTGCAGCGTGACCCCCAACGAACGGGCGACCGCGCCCCAAAGCTCAGACGTGAACTGTGGGCCACGGTCGGACGAGATGTCCGCTGGTGCGCCGAAGCGCGCGACCCAGGTGGCGATGAACGCCTGCGCCACGTCGGCGGTGGTGGTGGAGGCGAGGGGCATGGCCTCCGGCCACCTGGTGGTCCTGTCCACCATGGTGAGCAGGTGGGTGAACCCCTGCGAGGGGGGCAGGGGACCCACCAGGTCCACGTGGACGTGGTCGAAACGCCGTTCAGGCACGGCGAAAGGTGCCAGCGGGGCCTGGGTGTGGCGGTGGACCTTGACCCGCTGGCAGGCCGTGCAGGCGTTGGCCCAGTCGCGGATGTTTCGTCGAAGGCCGTGCCAGACGAAACGCGCCGACACCAGCTTCTGAGAAGCTTTCCGGCCCGGGTGAAGATGCGGCGCTGCCAGGAAACGGGCACGATGGGGCGAGGCTGGCCCTGGGAGACGTCGCAGAGCAGGAGGGTGCCCGCGAAGGGAATGTCGGCCAGGCGGAGGCCCGTGTCCGCCGCACGGATTGCCTGCACCGAGGAGTCGGTGGTCTGGTCGGCCGACATGAGCGCGAAGTCCACGCCGAGGTGGACCGCGTTCGCGCTGGCCCGAGAAAGACAGTCGGCCACGGCGTTGTCTTTGCCGGCGACGTGCCGGATGTCCGTGGTGAACTCCGACACGGCGGAGAGGTGGCGCTGGTGGCGGGCCGACCACGGCTCCGTGACCTTAGCCATTGCGTAGACCAATGGCTTGTGGTCGACGAAAGCCGTGAACGGGTGGCCCTCCAGGAGGTGTCGGAAATGGCGAACGGCCAGGAATAGCCCGAGCAGCTCGCGGTCGAACGTGCTGTAGTTTAACTCGTTCGGCCGGAGTTGCCGGCTGAAAAAAGCGAGTGGCTGCCAAACCCCGTCCACCCATTGCTCATGGACGGCGCCCACCGCGTAGTTGGAGGCGTCCGTAGTGAGGGCAATGGGTGCGTTGAGCACCGGGTGAGCCAGCAGCGTTGCGTCGGTGAGGGCCCGTTTGGCGCTGGTGAAGGCCGCGTCCATGGCCGTGGACCAAACAATGTCATGCTTGGCCGGCTTGCCCCGGAGGGCCTCGTAAAGGGGCCGCATGAGCTGAGCAGCGCGGGGCACGAACCGGTGATAAAAATTCACCATGCCGAGGAACTCTTGGAGGGCCTTGATGGAACGGGGACGCGGGAACGTGGTGATGGCCTCGACCTTGGTCGGCAGCGGCACGGCCCTGGTCTTGGTGATGCGGTGGCCCAAAAAGTCAACGGTCGTCGCGCCGAAGTGGCATTTGACCGGGTTGACAATTAAGCTGTGCTCGCTGAGGCGACCGAACAGTGTTCGGAGTTGGAGGAGGTGCTCGGCGCGGGACGTGCTGGTGACGAGGATATCGTCCAGATAGACGAAAAGAAACGGCAGGTCGCGCAGCACGCCATCCATCAAGTGCTGGAACGCCTGGGCCGCGTTCTTGAGGCCAAACGGCGTCCGCAAAAATTCGAACAGGCCGAACGGCGTGATGACGGCTGTCTTCGGGACGTCGGCCGCCCGGACAGGTACCTGGTGGTAGCCCCGTATCAGGTCAATTTTCGAAAAGATGACCCGTCCCGCCAAACGGGCGGAAAAGTCCTGAATATGCGGGATCGGGTACCTGTCGGGGGTGGTAGCATCGTTGAGACGGTGGTAGTCGCCACACGGGCGCCATCCACCCCCCGGCTTTGGCACGATGTGCAGTGGCGAGGCCCACGCGCTATCGGAGCGCCGCACGATGCCGAGGTGCTCCAACGCGTCGAACTCGGCCTTCGCCACGGCGAGCTTGGCCGGGTCGAGGCGGCGGGCCCTGGCGTAGACCGGCGGGCCCGTAGTGGGTATGTGGTGCTCGATCCCGTGCTGCACCGCGATGGCCGAAAATGTCGGCCACGTGAGGGCCGGGAATTCCGCGAGCAGGCGAGCGAACTCGTTCGCTGCCGGGAGGGCGCACGCCAGTTCGGTCGGCGCGGAGCTGCTCATCGTGCACGCCAGGGAGCTGAAGGTCTCGGCGTTGACAAGGCGACGACGTTTGACGTCGACCAGCAGCCCGTGCGCGCAGAGGAAGTCGGCGCCCAGCAAAGCCATGGGGACGCAGGCGGTCACAAAAGTCCATTGAAAACGCTGGCTGCCGAAGCAGAGGGTGACGACGCGTGGGCCGAAAGTGCGTATGGCCGAGCCATTAGCAGCGACCAAAGAGGGGCCGCAAACGGCGTCCCGCCTGTCCTGCTCGGAGGCGGGTATGACGCTCAGTTGGGCGCCGGTGTCACACAGGAAACGCCGCCCAGACGCTTTGTCCCGAATAAACAGCAAGTTGCCCGAGTGGCCGGCGCTCATGGCTGGGAATGAACGCCGGCCCGGCCGTTTCCCGACCTGCCGAAAGTGCACGGGGGTCGGCACGTCCGAGCCTTGTGTCCGAACCTGGCGTGGTAATAACACCACGCCCGGTCAGGTGGAAGCCCCGGCCGTCGTGTCGGAAGCGGGCGGTGCGGCGTGGCGGCCGCCAGTTGCACCGGCAGTTCGGCCTCCAACCGCACAGGGCACTCGGGCGTCGTGGGCGTCGCCTCGGACGGCGGCGGGCTCCAGGTAACCGCGCCGATGTGCTGGCCCGCCGAGGAGATCTTATCGGCTTCCCTGGCGAGGGCGCGGGAATCCGTGATCAACGTGCCAGCCAGGGCGAGGCGTACCGGGTGAGGCAGCTGGTGAAGGAACAGCTCGCGGAACAGAAAATCAGGAGAGTGCTCACCGAGCAACGAGAGCATATAGTCCATGCGCTCGGACGGGCGCGTGTCGCCGAGCTCGGGCAGAGCGAGCAGGCGCCGTGCGCGTGCTGCCGGTGAGAGGGCGAAAGCGTCGAGGAGGAGCGTCTTCAGCGCGTCGTATTTGTTAGCAGCCGGCGGGTGCTCGAGGAGGCTCAAGGCGCGGGCCGCGGTGGTGGAACCGAGCGCCGCCACAACATGGTGGAAGCGGGTGTCGTCCGCGGTGATGCCTCGCAGGGCGAACTGAGAGTCCGCCTGAGCGAACCAAACAGCCGCGTGAGCCTCCCAGAAGGTAGGCAGTTTAAGACTCACTGCCGTGTCCATGTCGGTAGGTCACCAATGAAGGAACTGCGCTCCAACGCGAGTCGAAAGAATTGACGCGACCAAAGACGGAATTCGTCCGAGTTGCTTTATTGAAACAAAACAGCTCAGGTATTCTGACCCTAGCCCGTTTATCGGGCAGCAATATATATACACATTTATGTCGGGAAGTTTGCCCGGCAAAAGCTATACCGGGCATGCCCGGGTGTCAAGGGCGAGCCTTGGAAAGGCGAGTCTGGACCTGCCCGGGCGTGTTTGGCTGCGGCCTGGCAAGTCGAGGCTGGGCGTGCCCGGACGCTCTGGGCGAGCCCTGGAAAGGCGATAGCGGGCATGCCCGGATGCTCTGGGCGAGCCCTGAAAAGGCGATAGCGGGCATGCCCGGACACTCTGGGCGAGCCCTGGAAAGGCGATAGCGGGCATGCCCGGGAAAGACGAGACCGGGCGTGCCCGGGAGGTTTGGGCGTGCCCGGGAACAGTGAGTCCGGGCATGCCCGGGAGAGGCGCGTCTGGCCGTGTTCTGGCCGGTGCAAGGCGATTGTGTGCATCCAGCGGTAACCACTACAGCCTCCTTTTTGATCTTACACCCTCTGCCCTCTCTTGACTTTGTCTTTCCCAGATTTCTGCAGGGTACACACAGTCTGCCAGCAACCCTATTATTAAACTCCCAAAATCTAGGCTCACTGCTCACCTACACTCATTTGTTCCTCTTTTCTCTCACCTGTGGAAACAACTTCCCATTCCTCCTCCCAGTCTGTTCAGTCCCATTGTTCCCTCCATGGCTTCAAGACAGCTGTTCATCACGACATCAGATATGTGTACAAAATCCTACATAAAAAATGTTTACAAAATCCCCATCCATACTCATGATCTCATCCATCCCAAATGACCCCATTCCCAAGCACTCCCTTTTGCCACCTTATTGTGATTTTTCTGCCCCTCTCCCTTACCCTTTTTACTTGTGAAAATCGAAGATTTTTTACTTGGTCTTGTGCGTTATTCTGTCTGTTTGTCTGTATGTCTGTCTGTTTGTTTGTCTGTCTGTATGTCAGACACCTACAGGTCACAATTTTCAACCGATCTTCACGAAACTTCACCAAATGGTAGAGTAGCTCATAAGCAAGAGGCCTATTGTTTTTGGGGTCAAAATGTTAATAGGTCAATTCAGCTAGAATCGATATTCAGCTAGTCAACCTTCGGTGGCGGAGATAACTATAACGGCATTCGGTAGGTAGGTTGTGGATACCTCTATCACACTGAACACTTTATGTTTTGTATCCCACTGATGGGCTGGATCTGCAACGGGACGATTCATAGGCCAAAGGTCATCAACTTTGTCAAATTTCTAAAATCCTCAATTCCCACCCGATTGACTTAAAATTTGAAGAGGATTTGCATATCTGGTCACTGAATTGAACCACCAATTATATTTTAGGTCAACATAGGCCGAAAGGTCAACATAGGCCAAGTTTCTAAAATCCTCAATTTTCATCCGATTAACTTGAAATTTGAAGAGGATTTGCATATCTGGACACTGAATCATTCAATCATAGGCCAACGACTTATTTTAGGGATTTTGCAAGTATCATGCTATGCACGACATATTTCTTGTTCCTTTGTTCATTGTTGGTTGGCTTGTTCCTCTTCTGTTTCATCTCCGCTTTTAATTCCCCTTCCTCTTCTTCCTGCATTTCATTCAGCTTGTGTGCAGCTTGTTCACCCTGTGTGTCCTTCTCCCCTTCCCCTTGATTTCACTTTCACTCTCATCTCTACCGTGCTGTTGGTGTTTTCCCTTTTATATTTTGGTCTATTCCATTCTACTCATGCTCTTCCATGAGCATTGATCATGTATATAAAAAACAAAGAAATAAAAGTTTATTCACCTCAAATTTTATTCACCAAACGAGAACAGCACTCGGTAGAAAGCACACCTCCGTCAGGCTGAACAGTTTACGCTTTGCATCCCACTGATGGGCTGGATCTGGAATCGGACCTGAACCAAAATCTAATTTCCTTGTTTTTGTCACTGAACCAACTCATCCACCAAGTTTAGTCATAAATCGTCCATAACTTTTTTTAAATATAATGTTATATATGGCTTTTCTACCTCGGATAATTTATGATGGATATATGGCATAATTTTGCTACCTCGGAGACATGCTGAATGGAGAAGGTGGATCAGACTCGGCAACGGTTGCTCGAGTGAGATGTGCATGGAAGAAGTTTCGGGAACTGAGTGGCGTGCTGATGAGGAGGAGAGTGTCGCTGAAGCTGAAGGGAAAGGTGTATGCTGCATGTGTGAGAAGTGTTATGATTTATGGGAGCGAGACATGTAGTCAGGGAATATTATCAGAAATCTGGGAAATCTGGGAACAAATTCCTTACCAAGAAATTTCTTCACCAATGTGTTTGTAAGGGTGTCCACTAACACATTTCAAAAAGTTTAAATTCAAGTCCCCTAGGGGAACCCGTGACAGGGGTCAACAGGGGTCAATTACCTTTTTTAAGATCAAATTTTTCTTATATTTACATTCTGGGTCACAGTATCCGACAGGAAGCATCAAAATTATTCAAAGTAGGCTCATTTTAAAGCTAAGAACATATCTGACATGGTGATACCGAAAACAAATCAATATGTTTAAAAAGTTTACACAATTCTGAGCAAAAAAATAAAAATCTTTTGTCATTTTTTGGGTAAAAATTAACTTTTCTGGTCTACAATTCGTCTTCTAGGTAGATACCCCTTCGTTTCATTTTTCTGAAAGTTTCCAGCAAACTGCCCAAGATAGGCAGCCTTAATGTATTATAAGTAAAACATTCTGGTATTTATAAAATTTAAACTATGAAAGGTCACTGACCTTTATTGTTTTCCCTTATTGTAACATAAATTGTAATAACGGTTACTGGGAATCCGGAATCGGTTTACCATCGGTTCGTCCGCTTTCGTGTAAGGGTTTAAATCGATACTGCTCCACAATGTCAAATACCTCAGGAGTCGAGGTCTGAGTCTTCTCCAGACTCGACATCATCAGGGATACAGTTCATACATGTAATGCCTGTACAACTTCCGCATGCTGAGATACACTTGACACCATTCTTCTTGCAGTTGCACCGCCGGTTGCTGCAATCTCCAGCACAATTGCAGGTCGTGAACCGGAGCAGCTCCTCAGGAGCCATGGGGTCTACTGTTGGAACTGGCTCATAACCACGAACCCCTACCGTCCATCCATAGTCACCGGGGTCCAAAGACATGCTCTGCAGCAGCATCCAGTCCCGGGTTTGGAGATAGGCACGGAGAGAATGCCGTGCAGCTGCACCCTCTGTTGGAGGTAGAGTCTCTGGTTTGATCAGCCCGGCCGCCGCCTTCCGCGAGAACATGTTGTATCGAATTGCACCCAAAGTAGTACCTGGTTCATGGTAAATGTGCTGGAAAATCGCAATACCAGCCCCGATCACCACGTCCTTAGTAGCCCGTACGTCAAGGAAGATGTCCACATGTTCATCAATGTCCCCTGCACAAAACCTGTCAAATAGAGGCGTTTTCCCGTGGCCCCCGATTGCAGAAACCGTATCACAACCGGTGAAGGCGTGAGTAAAGAGCAGGTACCGCCTCTGTCTTTCAGAGAGAGCTTCTCGGATCCTCCTGACATCGTAAGAGCCCTTCGATGTGGTTAAGAAGAGTGGATGGTTGGTGCTTGAGCTATGGTGTACCAGCATTATCAGCACGTCCGCGTCTTCCGCCCGCACCTGAAAATAGAATAAGATATGAGCAAAGCGTCTTGAATTTTGCAAACACGGTGAACTTAACAATTGAAAAGTTATTTAACTATGCTACTCTTCTTTTCTGAGGATAAATGCACTTTCATAACAATGTGGCACATCAAAATACAATTGACGTTACAAAAATGACGATCATGTGTTTACTGATGCCCAGTGCAGCACAACATTTGCATTTGCCAAATTAAAAAAAAACAAACATTGCCTCTTCTTTTTTTAATTTAACTCGGTTAATTAGTTTTATATGTGCCAATGTCAAGGTTTTTTTGTTTTGTTTTATCAACACTTGGAAGATCTCGCGAGATCTTGGAGACGGCGGCAGGGATTTTCGAAGCTCCACACGGTCTCCACGTTTTTCGAAGTTAAGTCTGTTCACAATTGTATTTTGTCGAAACTGTATTTATCTTTCGGTGTGTGAAGTTATTGTGTGCAACTTTGGTTGTTTCTCGGTGTTTATCTTTCATAAATTGATCGTCTGTTTGCCGTGTCGCGAGCAAGGCCTTTGCCGCGTCGCGAACGATTTGAAATCGAAGTTAAGTGATTGTTCCCATTTGTATTTTCGTTAAAACTGTATTTATTTATGGTGTTGTACGTATATTGTGTCCCGACGAAGATTTTTCGGTGCAAATCTTTCATACCTGTATTGAAAATCGTGTTAATTCGTGTCGTGTCTTGAGGCCTTGTACAGTGTGCACTGTACAACCTTGAGGCTTTGTTTTTCTCAGCGGTCCGTCGTTTGTGATCCAATAACTTTCGTTCTCTGTATTCCCAGTCTTTTCACCCATAGCCTACTTCCTTGTGTAAATCTCAACTCAAAAAAAAAACAAAACAAAAAAAAAAAAACATTTCCTTCTCTGTTCTCATTCGTTTATTCATTCTTATTCGTTCGTTCGTTCTTCGACCACGTGTTTCTCCCCCATTTCCCCAGATAGTTTTCACTCATTAACCTTCAATGTTTACACTTTCCCCTCAAGTTATGTATTCCGTTGAAGGAACTGCGCTCCAACGCGAGTCGAAAGAATTGACGCGACCAAAGACGGAATTCATCCGAGTTGCTTTATTGAAACCAAACAGCTCAGGTATTCTGACAAGCCCGTTTTTCGGGCAACAATATATATACACATTTATGTCGGGAAGTTTGCCCAGCAAAAGCTATACCGGGCATGCCCGGGTATCAAGGGCGAGCCTTGGAAAGGCGAGTCTGGACCTGCCCCGGGCGTGTTTGGCTGCGGCCTGGCAAGTCGAGGCTGGGCGTGCCCGGGCGCTCTGGGCGAGCACTGGAAAGGCGATAACGGGCATGCCCGGACGCTCTGGGCGAGCCCTGGAAAGGCGATAGCGGGCATGCCCGGACGCTCTGGGCGTGCCCTGGAAAGGCGATAGCGGGCATGCCCGGACACTCTGGGCGAGCCCTGGAAAGGCGATAGCGGGCATGCCCGGACGCTCTGGGCGAGCCCTGGAAAGGCGAGAGCGGGCATGCCCGGGAAAGACGAGACCGGGCGTGCCCGGGAGGTTCGGGCGTGCCCGGGAACAGTGAGTCCGGGCATGCCCGGGAGAGGCGCGTCTGGCCGTGTTCTGGCCGGTGCAAGGCGATTATGTACATCCAGCGGTAACCGCTACACATGCCCCTCCAGAATCGACCTGCACCGGCAGGGTCAATTTAAGGGGGGTCCGGATGACCCGGCCGAAGCGACCCCTGGAGGGTCGTGGGGAGGGGTCTGACGTGGTGGTGGGTGGTCGAGCGGGGGGAACTGTGGACGGGGGGCGGCCTCGCCGTGGAGGAAGGGCCAACCGTGGTGGTCGGTCGACGTCCATGTGCGCCGGTTTGAGGCGGTCCACAGAAATCCGGTCCGGCCGGCCGCCGAAGTCGACGATGAAAGACTTGTCGCCCCGTCGCAGGACCCGGAAGGGCCCGTCGTACGGTGGCCGGAGTGGCCCCCGGTGCGCGTCATGACGCACAAAGACGTACTCCGCTGTGCGAAGCGCCGGGGGGACGTAGGACTGGGGGCCACCGTGGCGGGACGTCGGCACGGGGGCAAATCGTCGGGCGGCCTCCTGGAGGTCCGAGCGCTGGCGAGCGGCGGACCAGGGACTGGTAGCGTCAGGCACGAATTCGCCCGGGACGCGGAGTGGCTGGCCGTAGACGAGCTCGGCGGCGGACGCCTGGAGGTCTTCCTTGGGGGCCGTGCGAAGGCCCAAAAGGACCCAAGGCAGCCGGTCGGCCCAACCGTCGTCCTGAAGGCCGGCCATGAGTGCGGCCTTCATGGAGCGGTGAAACCGCTCGCACAACCCATTGGCTTGGGGGTGGTAGGCCGTGGTGCGGTGCAGCGTGACCCCCAACGAACGGGTGACCGCGCCCCAAAGCTCAGAGTGAACTGTGGGCCGCGGTCGGACGAGATGTCCGCTGGTGCGCCGAAGCGCGCGACCCAGGTGGCGATGAACGCCTGCGCCACGTCGGCGGTGGTGGTGGAGGTGAGGGGCACGGCCTCCGGCCACCTGGTGGTCCTGTCCACCATGGTGAGCAGGTGGGTGAACCCCCGCGAGGGGGGCAGGGGACCCACCAGGTCCACGTGGACGTGGTCGAAACGCCGTTCAGGCACGGCGAAAGGTGCCAGCGGGGCCTGGGTGTGGCGGTGGACCTTGGCTCGCTGGCAGGCCGTGCAGGCGTTGGCCCAGTCGCGGATGTTTCGTCGAAGGCCGTGCCAGACGAAACGCGCCGACACCCGCTTCTGAGAAGCTTTCCGGCCCGGGTGAGAAAGGCCGTGGATGGAGGCGAAGATGCGGCGCTGCCAGGAAACGGGCACGATGGGGCGAGGCTGGCCCTGGGAGACGTCGCAGAGCAGGACGGTGCCCGCGAAGGGGATGTCGGCCAGGCGGAGGACCGTGTCCGCCACGCGGAGTGCCTGCACCGAGGCGTCGGTGGTCTGGTCGGCCGCCATGAGCGTGAAGTCCACGCCGAGGTGGACCGCGTTCGCGCTGGCCCGCGAAAGGCAGTCGGCCACGGCGTTGTCTTTGCCGGCGACGTGCTGGATGTCCGTGGTGAACTCCGACACGGCGGAGAGGTGGCGCTGCTGGCGGGCCGACCACGGCTCCGTGACCTTAGCCATTGCATAGACCAACGGCTTGTGGTCGACGAAAGCCGTGAACGGGCGCCCCTCCAGGAGGTGTCGGAAATGGCGAACGGCCAGGAATAGCCCGAGCAGCTCGCGGTCGAACGTGCTGTAGTTTAACTCGTTCGGCCGGAGTTGCCGGCTGAAAAAAGCGAGTGGCTGCCAAACCCCGTCCACCCATTGCTCATGGACGGCGCCCACCGCGTAGTTGGAGGCGTCCGTAGTGAGGGCGATGGGCGCGTTGAGCACCGGGTGAGCCAGCAGCGTTGCGTCTGCGAGGGCCCGTTTGGCACTGGCGAAGGCCGCGTCCATGGCCGCGGACCAAACAATGTCATGCTTGGCCGGCTTGCCCCAGAGGGCCTCGTAAAGGGGCCGCATGAGCTGAGCAGCGCGGGGCACGAATCGGTGATAAAAATTCACCATGCCGAGGAACTCTTGGAGGGCCTTGATGGAACGGGGACGCGGGAACGTGGTGATGGCCTCGACCTTGGTCGGCACGGCCCCGGTCTTGGTGATGCGGTGGCCCAAAAAGTCAACGGTCGTCGCGCCGAAGTGGCATTTGACCGGGTTGACAATTAAGCCGTGCTCGCTGAGGCGACCGAACAGTGTTCGGAGGTGGAGGAGGTGCTTGGCGCGGGACGTGCTGGCGACGAGGATGTCGTCCAGATAGACGAAAAGAAACGGCAGGTCGCACAGCACGCCGTCCATCAAGCGCTGGAACGCCTGGGCTGCGTTCTTGAGGCCAAACGGCATCCGCAAAAATTCGAACAGGCCGAACGGCGTGATGACGGCCGTCTTCGGGACGTCGGCCGCCCGGACAGGTACCTGGTGGTAGCCCCGTATCAGGTCAATTTTCGAAAAGATGACCCGTCCCGCCAAACGGGCGGAAAAGTCCTGAATATGCGGGATCGGGTACCTGTCGGGGGTGGTAGCGTCATTGAGATGGCGGTAGTTGCCACACGGGCGCCATCCACCCCCCGGCTTTGGCACGATGTGCAGTGGCGAGGCCCACGCGCTATCGGAGCGCCGCACGATGCCGAGGTGCTCCAACGCGTCGAATTCGGCCTTTGCCACGGCGAGCTTGGCTGGGTCGAGGTGGCGGGCCCTGGCGTAGACCGGCGGGCCCGTAGTGGGTATGTGGTGCTCGATCCCGTGCCGCACCGCGACGGCCGAAAACGTCGGCCGCATGAGGGCCGGGAATTCCACGAGCAGGCGAGCGAACTCGTTCGTTGCCGGGAGGGCGCACGCCAGTTCGGTCGGCGCGGAGCTGCTCATTGTGCACGCCAGGGAGCTGAAGGTCTCGGCGTGGACAAGGCGACGTCGTTTGACGTCGACCAGCAGCCCGTGCGCGCAGAGGAAGTCGGCGCCCAGCAAAGCCACGGGGACGCTGGCGGTAACAAAAGTCCATTGAAAGCGCTGGCTGCCGAAGCAGAGGGTGACGACGCGTGGGCCGAAAGTGCGTATGGCCGAGCCATTAGCAGCGACCAAAGAGGGGCCGCAAACTGCGTCCAGCCTGTCCTGCTCGGAGGCAGGTATGACGCTCAGTTGGGCGCCGGTGTCGCACAGGAAACGCCGTCCAGACGCTTTGTCCCGAATAAACAGCAAGTTGCCCGAGTGGCCGGCGCTCATGGCTGGGAATGAACGCCGGCCCGGCCGTTTCCCGACCTGCCGAAAGTGCACGGGGGCCGGCACGTCCGAGCCTTGTGTCCGAACCTGGCGTGGTAATAACACCACGCCCGGTCAGGTGGAGGCCCCGGCCGTCGTGTCGGAAGCGGGCGGTGCGGCGTGGCGGCCGCCAGTTGCACCGGCAGTTCGGCCTCCAACCGCGCAGGGCGCTCGGGCATCGTGGGCGTCGCCTCGGACGGCGGCGGGCTCCAGGTAACCGCGCCGATGTGCTGGCCCGCCGAGGAGATCTTATCGGCTTCCCTGGCGAGGGCGCGGGAATCCGTGATCAACGTGCCAGCCAGGGCGAGGCGTACCGGGTTAGGCAGCTGACGGAGGAACAGCTCCCGGAACAGGAATGCCGGAGAGTGCTCGCCGAGCAACGAGAGCATATAGTCCATGCGCTCGGACGGGCGCGTGTCGCCGAGCTCGGGCAGGTCAAGCAGGCGCCGTGCGCGTGCTGCCGGTGAGGGCGAAAGCGCCGAGGAGGAGCGTCTTCAGCGCGTCGTATTTGTCAGCAGCCGGCGGGTGCTGGAGGAGGCTCAAGGCGCGGGTCACGGTGGCGGAACCGAGCGCCGCCACAACATGGTGGAAGCGGGTGTCGTCCGCGGTGATGCCTCGCAGGGCGAACTGGGAGTCCGCCTGGGCGAACCAAACAGCCGCATGAGTCTCCCAGAAGGTAGGCAGTTTAAGCGTCACTGCCGTATCCATGTCGGTAGGTCACCAATGAAGGAACTGCGCTCCAACGCGAGTCGAAAGAATTGACGCGACCAAAGACGGAATTCGTCCGAGTTGCTTTATTGAAACCAAACAGCTCAGGTATTCTGACAAGCCCGTTTTTCGGGCAACAATATATATACACATTTATGTCGGGAAGTTTGCCCGGCAAAAGCTATACCGGGCATGCCCGGGTATCAAGGGCGAGCCTTGGAAAGGCGAGTCTGGACCTGCCCGGGCGTGTTTGGCTGCGGCCTGGCAAGTCGAGGCTGGGCGTGCCCGGGCGCTCTGGGCGAGCACTGGAAAGGCGATAGCGGGCATGCCCGGACGCTCTGGGCGAGCCCTGGAAAGGCGATAGCGGGCATGCCCGGACGCTCTGGGCGTGCCCTGGAAAGGCGATAGCGGGCATGCCCGGACGCTCTGGGCGAGCCCTGGAAAGGCGAAAGCGGGCATGCCCGGACGCTCTGGGCGAGCCCTGGAAAGGCGAGAGCGGGCATGCCCGGGAAAGACGAGACCGGGCGTGCCCGGGAGGTTCGGGCGTGCCCGGGAACAGTGAGTCCGGGCATGCCCGGGAGAGGCGCGTCTGGCCGTGTTCTGGCCGGTGCAAGGCGATTATGTACATCCAGCGGTAACCGCTACACCATCATATTTTATAACACCTTTTTCTTCTTCTTCTTTAAAAGGCTGCTTTCGACTTGCTCACCAAATCAATTCATCCCCAAAAAAATATCCATCTCCTATAGTGCCTTTTTTCTGCATTCCCTAAACTCTCCTGCACTCCATCCTCCATCCAGCGTCCTTAAACGTATTTTTAACTCGAAGGTCACAAGAAACTCATTTTGCAATAAATGTTCGTTTCCCATAAATCGTACACTTTCAAAAATCCAATCTCACCCCTCCCCTCCAAATCTTCCCCATAACCCCTCCCCTCCAAATCTTCCCCATCACCCCTCCCCTCCAAATCTTCCCCATCACCCATCCCTTTCAAATCTCCCCCCTTGCCCCCTCCCTCCTAAACTACCCCCTCACCCCTCCCCGCCAAGACGCCCCCTCGCCCCTCCCCTCCTAGACTCCTGCCTCACCCCTCCCCTCCAAATCTCCCCCATATCCCATCCCTTTCAAATCCCTCCCCTTGTCCCTTCCCTCCCAAACTCCCCCCTCACCCCTCCCCTTCAAATCTCCCCACCCTCATTGCTTCTCAATTTCCCCCCTCTCACTCCCCCTCCTCAAAGCGTCCTCCCCACTTCTTCCCCCTTCAAACTCTCACCTCCATCTCACCCAACCTTCTGCCTCGCTCTTCCCCCTCCTCAAATAACACCTCATTGTGGCTCACCCAATCACCATCAAACCTTTTGTCCGCCCCATCCTTCCCTTTCTCCGAGCTATTCTGAAATCTCTGACACACCTTCAACAGCTCTCCCTACCTCTTCCACCTCTTCCACATCTTACCCTACCCCTCCTCCCCCCTGTTCTGTATCTGATGCTCCCCCTTCCTCTTCATTAACGGTATGGACCTCAAACATCCGGGGCCTTCGTTCAAACTTAACTGATCTCTCCATACAGGTTGCTTCTGTCAAACCAGACGTGATCTGCTTAACAGAAACTTTCCTCCTTTATGATGTCTCTGATTCCATAGTATCTCTCCCGGGCTACTCCCTCCTCCGGTATGATAGACCTGAGCCTCGTCCTGGAGGCGGGGTTGCTATCTTTATCAAAAACTCTCTTCCTCACTCGCCCTGCACTGCACTCTCTCCACCTCACCCCCAGGAATACCTCTGGCTACGGCTTCCCCTTCGCTCCCACCTCTTGTTCATATGTGTTTTGTACCGTCCACCAAACAGTGATGACTCCATCTACATCTCGCTGTCTGATGATATGGACCAACTTCTATCTACTCATCCCAACTCTCTCTTCCTCATATGTGGTGATTTCAACTGTCATCATGCCAGTTGGCTGGGTGTGGGTACCTCTCTCACCAGCCATGGCTCCTCAGCAAAGGACTTCTGCGACTCACTGGGACTGAAACAATCTGTCAATTTCCCGACCCGGATCTCAGTCAACGGAACATCTTCTCTTCTGGACTTGGTTATGACTAACTTCCCTGAAAATGTCTGCTGCTCTTCTTCTGCTCCGATCGGATCATCTGATCATGTCCTTGTTGAAGTGGACATCTCTCTGACCATCCTCAGGGAGCCTGCTCAGCGTCGACGAGTCTGGCATTTCACTCAGGCCAACTGGCATGGTCTTCAAGCAGCCATCAATCATCTGGACTGGTCTCCCATCTCTACCACCTCTGACATCAACTCATCCTGGGAATTCTTCCAAAGTAAATTGCTCTCTCTCATGCACAGATTTATCCCATCTCGTCTTCAGTTGTCATACCCTTCCTCCCGTCCATGGTACACGGAATCTTGTGGTGAGGCTGTTGCCCAGAAACAACTTGCCTTCATCTCCTGTAAAGCAAATCCAATGGAAGGAAATCTCATTTCCTTTCACAAAGCCCGAAACAAGTGTGTGTCCACCCTCAGGAGAGCCAGGAAACAATATCTCTCCGTTCTCAAGACCGAACTCTCTTATCTGTCTCCCTCTTCCAAATCCTGGTGGCGTCTGGTCAAATCCGTTTCTGGTGTTTGTTCCCCCTCCATCCCCTCCCTTACCTCAAACGGCTACACAGCTGACTCCGCACGTGAAAAAGCTGAATGCCTCAACTCTGTGTTTGCCTCTAAATCTTGTGTCCCAAACCCATCCCTCTCTGTACCCACCATACCCAGTCGTACCCTGCTGCTCCTGGACTCCGTGTCCTTTCCTCCTGACAAGGTGGAAAAGTTTCTGTCAACCCTCGACTCTGATTCTGCAACTGGGCCCGACGGCATCAGCCCACGGGTCCTAAAATCCTGCTCTGCTGCTCTATCTCACCCTCTCTCTGTTCTCTTCACCCTCTCTTTTGCTCAAGGTCAACTGCCATCTGCTTGGAAATCAGCCAACATCACCGCTTTGCACAAAAAAGGTGCAAAAACAGATCCTAGCAACTACAGACCAATCAGCCTTCTCCCAATTATCAGCAAAGTCATGGAATCCATCATTGCCTCGGATATGAAATCTTTCCTCTTCTCCAATGGCTTGATCTCTGATCATCAATTTGGTTTCAGACCAGGTCACTCTACTCTGGACATGCTGCTTCTGCTGTCTCAACAATGGATGGAGGTCCTCAATGCCAAACAGGAAATTAGAGCTGTCTCCCTCGACATATCACGTGCCTTCGACACGGTCTGGCACCCCGCTCTGCTCACCAAACTCTCCTCCTTTGGTATCCATGGAAATCTCCACGCATGGCTGGCGGACTTCCTCTCTAGTCGTCATCAACGTGTGGCCCTGAATGGGTATCTCTAATCTCCTCTTCCTGTTCAGGCTGGAGTTCCCCAAGGCAGTGTTCTGGGCCCCGTGCTTTTTCTGGTCTTCATCAATGATCTCTCTGACTCTCTCGAAAATCCTCTCTATCTCTTTGCTGATGACTCCACTCTCTGCCGCTCCAATCCTCTTCCCTCAGATCGGCAGTCTGCTGCATCCTCACTCTCTGAAGACCTGGACAAAATCACAGACTGGTCAAACAAGTGGAACATGTCTTTCAATCCTGACAAATCTCACACTCTTACTATGTCTCTCCGAAAAGATCGACTGGACAACCCTCCCATCTACTTTCTCAACAATCCTCTCCAAGAAGTTCTGTCGCTCAAGATTTTGGGTCTCACTATCTGCCATGATCTTTCTTGGGAAAACCACATTTCCAAGCTGGCCTCCAAAGCCAGTCGCCGACTGGGCATCCTCCGTCGTGCGAAGTCCTTCCTCGGCACACCTGAGCTCCTCACCACATACAAGGCTTTCATCCGCAGCTCAATGGAATACTGTTCTCCCCTATGGGCCGGTGCTCCTGCCTCACACCTAGCTCGGCTTCACGCTGTTGAAACCAAAGCTTTCAGAATTATTGGAATCTCCCGCGATGAAGCTATCTCTGAGGGCCTTTCACTCACTCACCGCAGGCAGGTAGGTGGTCTTTCTGTCTTCTACCGACTCCTCTCAGGCCTTGCACCCCCAGCTCTCTCTGTGCTCTGTCCCCCAAATATTCCTACAGGTCGCACAAGATCTGCCAGCAACCCTCTGATGGTTAAACTGCCGAAATCTCGGCTCTCTGCTCACCTTCACTCTTTCATTCCTCTTTTCTCCCGCCTCTGGAACAAACTCCCTCACTCCCTTCAATCCCACTCCTCCCTCCAGGTCTTTAAAACAGCTGTTCACCACCATCTCTTATCTTCCCCCATCCAAAACCTTGATCTTTTCTACCCCCGCTAATTCACCTCAGATCCACCTTGTTTGAAATTCCAACTTCTTTCCTGGAAGTCCTGGCAGTGTCCATATGTTTTATACCTCTCCCACCGCCCCCTTCCAACGCCCCCCCCCCCCCCAAAACCCTCGCCCTCTCTCAGATCTCTCGATGTCTCCATCTCCATGTCTCTCGGTCCCTGCTCTCAAATGTTGTGTTTGTGTCCTTCCCCCTCTCTCCCCATCTTGTCTACCGCTCCCTATGTTATATGTTTTATGTGTCGGTTTGTCTTTCTGTGTGATTCATGTTCGCTCTTTCACGAGCCTCGATCTTGTATACAAAAAAAAAAAAAAAAAAAAAAAAAAAACACAAACAAATCAAAAGTAATCGTAGTTGATGTAAGTAAAATACCTATACAAAATTTTACTGACCTCAACAGAGTCATCTGTAGCAGCAGCCAGTGCCGCTCTCACAATCGAAGTGTCAGCATCATTGTCACACTGCTCCACGGTGATCTGACATTTCCGGAATGTTGAAGAGAGGAGATGGATGAGCTTACTCTTGTTATGAGTGTTGTCCATGAACTTTGCCTTTGGTGTCAAATGTATCATATCCGGTCGAATCTGTAGATCACAGCAGGAGTTCTTGGTACGCCGGATGTGGTCGTGATCTTTTGGCGAGCTGTTATAGCCATCGAAGACAACAGTGATCTTCTGAGACCGACGGCCGAGACACTGCACGTAGCTCAGGTAACTGTCGGCAATCTCCTGCCAAGTCTGACCTTGTTCCCACTTCACCATGTAGAGAAGCCATTCGCCATCAACCACCAGACTGGAGCAGGCTTGGTCAACTCCTTCAGGCTAGTCTTGGAAAAGCCTGCCTTGTTCGCCTTGTTCATTTTCTGATCTTTGTTGCTGAACAAGGACAAGGGCAAGGGAGTCAGCTCACACTTTAAGCTTGTCTCGACTGTTATATGCCGTTGGGCGAAAATTATCAGTCGGTTGAACAACTTGAGTGAGTTTAGGTGAATCTTCTTCTCATTGACCTTGGGAATCTTTCTGAGCGATGACGGGGCCTGTACCTTGAACTTCACCTGCATGGTCGATGTCACTGACTTTCCGTCCAGCTTTATCTCCATCTCCCTCCCTACTTCAGCCGCTCTCTCAGCATTGACTGTGTCATCTGCAGTGCTCGTGAATCCTGTTGAGAAGGATACAAGCAAATGCTTGTCTAGATCGTGGTCGAAGGGATTGTTCTCCTCCAACCACTTCAGGGCAAGTCCAATCGCTTCAGCATCTCGCTTCATCCGAGTTTTGGCAAGGTCTTTGTGGAGTGGACCATGTTTCTTGGCACCTTCCTCCATGCGCTGGTTGACATCGGAGAAGTGGTTGAGGGTTTGTACCCAGCACTTGTGGCCAGCACTTGTATTATATTATATTTTATACTTGTGGCCAGAATCACTATTCCTCATCCTCCCTCTGCTCAAACCACCTTCTGACTTGGCCCCCTTCATCAGTTTCTGCTCGATACAGATGTCACACCAGGTGCCAGACCAATCATGGCAAGAGTAACGGACAACGTGATTCCCGTGAGCAGTGAAACTTTCGAAGGTCTCCTTGTATCTAGGCGAAGTTTCGAGTTGCTTCATCAGCTGACAATACAGCCGTGCGCCCTTGGCGTATTGATGATGCCCCGCAGCTGAAAAGGTGTCCAGCATCCTGGTAACAATGCAGGACAGGTGCCCGTCGTGGTCTGCAAGTCGTTCAGTTTTAATGAAGATCTTGATGACATCGACCATGTAGTAATACTGCTAGCCTGTACTGCCCTACAAAGGAAAATGCTAGGGTTAAAAAATTAGGGTAACAAAAGAAAAATACCTGTAACGGTTATTACAATTTATGTTACAATAAGGGAAAACAATAAAGGTCAGTGACCTTTCATAGTTTAAATTTTATAAATACCAGAATGTTTTACTTATAATACATTAAGGCTGCATATCTTGGGCAGTTTGCTGGAAACTTTGCAGAAAAATGAAACGAAGGGGTATCTACCTAGAAGACGAATTGTAGACCAGAAAAGTTAATTTGTACCCAAAAAATGACAAAAAATTTTTTTTTTTGCTCAAAATTGTGTACACTTTTTAACATATTGATTTGTTTTAGGTATCACCATGTCAGATATGTTCTTAGCTTTAAAATGAGCCTACTTTGAATATTTTTGATGCTTCCTGTCGGATACTGTGACCCAGAATGTAAATATAAGAAAACTTTGATCTTAAAAAAGGTAATTGACCCCTGTTGACCCCTGTCACGGGTTCCCCTAGGGGACTTGAATTTCAACTTTTTGAAATGTGTTAGTGGACACCCTTACAAACACATTGGTGAAGAAATTTCTTGGTAAGGAATTTGGTCCCAGATTTTTGCAATATTCCCTGACTAATGGGTAATGAACGTAGAGCAGCAACGAAGGCTGGAAAGGGTGGAAATGCGAATGGTTCGGTGGATGTGCGGAGTATCGTTGAGAGAGAGGAAGACAAATGATGAATTGCGAAAAATGATGGGAATATTGCCTGTGATTGATGCTGTGAAGAGGAACAGGTTGAGATGGTTTGGTCATGTGTTGAGGAAGGTTGAAAGTGACTGGTTGAGAAGAGTGATGGAAATGAATGTAGAAGGAAGTAGAGGACGGGGAAGACCGAGAAAGACTTGGCTGAAGATGGTGGAAGAAGAAATGCGGGCAAGGGGGTTAACAAGGAGAGATGCAGAAAATAGGGCAAAATGGAGAAGATTGTCATGGGGCCCGCAAGGCTAACCCCCGCTCTAGCAGGGAAAATGGCCTTAAAATGCATGTTGTTGTTGTTGTTGTTGTTGTTGTTGTTGTTGTTGTTGTTATATATGGCTTTTCGCCTGATCTCTCCATGTTTTTTTTTGTATTGTTTTTTTTGTATACAAGATCGAGGCTTGTGTAAGAGCTAACATCAATCACAAAAAAAGGACACACAAAACATACAATAAAGGGAGTGGGAGACAGGATGGGGAGAGAGAGGGAAGCACACAAGTACAACAGCAGAGAACAGGGACATCGGAAGATCTGTGGGAGGGAGAGGGCTTGGGGGGAGGAGGCATGGGAAGGCGGGAGGGGGGGGGGGAGGTATAAAACACATGGACACTGCTGGAACTTCCAGGAAAGAAGTCGGTTGTTCAAAAAAAAGTGGATCTGGGGGTGACGGGGGAAGAAGAGATCAAGCTTTTGGATTGGGGAAGATAAGAGATGGTGGTGAACAGCTGTTTTAAAGACCTGGAGGGAGGAGTGGGATTGAAGAGAGTGAGGGAGTTTGTTCCAGAGGTGGGATAAAAGAGGAATGAAAGAGTGAAGGTGAGCAGAGAGTCTTGATTTCGGCAAATTCACCAGAAAAGGCTTGCTGGCAGATCTTGCGCGACCTGCAGGAATATTTGGGGGACAGAGCACAGATAGAGCTGGGGGAGCAAGGCCGGATAGGAGTCGGTAGAAGACAGAAAGACCACCTACCTGCCTGCTGTGAGTGAGTGAAAGGCCCTCAGAATTAGCTTCATTGCGGGAGATTCCAATGATTCTGAAAGCTTTGGTTTCAACAGCGTGAAGACGAGCAGGAGCACCAGCCCAGAGGGGAGAACAGTGTTCCATTGAGCTGCGGATGAAAGCCTTGTATATGGTGAGGTGCTCAGTAGGATGGTCCAAAAATGCAAAAAAATCACTTTTTTATCTGGATTTTGATGCTCTATTGGATTATATTGTTAGAAATAGTCTAAATCATTCAGGCAAAAAATATTTTGCATCTGAGTCATCTATAAACTCATACACACTCAACATAGAAATTTGTCATTTTGGTCAATTTTAATGAAAATCGTCCATGCTGAGAGGCTAACAAAGACTTTAGAAATATTTTTTTCCAAAATAATGTCATTGATGGTACATACCCCTGTGAAGTCCTCATGGTCGAAACATGAGTCAGACATGTATGAACATGTTTCAAACATGTTTCAAGCATTGTCAAACATGTTTCGACTATGATGATTTCACACTCACAGGCGCAAGCGCATGCAAAAAGTCATGAACCACAAAATGGCTTAGTACAATAGTGCATGTACTTTTTTCACCTAGGTTGCTATTGGATTGTTCTCATTTAGCCAAATTTGGTGAAAAACGCCATATTTCAATTGAAGTGTGTATGAGTTTCTAGATGGAATTGAGCGAAAATATTTGGTGGGTGAATGTTTTAGACCATTTCTAACAATAATCCAGTAGAGCATCAAAATCGGAGAGATCGATGTTTTTTGGACCACCCTAGTGCTCAGGTGTGCCAAGGAAGGACTTCGCATGACGGAGGATGCCCAGTCGGCGATTGGCTTTGGAGGCCAGCTTGGAAATGTGGTTTTCCCAAGAAAGATCATGGCAGATAGTGAGACCCAAAAGCTTGAGTGACAGAACTTCTTGGAGAGGATTGTTTAGAAAGTAGATGAGAGGGTTGTCCTGTCGGTCTTTTCTGAGAGACAGTGAGAGTGTGAGATTTGTCAGGATTGAAAGACATGTTCTACTTGTTTGACCAGTCTATGATTTTGTCCAGGTCTGCAAAGAGTGAGGAGGCTGCAGACTGCCAATCTGAGGGATGAGGAATGGAGCGGCAGAGAGTGGAGTCATCAGCAAAGAGATAGAGTGGATTTTCAAGAGAGTCAGAGAGATCATTGATGAAGACCAGAAAAAGCACAGGGCCCAGAACACTCCCTTGGGGAACTCCAGCCTGAACAGGAAGGGGAGATGAGAGAAATCCATTCAGGGCCACACGTTGCCTACGACCAGAGAGGAAGTCCGCAAGCCATGAGTGGAGATTTCCATGGATACCATAGGAGGAGAGTTTGGTGAGCAGAGCTGGGTGCCAGACCGTATCGAAGGCACGTGATATGTCAAGGGAGACAGCTCTAATTTCCTGTTTGGCATTGCGGACCTCCATCCATTGTTGAGAAAGCAAAAGCAGCATTTTCAGAGTAGAGTGACCAGGTCTGAAACCAAATTGATGATCAGAGATCAAGCCATTGGAGAAGAGGAAAGATTTCATATCCAAAGCAATGATGGATTCCATGACTTTGCTGATAAATGGGAGAGGGCTGATTGGTCTGTAGTTGCTAGGATCTGTTTTTGCACCTTTTATGTGCAAAGCGGTGATGATAGCTGATTTCCAAGCAGATGGCAGATGATCTTGAGCAAAAGAGAGGATGAAGAGAACAGAGAGAGGGAGTGAAAGAGCGGAAGAACAGGATTTTAGGACCCGTGGGCTGATGCCGTCAGGTCCAGTTGCAGAATCAGAGTCGAGGGTTGACAGAAACTTTTCCACCTTATCAGGAGGAAAGTACACAGAGTCCAGGAGCAGCTGGGTACGACTGGGTATGGTGGGTACAGAGAGGGATGGGTTTGGGACACAAGATTTAGAGGCAAACACAGAGTTGAGGCATTCAGCTTTTTCACGTGCGGAGTCAGCTGTGTAGCCGTTTGAGGTAAGGGAGGGGATGGAGGGGGAACAAACACCAGAAACAGATTTTACCAGATGCCACCAGGATTTGGAAGAGGGAGACAGGTTTGAGAGTTCATTCTTGAGAGTAGAGAGATATTGTTTCCAGAGATTTCAGAATAGCTCAGAGAAAGGGAGGATGAGGAGGAGAAAAGGTTTGATTGTGATTGGGTGAGTCACATTAAGGTGTTGTTTGAGGGGGGGCGGGGGGGGGGAGCGAGGAAGAAGGTTGGAGAAGAAGGAAGTGAGAGTTGGAAGGGAGAGGAAGCGGGGAGGCTGCTTTGAGAGGAGGGGAGAGAGGGGAGAATTGGAGAAAAAAGAAGGGTGGGGAGATTTGAAGGGGAGGGGTGAGGAGGGAATTTAGGAGGGGAGAGGCAAGGGGGGAGTTTAGGAGGGGAGGGTGAGGGTGAAGATTAGAGGGGAGGGATGAGTTTGGATTTTATAAAGTGTTCGACGATTCATGGAAAACGAACATTTATTGCAAAATGAGTTTCTTGTGATTTTCGAGTCAGAGATCCATTTGAAAACGTTGGAGGAGGTATGGAATGCAGGTGAGTTTAGGCAATGTAGGAAGGAAGAATTGTAAGAGATGGAATTTTTATTTGAAATGAAGAGATTTGGTGAGCAAGTCGAAAGCAACCTTTTAAAGAAGAAGAAGAAGAAAAATGTGTCATAATATACGACAGAATACAACACTTCAGGGGAAAGTTTAAACATTTTAAAACTAAACCGTGAAAACTATCTGGGGGAAATGGGGTGGGAAACACGTGATCGAAGAACGAACGAACATGAACATAGAAGGAAATAAATGTTTTGGTTTTTTTGGAATTAAGATTTGAATTTGACTTGAATTTGAAACAGAATTTGAATTAACAAAGGGTAAGATGTTCGGGGAAGTATGGGGTACAAAGGAGACTGGGAAAAACAGATAGAACGAAAGTAAATGAACCACAAACGACTGCTGAGAGAAGACAACAAGACCTCAAGGCAGGAAACTTAAAAGACCAGGCCTAAAAAACGCGGCAGGAATTAACAGACGATTTTATACAGGTATGCACGATTTACACCGAGATCTTCCAGTAGGTACACACACCGTAAAATAAAAATACAGTTTTGACAAAAATACAAACAGGAACAATTACTTAACTTTGATAGTGTGGAGAGCGTGGAGATCTTGGAAAAAACACAACCCCGCTGGCAAAACCGGGAGGCGGAAGTCAGTGAAGATCCATCTATTCAATGGTGAAGAATTACTTAAAAATTAAATAATTCTCATATCCGAATCCATATTCAGATCTTCACCAAAATTTAATCAATTCGGTCTTATCAAACACCCAACCTCTCCACCAAGTTTCGTCCAAATCTGTCCATAACCTTTTTGAGATATCCTGCTATATGTCGGTTTTGGCCCAATCACCCAATGGTGAAGAATCACTTTTAAAAAAAAGTCTACTAGCCGAATCCGGATCTTCACCAAAATCTAATCTTTTCGTCCTTGTCACATACGCTACATCTCTGCCAAATTTCGTCCGAGTCCGTCCACAACTTTTTGAGATATCTTGTTCAAAAACAAACAGACATACCGACAAACAGACAGACAGTGATGAAAACATAACTTCCTTCCACCTTTGCCGGCGGAGGTAGAAAATCTAAAAACAACCACAACAGGTGCACAGGAAGTGACACCAGATTTTAAATGGCAGAATGTTGGTTGGCATATTAAACCAGACTCGGTGGTGTATTGTTTGGAATATCCGCTCTGAATCTGACAGGTCAGTGATTGTTCGATTCCCTTTGGAGTCATACCAATGATGTATGTGATGTTTCCTCGCTTGACGCCCAGCATTTAAAATTGACAGAGCACAGGAAACAACCATAGGTTGTCAAGCATTGTGCAGGATTTGATGAACCTTATGGTCTCCTGTTGTAATTGGGAAGTCATATTATTTTATTATTATAAGGTAAGGTTTTAATTTGCACAATATCAGAGTATGCTGTCGTGAAGGGCAAACAATATTACTGAGGTTTTCATTTTTTCCCTATTTTGTTTCCCAGGTGATTAAAAACATGTTATGCCAGATGCTCAGTACATAACCCCTCTACCCTTTCACAATGTCCACATAGTCCAAAAAAATAAAAATGAAGCTCTTTGATCCCCAACTTTCCCATAGTGCACTGTCATACGGTAACTGTTACACTCTCTCTCTCTCTCTGCTGTTGGTGTTTCTCCCTTTCCATTTTGTTCAATTCCATTCTGCTCTGGCTTTTGCACAAGCCTCAATCATGTATATCAAAAAAAAAAATTAGCAAATGAGGTATCAAGTGAATCCACCTTTTAAGTAGCCAGCTATATTATGGTTTTCGCCCAAATCATTGAATCTATATTTACAATGAAGTAATCATCATCTTGTGCTTTGATCGGTGGAATTTTAAGTTGAACATGTGCTTTTCACTTTTTAATGTAATAGAGCTCACTTTCTTCTGGTCAGATGCGGGAAAGCTCCCAGGGAGGAATACTTTAGTGTAGATGTGGCCTGTGGACCGATGGAATCACCTTACAGGGCAGGAAGTTGGAAGCATACAACTGCCAGTAGACGTGCAACTCTTCCAGATATATACCGAGCGAGGAATACGGCAGGCCTCTCCAGAGTGTAACTCGGTAACTGCCCACTGGTTGTTCGTCTGACCTCGTCTTTTCCCTCAAGAAACCTAACTCTGCGGTTCCTTCCCGGCAGACTAGGCCGTAGCCCTACCAGAGGGTTGGGCCTACTGCAGACAGCAGCTAAACCCATTTCACTGTCGTTACACTTTCTGTTACTCTGCATTCTCTTTATCTGAATTTGGCCCACTTGAAGTGATCAAGAAAATCTTGAAGTACTCTTTGTACTTTTTCAATTTAAGAAAATCGAGCAGGTTTGATTATTTTTACAAAAGACATCCATGTGGTCATTCGCGTAACATTAGGATGATAAATCTGAAAACTTAGCAGCTGTTTTCAATTGCCAAATACATTTCATAATTTAATAGGCACACCCACTGACTGTAAACCCAACTGCTTCAGGGCAATCCAAGTCAGAACTTTCATTATAAGCACTCTGTACATAGTTTTGTCTCGCTACATCCTCCCGACGCCTGCCTCTATGTGTTTCATCATGTTAAGTAAAAATATAAAAGGCTGTAAAAAATCAGAGTTCAAATAAAAGTGCCACTTCCGACTTGTGATTGCCGGTTGAAAGTCCAAGATGGGTGAGTATCAAGGAAGAGCGATCAGTGAAGGGCGAGTCATACTTGTGACATAGCAAGACGATTGTCTCTGTCTCTCTCTCTAGCATGGGAAAAATGCTACGAAAGAAAGCCCAGTGGCGACACAGCTGGTACTAAGTCTGGCTCGATTGCTGAACCCACAGCGAGCTCAGGATGAATTATCAGCTCCATGATGCCAGCTGAAGGCTAAGCGTCTAGCCTAGCTTTGCCTGCAAGCCTACATTCCCTTTCATGTACACTCCCAGGGCGGTTCTATATGGAAGCAGGCAAGGTAGCACAATAATTCAGAACTGATACAAGTGACATGAAACCTGATATGATGCATCCAGAAGGTTTAAGGTTTGCAACATCTTTTTTTATTTTTTATTTTTTTTCTTGCAGGGGTCTCTTGCCATATAGTCGACAGTACTGCGAGGATAAGAAGGTTACGTAAGAGTGAAAACTAGATGAAAAGTTATCTTGAATTAATAACTTCTGCAATGTATTAGCTTCCTGTATACTTAATGTTATACTTTTCATATGCAGTTATCATCTGAATCTTCTAAAATACCGCAGTTAAAGGAATGTTTTGTTTTTTTCAATAATTTCTATATGAAAGAATAAAAAAAATTTGAAGTTTTTTTTTCTCCTCTAAATCGATTAGTAAACTTTTTTTATGAAAGTGAATGAGAGCAAGTTTTATCCTGCCTGCCATGGTTATAAGAAATTAAAAAACAGAGCATTACGCAGGGTAACAGAACCAAAAGAGGTTGCAGACATCAGAAGTAAAACGATAAGAATACGATATTTATCTAAAAACGCATGTCACAGCAACAAACTTTTTGAATAAATGTTTTCTCCCATGACTTTTTTTTCTTGTCGCTTTTTTTCTCGAAATGCGTTGTCTCATGTTGACGCAACGTACACGATCATTTTCCTTTGATGTCTCCGAGATTTGCGTTGGCCTTTTGTCTCTGCAAGCAAACATTTCCTTGCAAAGTATGACATGCTTTGTAGCACATGCTATTTGTATATAAAAGTGAATAATTGCTCAAGAATTTCAAGCTGTAATCCTCCCTACGGTGTTTAATTTTCCCCATAATTCATCGACCGGTGTGCAAAACCAGTCTCGGCCGTGACAGCTTTGAACAAGATTATCTGTGAAAGCTCGGTCGTTTTGTGCATCATAGTGTGTGCGACTTGCTTTGCATCATGGTTTGAAAAAAACAGAAAAGAAACGTTTTGGCTTCCAATCTTGAAACGAGCAAAAGAGCACGCTCAGCCCCTAAAACCATGGCTCAGTCTCAGCGTATGACTTACAAAACAACTTGGCTTCGCAGAAAAACTATTGAACTCCACAAACAAGCAGTGGCGGTTTTGTCATTGCACCCACATCGAGTTTCAATGGTGGCCTAGATGTACGCACACTCATTTTTAAGATGTCCAGCCTGAGTTTGAATCTCGGTCCAGCTTTGAGATGTCACCCGGTGTTTCGCAGGCAGGGTGATGCATTAATGTGTGTGCTGTCCCTCGGATTGACGTTAACTGGGTGTCCAATCTGCAAGCATGAGTTGGTGGACATTGAATATCCCATGGTGTCATTCGCGCAGAGTAGGCAAGTGATCGCTGGCACCATGTCCAAATTTGCAAATTGCTGCCCTGACTGCACTGGGTAGGCAACTGCAGCACAATGTGTGCCAAAACACTACTTTGGTAGCACCAACGATCTGTGAAGAGTATGGTACATTGATTGATTGATTGATTGAAGGTTGCCCAATTATTGATTGTTGGATGAATTTTCCAAACGTGTCGTATAATTGACTGTCGGTATCGGTGTCGGTACTCACTCTGTTGATCAAAGCAAAATAATTGTTACATAATGGGTTTTCTGGGTAACTCCCTCTTCACTCGATTGTCATATAATTCCAGACATGCTAAGACCCTTTCTCTTTTTTCAAGGTCAATATAATGAAAATATAACATGACCACTTATGGTTTTTTTTTGCCTTTCATTTGATAAAAGCATGCAAGTCAACGTTTTGAAAAACCCTCTCAAGTTTTAAAGCACCTCCTTCAGTGGGTCCAATTGTGCCAAAGATCGCATGGCCCCCAAGGTTTCATCCCCGGACCCAAAAGAGAACCGCTTGAAATCTCCAGTTTCAGCTAATATTTTCCTCTAGCATATAAACTTTATTTTAACAGAGGTCTAAATCTAAGCCACATTGAAATTTCAGGGAGCAACTGACAGCTGCAAGTGATTTCAAAGCATTTTTTTCTCTCCGACGCTGTGTCTGAGAACATGAGGGTGAGGGAGAATCCAGGACATCTACTGCAGGGTATTAGAGAGGCCAAGGTCTTTCAGAATGCAGCAGAGTTGCGGGAAATCGCTACTGCCGCAGCTTGGGCATGGGCAGCGACAGCAAGGCGGCACACAAAGCCTGCGCATGTCCCCCGGGCCTACGTGCAGGGTGGTATGCGAATTCTCAAGGAGGATTTTGTTGGCCGTGGAGGTGAGGCTTAATGCGTACTCATACGGGCGGCCAGTATGTGGTGCCATTTCATGATTGCAAGATGGGCCAAAGGAGGGCTCCATTCAAAGGAGCGAGTTTTTTGTGTTCATTTCAATTGCACCTGGCAATGAGCTCGCCAGCCGCTCCAGCCGCTCCAGGAACTACTTGCCACAATTTCACGAGAGGTCTTGGCAGCGTTCACCTGAATGTCGTGGTCAAGGCCAATTCAGTTGCAAGAAAAACATGGGGAAACTTCTGCTCAGAGAGAGAGGGGGAAGGGGGCAGCAGGTTTTATGGAAACCGTCATACGTTGTCGGTCTTTGTCCGAGGCGGTTGTAATGAAAACACTTTTTCAGCCTTTAGAATTCCTGAACTGTCAGCTGGGTGTACAATGGTTACATTACTTTTGCAGGCTTTGAAATATCACGTTACCATCACTGTAATGGAATTCCAGCTGCCTTAACGAGGAGGCAGGAGGATAGGTGGAGTGGATGTCCAAACGTGGAGGAGCCACTGAAGACACTTTCAATGAGTGGTCTGTTGTATACCCATGAGAATATTTTACTGTGCAAATGCACGTGATTCACAGAAGATGGATCTCTGTTGGGTCAATATGTTAAGACCGTGTTGACGTATTATATTGGACTTGCTCACTCACGTTGTTGAGTCGTCCTATCGTGGATAGGGTTCTTATCGTGAATTTCTTCGGAATATTTTGTGGTGTCCAAAGATCTGAAAATGTTTTCAGAGTTGTTAGCCGATTTTCATCTCTATCTTTCCTACCTCCAAAACCATGCGTGCTCCATGAAATACAACTTTGCGGGATTTATGTACGTTGGAATGGAATCAATTTGGACTTGCACTTAGTGTGCCAAACAACGAGCAATCCGGTTACCACGGATGCCATTCTTTGCTAAGAGATTTCTGCTGGATAAAAAGGAGTTTCGGCCTGGTAATAGGAAAGGAAGAAAGAAATAGACGATTTCTGTGCTCCTTCTGCTTGTCAGGCTTGTATTGTTCTTCAGATTGGCATTTGGTGAATGATATATTAGAGAAACATCCTGAGACTCTTCAAGCAAATGTTATGAATCTGATCTTTAATTTTGGGATTTCCAAGTTTATTTCAGGTGTTATTCGAGGACATTGTTTGGCTTAATGCTATCTTTGTTGTTGAGTATTATCCTAGGTGGATTATCTTGCTTTCGAGCAAATTTTGTCCCAGCTACTGGATTGCGTTTCCCTGCAAGGTGAAGAGACAACCGGTGCCTTTGAGGTATAGCTCGATGTTAGGGGTGTGGCGGACATGTCTCGACGTCCTGGTTTTTGTCACCACGCCCTGGACAAACACAGCTGCTTCCGCCAAGCTTCCACATCGCAGTCCTATGGAGGCTCGGTTACTCCGAGCAAGGTTCAATGTCGTACCAAAACATATATTTTGTCTGTCCCTCTGCTGAAAAATGCTGCCCATGAAATGTAGCTTTGAAAACAGTGTCACCTGTCTGTCGACTTGCCATAAAGCATCGAACACAAACTGTAGGCCCTATATGTGCAGTGTCTCAAGATCATTGGATGACAGATCAATTTTTTTTAACCGATCCATGCCATTCTACTTTTTTTTTTTTAAGGCTTATGACATTTGCATGAATAATATTGTACATCCTAAGGTCATGATTTATTGTTGTACTTTTACATGAATTACAAGGATGTTAGTAGAAAATAGGCAATTGAACAGTACATGGGATTTGAACCTGGGATTCCAGCATCATGATCTATGTGATAAGATGGAAATACCAAACAGGTCAATACTTGCAGCCGACACAAATATGTTAAGCACAAGACCGTCCTGTCTGTGGCGGAAGAAGAAGTGAAGTACCTGATCTGTAAATGTCATTTGAAATTCCTGGGCGTGTGAAGATCTGACGCATGCTCAAAATGGCCAAGTTTGTGGAGTCCTTTTAAAATTGCAGTACATGATATGGACAACTAGGATTTTTGAGAGAACACCGTGTGCACATTTGCTAATGGCTGGGGGTGTACAGAACACAATCTGCCCAAAAAGCACAGAAATTATGCCCCTTGCCCATTGGGTGAGTGCCACGCAGAAACATCACTTGTTACACCAATTTATACGAGAACGATAAATAGCTGTTGGCAGATAAGATCGAGTGAAAAATTACAGTTGTTGATTGAGGAAGGGGTTGAATTTCCCTAAAAGCATTGCAGATTTGCTCCAAAGTTCAATGATGACCGTATCATGGAAACCTGTATACCGCTAGCGAATGATTAAATTTGGGTCTTGACAGTCTGTGAAATTTATGGACACCTAGGTCTTAGCCACTAACAGAAGATGTGTCACCCACAAGCATCGACAGAGTGAATGCCAATGTCATGGAGAACAGTTGCAAAAGAGACAAATCTTTATACAAAACTGCCTGATGGATTCGGAAGTAGTAGAATTTCTAGGTTCCTGTAAAGTGGGTGAACGTTGGATGCCTGGGAAATATCATGAAGGGTTTGTAGAATCATAATCATATTTACAAATGTCATACCTTCATTTCCGGAATAACAACAAATGGTCCGAATGAACAAATTATTTGGAATACTGCATTGTTTAAACGTTTATATTGTTGGGCCCTGTGCTTTTCTGGTCCTCATTAATAATCTCTCTGACTCTCTGGAAAATCCTCTCTATCTCTTTGCTGATGACTCCACTATCTGTCGTTCTATATCTCAACCCTCAGATCAGCAGGCAGCAGCCTCTTCACTCTATGCACACCTGGACAAAATCACAAACTGGTCAAACAAGTGGAACATGTCTTTCAATCCTGACAAATCTCACACTCTCACTTTGTCTCTCCGTAAAGGCCGACTGGGAAAACCTCCCATCTACTTTCTCAACAATCCTTTTGAAGAACTTCTGTCATTCAAGTTTTTGGGTCTCACTATCTGCCATGATCTTTCCTGGGAAAAACCACATTTCCAAGCTCGTCTCCAAAGTGAGTCGCCGTCTCAACATTCTCCATCATGTGAAGTCCTGTCTGGGCACTTCTGAGCTCCTCACCACATACGAGGCTTTCATCCGCAGCTTGATGGAATACTGCTCTCTGCTCTGGGCTGGTGCTCCTGCCTCACACCGAGCTCGGCTTCACGATGTAGAAACCAAAGCTTTCAGAATCATTGGTATCTCCCGTGATGAAGATGATTCTGAGGGCCTTTATCTCACTCACCGCAGGCAGGTTGGTGGCCTTTCTGTCTTCTACCGACTCCTCTCTGGCCTTGCTCCCCCTGTCATGGCTGTGCTCTGTCCCCCAAATTTTCCTGCAGGACGTACAATATCTGCCAGCAACCCTCTTCTGGTGAAACTGCCAAAATCAAGACTCTCTGCTCACCTTCACTCTTTCATTCCTCTTTTCTCCCACCTCTGAAACAAACTCCCACACTCTCTTCAATCCCACTCATCCCTCCAGGTCTTTAAAACAGCTGTTCACCACCATCTCTTATCTTCCCCCATCCAAAATCTTGATCTTTTCTACCCACATTAAAACACCACAAATCCAGATCTTTAAATCTCCAACTTCTTTCCTGAAATTCCTAGTAGTGTCAATTTGTTTTATACCGTGTACATCTTCCCCACCGGCCCTCTCTCTTCCACAGATCTACCGACGTCCCTGTTCTCTACAGTTGTTGTGCTTGTATGCTTTACTTTCTCTCCCTCTCTTGTCTCCCACTCCCTCTATTTATTTATGTTTTATGGGTCCGTGCTTGGTCTCATGTGTAATGCGTTAGCTCTTACACGAGCCTTGACTTTGTATACACACACACACACACACACACACACACACACACACACACACACACACACACACACACACACACACACACACACACACACACACACACACACACACACACACACACACACACACACATATGTATATATATTCCAGACTGTTTGCATCTGCATGGAGTAGAGATGAGGCAACTGAATAATTGGTGACAAATAACAAAGTTCGAGTTGAAGCAAACTTTGCTACATGATTAAGAAGTACAAATACGAATTTACACAATCTCGAACTTGTACAAACTTGAACTTATGCAAAGTCAGATCAAGTTTGACTCATTTGTCACTTTTATCCTCCTTGTTAGCCCGTCCCCTGTGCAGAAAGAGACGGGGTTTTGCAATCACTTCTGTGTGTCTGTCTGTCCGAGACGTAACGTTTTTTTACCATTTGAGTTTTGTCATCAAATTTTCAACAAAGCTTTATTATGAGAATATGGAGAAGGCAAATTAATAACTTTGTCAAAAGGTCAAAGGTCAGCATCACATAAAATCATCAGTTTTCATCCAATTAACCTGAAATTTAAATTTACCATTTGGGTTTTGTCATCAATTTTCAACAAAGCTTTATTATAATGATTTGGAGAAGGCAAATTAATAATTTGGTCAAAAGGTCAAAGATCAGCATCACATAAAATCAATTTCACGTGATTGACCTGAATTTTTAAAGAATTTGTATATTAGATCACTGATTTGGTTCACCAATCAAACTACAAGCCGAAATATTTTTTGGGATCAAAAGGTCAACGTTTAAGGTTGTGGTAAAATCACCAATTTTCACCCGATTGACCTGAAATTTAAAGAATTTGCTTATCGGGTCACTGAATCGGTTCACTAATCAAACGGTAGGAGTCGATTGTTTTTTTAGATCAAAAGGTCAAAGGTCTAGTTTGCATAAAATCGTCAATTTTTGTCCAATTGACCTGAAATTTTAAGAATTTGCATACTGAGTCACAGAATTAGTTCACCAATCAAAAGCTAGAAGCTGATTTTTTTTTTTTAGATCTAAAGCTCAAAGGTCAAGGTTAAATAAAATCATAAATTTTCATTTTGTATATATATTTTTAAACTGTTTCAGTTATTTTGAGCATCCAAAAGAAAACGAACATCTGGATACAAGCGGAGGCGGACGGCCTTTGCATTTTCATATGCTTTCTAGTTTCTATCTGGCTTCATAGTTTCCTTAAGACTTGTTTGGTTGAGGAAGATTTATACCAGTCATGATATTACAATTCATAGTTATTTTATTTTGTATTATGTGATGGAGATTTCCATTCAATTTAAAATTTACACAAATTAGGCCTTTTCCTTGAGGTTTAACGTTTATATTCTGGATGTTTACGTTTGACATTTTAAATTCCTGCTTTGTGCCTCTCAAAATAACAACAAATATAATAACAGCTTTAGCAAAATCTTTGTTTTGACCTTTATGGGTGGAAAGGATGTTCTTTGGGACGTACCTCAATTGAGGTTTTTTTTTTGACATGTGGCTGTTGAGCCAAGAAAATCTTAAGTGTCATTGTGAATATCTCTCAACGAATGGATATTAATGAGGAAGCAAATCTACCAAAGGCATATCTAACCGGGATATTACAGTATGACAACTTTGTTCTGCTTTGCATATATAAGTATTATTTTCTTGGTTGTGCTTGGTACAACAATATGGTTACAGTGCTCTTTAACACCTGCAAGCAAGTGCTACCAAACAAAACAACTAGCTTCACACAACTTTCGTGGTGGTTGTACCCGTCAATGCAAGTCGGGTGCCAAATCTTCCCCATTCTTCCCTGCTGCTTGTATTCGTCAGGGCAGTGCGGTCGCGGTCAGAGTGCCAATTGGTCCCCATGGACCGGCCTCTTCCATCTTGTCTCTGTCTCTTCTCTTTCTTTCTATCTCTCCCCCTCTCTAAATCTGTCGTGTCCCTGACTTTGTGAAGGTTTTGACTTTGACTTGTTTGAAATTCCAACTTATTTCCTGGAAATCCTGGCAGTGTCCATATGTTTATACCTCTCCCACCCCCCCCCCCCCTTCACATGCCTCCCCCCCTTCACATGCCTCCCCCCTTCACATGCCTCCCCCCCAAAGCCCTCTCCCTCCCACAGATCTCTCGATGTCTCCATGTCTCTCGGTCCCTGCTCTCAAATGTTGTGTTTGTGTCCTTCCCCCTCTCTCCCCATCTTGTCTACCGCTCCCGATGTTATTTGTTTTATGTGTCTGTTTGTCTTTCTGTGTGATTAATTTTCGCTCTTTCACGAGCCTCGATCTTGTATACAAAAAAAAAAAAAAAAAAAAAAAAAAGGTGGGGGTACACCATCCTTGATGTTGGGGATCGATCAGCTGTCTTCATGCCGCGGACTTTTTCAAGAGAACTGTCGAGGGCTATACAACAACAACAACAACAACAACAACAACAACAACAACAAGTTGCTTCACATCTTCCAAAAAGATGGTATACCTTTAATTGTAAATGCACCCTTTGAGCCTTACAGGATAAGTAAGTGCTTTGGTCCCATCTACACAACTCCTCCACCAAGTTTTGTTCATACCTCATCCACAACTTTTTGAGATATCTTGCTATACAGTATATTGTTTTTGACCCCATCTTTCAATTATGAAGAATCACTTAAAAAATTTAAAAACGGTCGTTTCTGGATCTGACCCAAAATCGAATCATTTCATTCTTGTCAAACACCCAACCTGCCCACTAATTTTCATCTGAATCCATCTGTAACCTTTTGAGATTTCCTGCGCACAGAGAGACAAACAGGAGTGAAAACATAATCTCCGTTCACCTTTCGTGGCAGAGGTAAATATTTCATCCTCCAGAAGCTATGCACCTGCCTGTAGACCTGGTCAAATTCCAAATTCCTATCCTGGTTAATGGCTGATGATCGATCAGCGCCATGTTTTGGAGTTGCGACCTGTCCTTGAATCATTCATTACCTGTGTGTTGTCCAAACCAAGGGTATGCATGCAAGGGATGACATATAGTTTGCAAGTCAATGGAAGTGGTATTGTAGTTCCTAAAGGTCAAGGTAAGCCCATGCTATTGACAAAGCAGTCGCATGGCATGAATATGTTGCTTGCTGAGAATCAACCCTGGACAGATTTCCATGTACATCAAAGGAAGTTGTACATTAGGGCAGAAACATGAAATTTTCCCAACATGGCCTACTCTTGCAAAATAACATCATGTGGTCTTCAACGTAGACCAGCAAATAATTAACAGAAAGGACAGTCAGTTGAACATGCCATGCCATGTAAGGCACACTTTGTGATGGAACAACATTCTGACAGTTAATAATGAGGTTGGGAATCAAACCGGGACTTACACAGCTCAAAGGCAAGTACAATTGCCTCTGCCCTATCCTTTTAATCGCAATAAAATTAAAATGCCTGTTGTTCGTCGTAAAATATTTTTGTTTATGATAATTAATTGCCAGCAAAATGTATGGTTGATGGTTTCATTCAGGTGTATGCAACACCTGGCTGCCTGCATCATCCCCTAATCAATAAAAAAGGGGAGAAATAGGGAAAAAAATACATCAATGAGATTTTTTCCCCCTATTTTTCTGCATTTGAATATATATTTTTGACAGTGAGTTTTGGTACAAAAAATAGGAGAAAAATATATTTTAAATATCCAGTATTGAAACAAAAAATAGGAGAAAATATATTTTAAATACACAGTTTTGGAACAAAAAATAGGAGAAATTAAATAGCCAGTTTTGGAACAAAAAATAGGAGAAATTAAATAGCCAGTTTTTTAACAAAAAATAGGAGAAAAAATATTTTAAATAGCCAGTTTTGGAACAAAAAAGAAGAAAAAATATTTTAAATAGCCAGTCTTGAAACAAAAGATAGGAAAATAATAGGAAATAAATATACATTACATTGCCAATTATTGAACAAAAAATAGGAGAAAAATAAATTTTAAATAGCCAGTTTTGGAACAAAAAATAGGAGAAAATATACTTTAAATAGCCATTTTTGAACAAAAAGTAAGGGAAAAATATATTTTAAACAGCCAGTTTTGGAACAAAAAATAGGAAAAAATATTTTAAATAGCCAGTCTTGAAACAAAAGATAGGAAAATAATAGGAAATAAATATACATTACATTGCCAATTATTGAACAAAAAATAGGAGAAAAATAAATTTTAAATAGCCAGTTTTGGAACAAAAAATAGGAGAAAATATACTTTAAATAGCCATTTTTGAACAAAAAGTAAGGGAAAAATATATTTTAAATATCCAGTATTGAAACAAAAAATAGGAGAAAATATATTTTAAATACACAGTTTTGGAACAAAAAATAGGAGAAATTAAATAGCCAGTTTTGGAACAAAAAATAGGAGAAATTAAATAGCCAGTTTTTTAACAAAAAATAGGAGAAAAAATATTTTAAATAGCCAGTTTTGGAACAAAAAAGAAGAAAAAATATTTTAAATAGCCAGTCTTGAAACAAAAGATAGGAAAATAATAGGAAATAAATATACATTACATTGCCAATTATTGAACAAAAAATAGGAGAAAAATAAATTTTAAATAGCCAGTTTTGGAACAAAAAATAGGAGAAAATATACTTTAAATAGCCATTTTTGAACAAAAAGTAAGGGAAAAATATATTTTAAACAGCCAGTTTTGGAACAAAAAATAGGAAAAAATAGATTTTAAATAACCAGTATTGAAACAATAAAATAGGAAAAAATAGAAAAATATACATTACATAGCCAGTTTTTTAAATAAAAAATAGGAGAAAAATATATTTTAAATAGCCAGTTTTTGAACAAAAAATAGGAGAAAAATATATTTTAAATATCCAGATTTGGAACAAAAAATAGGATTTTTTTTTTAAAATAGCCAGTATTGAAACAAAAGATAGGAAAATAATAGGAAATAAATATACATTTAATAGCCAATTCTTGAACAAAAAAATAGGAGAAAAATATATTTTAAATGGCCAGTATTGAAACCCCAAAAATAGGAGAAAATATACTTTAGCCATTTTTGAACAAAAATATGGGGAAAATATATTTTAAACAGCCAGTTTTGGAACAAAAAATAGGAAAAAATAGATTTTAAATAGCCAGTATTGAAACAAAAAAATAGGAAAAAATAGAAAAATATACATTAAATTGCAAGTTTTTTGAATAAAAAATGGGAGAAAAATATATTTTAAATAGCCGGTATTGAAACCAAAAATAGGAGAAAATATACTTTAAATAGCCAGTTTTTGAACAAAAAATAGGGGAAAAAAAATATACATGAAAGCCAATTTTTGAACAAAAAATAGAAAATATATTTTTAATAGCCGGTATTGAAACCAAAAATAGGAGAAAATATACTTTAAATAGCCAGTTTTTGAACAAAAAATAGGGGAAAAAAATATACATGAAAGCCAATTTTTGAACAAAAAATAGAAAATATATTTTAAATAGCCAGTATTGAAGCAAAAAAATAGGAAAAAAGAAGAAAATAATACATTTTAAATAGCCAGCTTTTGAACAAAAAAAGTAGGAAAAAAAATAGGAGAAAAATATTTTTAAATCGGCAGTTTTGGAACAAAAAAAATCGGAAAAATATTTAAAATAGCCAGTATTGAAACAAAAAATAGGAAAATAGTAAAAATATATATACATTAAATAGCCAGTTTTTGAACAAAAATTGGTAGAAATATATATTTTAAATAGCCAGTATTGAAACAAAAAATAGGAAAAAAATACATTTTAAATAATCAGCTTTTGAACAAAAATAGGAGAAAATAAATTTTAAAATGCCAGTTTGGGAGCAAAAAATGGGAATTTGTTTTAATAGCCAGCATTGAAACAAAAAACTGGAAAATAATAGGAAAAAAATATTCATTAAATAGCCAGTTTTTGAACAAAATCGGAGAAAAAAAAACAGCCAATTTTTGAACAAAAAAAGGGAAAAAAAAGTAGAAAGATATATTTTAAATAGATTTTTAAAGATATTTCCATATTTCAGTGATCTCCAGGAGAAAATTACAGAATATATATGATTTAAAGTAATAGCCGGATATAACTTTTTGCCAAATAACTCAATGCACACCATCGATCGTCTAACAAACTTTATTCAGTACAGTATCCGGACGTTTTCATTCATGTGCCATGTGTTTCTGCAGGCATAGCTGTCCAATGATACAGTACTCCCACCCCATAGATCAGGCAGGGATTTAGAATTCAATAATATCTCCGGCCTTCGGCAAAGGCATAATCACACGATGGTGGGTCTTCTTCACAGTGTACCCTGAGATATTTATCATCCAGTAGCATACAAGATACCTGGCTTTACATATCCTTCAAACAGAGTCGACCTAATGTGACACCCTAGCTGCCTCTATGGTGACGATGCAACAGTCAGGCAAGAAGCAACCCCCAGACTAGACACCTCCAAGGCAATCAACCCCACCTTATCAGAATGTGGGTAAGATTAGATAATGTAACTAGTTTAAACACATAAATATTCAAATATACTAATTTGTCAATGTGGGGCTTAATTTTTCACAGCAAATGCCATGATTGTGTGCACAGGTAGGAAAGTAACTAAAAACATTTACTGTCACCAGGACTTCCTTCAACATAAGCATCGATGTCACATACTGTTTGCGTCACGAGGATTGGTTGCTGTAGGAACAATAAATTATGCAGCTCAATTGTTTTAATTTATCAACCAGATAATATTTTTGTTATTGAATTGTATGTGCTTACATCTTCAGCATTTGTACATTGTTTAATTTTGCAAATGATCATTAATGTTGCGTATGCATGTAATCTTGAGATTTTTCGTTTTATACAAGGTCGACTCTCAAGGAAGAGTGAGATGATAGAGGGTAACAAGGCAACAAACTGATGATGGAGCAGGTGGAGCGACATGTGGAAACCACGTGCAAAGGAATAATGAACAGGAAAAGAGGAGAGGGAGGAGCGAAGGAAACAGTAAACCTTTAAGTAAGAGAGTTGCATCAGGTAAGTGTAAATGGTAGTAAAAATATCATTGGTAGGGATGCAGGACAACGTGAAATGGTTGTGCACCACTTGCTTCAAGCCCTGGAGTGAAGAGTGGGATCGATCAATCTGAGGAAGGCAGTTCCACAAATGGGTGAGAAGAGGAATGCAAACTAGTTGAGGTGTGCAGTTAGCCGGGATTTTGGGAGTTTATCTAGAAGGGGTTACTGGGAGAACACGTGCATCCTGGAGGAGCTGGGCAGGACTGAGGGAGTAGATGGAGCTCGAGCAGAGAAGAGTGGCTTAAAAAGAGGTGGAGCTGCAGTGATTTTGTCCAGACTTCCACCAAATAGGTGGTTTTATTTCTTTATTTCTCTCTCCATATGTTGATTATTATTATCGATAATAAAAGAGAATGTGTGTGTGTGTGTGTGTGTGTGTGTGTGTGTGTGTGTGTGTCCATAACTGCAAAACCATGAAAACTAGCGGCCCCAAACTTTACATACACACACACAAATGAGTGCGTGTATGAAAACTGGGTGTTTCGATAAATATAAAACACACCTTTTGAAGATAAATAATGGCTTCCCTTCATGAAATGCTTTATTCCCACCCAGTCAGCTCAACATCACCTCACATACAGTAGGTCTTAACTTACATTTTGTTTCGGCCTATTCAAACGTGCCTTGCCTTAGAAACCCGATCTGCTCTCACGGACTAATTAATGTATATTGTTATGAATTTGGGTAGAGTGATATCCAGAGCCAGGTAGATCTGTATAGGTAACATGCTTCGACTGTCGCGATAGGGAATCTACCCTGTAATAAGTTCTATGTTAGTCCGGTTTGTTGGGATAAGCTGTAAAGGTGTCCCCACTACGAGGGAGCAGGGCGTGCTAAATAGTGCAGGGATTATGGATAAGATTACTTTATTCGTCGTCCTCCCTGTCGCCAAACCTTTGTCCCTTATGGCAATGCATACTCATATAAACACTTAGATAGGCCCTTAGCGAACATTTAATAATTCCCCTTCCCTTACAATGACTTTGGAAGAAGAACCGGCAAGAAGCCAGATCGGGGCACCGCCGGATGGCCCCCGCCAGCTGCACCACCAGCTGGTCTAGCAACATCGCGTGAGACAAGCTATAACCACGCCACAGGGAATGTGTGATTGGTTGGCTTGGAAGGCGCGAGCCGTGAACCAATCAGCGCGGAAGGCGCGAGAAGGTTCAGCAGACGACGGGAAGCTATGAGGCTCTGGTTGGTAACGCGCCAGAACTGACGTCACATGCAAAGTTTCAAAAGGACTTGCTGGCGGGATTCTGGGCTCTTCGCTCTTGGTATTGAGTCGTGCTGGTCCTTCGCTCTTCGTTGTTCGCTCTTGGCTCTTGGCTCTTCATATTGAGAGGTCCTGGTGGTCGTTGGTTCGCCATCTTCTTGGTGCTTGGAGCGGTGCTCGGTGCTTTTGGTGCTGTGAGCGAACGGACCTTGTGGGCGGTGGATGAGGCGCCTGGAGTGGGGCGGGTCGCTCGGGCCTGGCGGAGCGCGTGGGCGAAGCGGACGGAGGGTTTCTTCGCGCCGGAGCTTGGAGCCGCATTGGACGGTGGACAAGACTGCAGACAGTTAAGACGCACCACATTTCACACGTACACGATGGACAGTTATTTTTGTAATTCATTTGCCTTTGTCTTGTTTCTGAGGTGAGGTGTGCAGGATCCCGATTTAGGACATTTTATTACCAGCATGTATTTTCCTGTCCAGCTATCTCTTGTAAAATAATCCCTTGTATTATTTTCTGTATATACCTGAACGCAGTTTTCCGTGTGATTTATTTAATTTGCAGCAGCATTGGAGGCACCCCGAGAACAGGTAAGACTGCAGGGGTCTGGTGCCGCCCCTCCATCCGCGCAATTTTGTATAGATTTCTATCTTCGAGTCCGCCATTGAGTTTTCGCCTCAAGAGCTAAGGCCTTCGCAATCGGCTTCCGTGACCGCCTGATTTTCATCAAAGGCGGCCACATGACAATATAATCAAAATCTATGTTTGGGGTTTGAGGATCGGATCTCAAGGACTAAATAAGTGCTGAAATCTGGAGTGAAATCTCAACATTTAAAGAAATCAGCGATTCTTATAACTAAGTGTATTTATTTATTTATTTATCTATTTAAGAAAGGCTGTGTAATAAAAGCTCAGTGGTATAAATATTTTTAAAAAAAACATTCCTTTGGGTTTGAGGGAAAAGTTTAATTCTTAAAACGACCCTTCCTTTCCAGTCCTTGGGTCTGGTGGACTCAAGTTATTCTCACCATTGTTCCATTGTCTAATTACCTTATTAGCAAGATATGAAGTCCTCGTGCAGATTGCTAAACTCGGAGGGATGACGCGGAATCATTCTTGACATCTTTCCATTGCTATGTGATGTGTTTCTCCCTTTCATTTCTTCTTGTGAGCGTTGCCTGTTTGCATCGACTTCTCATTGGTTGTTTAGTTGTTTTAGCATCTTTGAAATCGGATTACTGCTTCAATTATTTTGGCAAAGTAAGCTTGTTTTTTTTATTCTCATGGTTTTACAAGTTTCACGAGCTTTACAAGTTTATGAGTCTTACTGTTCACTTTTTTTTTGAACTTGCATGGTGAGAGACTCACTTTTTGTTGCTTGGTGTACTGTTCTGCAAATGTTTGGCCTATTTTATATTATTTTATTCCATTCTATTTTTTGCATTGTTCGGTTATATTCCAAAAAATGTATTTACCAATAAAGTTTTTGTATAACGTTTTTGATGCATGCACCTCAGGGTTCCTGTCAATTGGTTATTCACAGCAGTTGTATTGGAAAAGAGCCATTTGTTGGCCCTTGACAACAAAGCTGTCTCGGATGCTGGAAATATGGAGATCACGTATCTCTGGCCATGTGGAGAGGATAGCTGACTTGCGGGTTATATTCGTGTGCGGGTTACCCATGTGTGGGTTAAATGTGTCTGAAATTTTCCCAGAGCATTTTTTCCCCAGGTGCAGGGTATACAAGTGGGCAGGTATTTGTATTTGCGTGAATCATATAATTATATAATTATATATACGGGAATCATATACATTTTTATAGTTTATAATTTTTTTTTCTTTTGGTTTATTTGCTTGATATAAATTCGAATTATTTTATTACTTTCTCCTTTTTCCGGTGAAGCCCATAAGGCAATGCCATCTGGAACAGCATTTGACTGTCCATGAAAATGTCCATGTCCAAAATATAAATATAACTGCAAACAGTATATGTATGTATATATGTCCCTCACAAAACTCGACCAATCAGAGCTGAGGATCTGGTCACAGCTGAAACTCACCACAGGTGAGTTCAATTCCAAAGTAAAGGAGAATCACCTGCTTGAAATCTAATTATTTCTAACCACTTCTAAAAGGTGCCAATAATATTGTGCGGGCCATTTTAGGATTTCTGTGTGGAATAAGCTAAGATTTAGAAATACGTTCAGCTTTTTTTGGTTTTGTTCCACTGCAAACCAAAGAAATACATATGTGGATACCAAAAGCTTTTTTATTTCAACAATTTTCTGGAAGAAATGGTGCATTATTTGAAAAAAGTGCAAGGGTGCAATGAGGATAACAAGTTTAGGATCCACATCAATCCTTTGGGAATCACTTTTGTGGAATCCTCTGCTATAAGTGTCACGGTCAATGCCTTCTGTGAGAGTGCTGCAAAGCTGCTCTCTTGCTGTGAGTGCTGCTGTCAACAACACCACTGCACTGAGGCAAGAATGATGTTTTGTAGCTGTGTTATACTGAATTGCATTTGCCCAGCTTTCTCTAGGAGTTTTTACGTTTCCAATTTTTAAGGGGCAAGATGAACAAAACAACCAGTTCAGTGTAGATTGCTATAAATACAAATCGCTTGAGACAAGCAGATGAACAGAACCTTTGAAAAAAAAAAAGTATGGCTGTAGTCAGGCTGAAACTCGGATCCTGGGAGACGCTTTGCCAGTGAAGAAGACAAAAACAAAAGAAGAACACAAATTGGACATAAATATAATTTATTACATATATATATATATTGTTGTGTTTTTTAGAACCCTCCACTTTGTAAATATCTGTAATATTCCCTTATAAAGAATCCCCTGTAAATACTCCCATTTTTGGTGTAAAGGTCAAAGGTCGCACCCTAGTTAGGCCACGAGCAACACGTAGCACACCATAGGCTTCTTCTTTAGTTATTTCATTAGTATGTGTTTCAGGTAAGGATCTGTTCCCAATAGTTGAATCTGTGTTGTATTAATCAAATAACCTAGGCCCCTTCAATTACCCCCAATCTCTCTCTCTCCAAGTGCCAATAGCACCTACAGATAGGGCTTGTCCTTCCCAATGCTGTCACATAATCTTATTAGCAGCGTTCGCTGCATTGTGCCGTCGTCGCTGTCTTAGCGCTCACTCCAAACACCATTGAACATGCGGTCGGCTCGAGGAAAGAAGGGGCAGAGCCATGGGAAGAGGTGTGGCCTCGCCCACGAGCTGTCGAGGGTGGAGCCAGTGAGCCCTCGCTGACCAACCAGGGCTGAGGTGAGCTCGTTAGTGGGCGTAGCCCTATGAAGGCGGCTTGATTTCGACGCGCGATGATATAAGCGCGAGCACGAAGCCCTTTGACGAACTGCGCCGGGGGATGCTGATCGTGACGAACTGCGCCGGGGGATGCTGATCGTGACGGACTGCGCCAGGGGATGCTGATTGTGAACGAACTGCGCGAGGAGCGCTCAATTGATTGTCACGTTGTTGGAGCGACCTGTGCGAGGGTACCCTCTGAGACGAACGTTGGGAGAGAGAGAGTTGGCACAAAGATTATGTATGCGGCATCCCAGTCCCCCGCATAATTATAAGGTCCGGTCACGCGCCAACGACACGCGAAGCTGCCTGCCATTCTTCACGGCGGACCCGGAGCCTGGAACCATCTGCTTGGACCCTTCCCTTCCTTCCCACCACCACCACCCCATTAGTGTAAGGGTGTTTGTACTGTCCTGGGCATGTGATAATATAAGACTGTTTAAGGCTGCCCTGTGTCACCGCTTCTTCTTCTTCTTGTATAATCCCTTCTTTCATTTCCTCTTCAGGTTTCTTGTACGTAATTAATAAATTATATTTGTCTTCCTTTACTTTGGTTCCTCTCATCTGGTCGCTTTAGTGATTTCCCCATTGATATACGTGGCACGATTTGGCCAACGCTCGGAATCGGGTTAGTCTTTTGTTAACGGCCCGAGTCGCAGCTCGCTTCGCTCGGCATATTCATTAACGCTGCGGCTCGGGTGGAAATTATCTCCTCGCTCACGGCCGGTCTTAGTACGCAGGTATTTGGGACTTCATTGACTAATGACCCTGGCGGCTACCGACCGGGAGTGACGTCATAATTTCTAGGACCGGAGACGGCCAGCTTAATAGCCGAGGGGATTAACCCCCCCCCCCCCCTCGGTAAGGGGAGCGCCATACTCTGAGATCCGCAACAATATATATATATTGTTACGGATCCGGGGGACGGCACTCCCGTTAGCAAGGGGGGGGTTAATCCCCTTGTCCTGTTAAGCTGGCTGACCGCCGGTCCTGGGAGTATGACGTCACTTCCGGTCAATGGTAAGTAGGCTTGTAAGCCCAATCCGTCTTACTACCTAATTACTACCACCGGCCGTAAGCGAAGAGATACTCCCACCCGGACCGCAGCATGAATGGATGCGCCGAGCGAAGCGAGCTGTGACTCGGGCCGTTAACAAAAGACTAAACCCGATTCCGAGCATTGGCTGAATCGTGCCACAGGTACTCAATTGGGAAAGGACTAAAGCGATCGGGGGAATAAGAAACTAAAAGGGTAAGAAAGAACACAGGTTTATTCACTATCTACAAGAGGAAACGAAAGGCAAAAATATACAAGTAGGAAGAAGCAGATACACAGGGCAGCCTTAAAAACAGTCTTATATTATCATATGCTCAGACAGAACAAACAGACTTACACAAATAGGGAATGGCAGGAAGGAATGGCTGGAAGAATGGCTGGAAGAATGAGCAGGTTCAGGTAGGTAGCAGGGAGGAAGGTCCGGGCCGATGCACAGCGTCGAGGTCCGCTCCAGTCCACGCTCCGGTCCACGCTCCGGGCTTGCGACGAACAGTCAGCGGCAGCTCCGCATCCCGTTCGCACACGGTCTGACAATGTTAATCAACGGCCGTATTGTCGCCGTCACGGACCCACTCTTCTGCCGTACGATTCAGCTGTATGCTCATCTGGTACCTCATATCTCGGACCTTCGCACTCATCTGGTGAAGCAGTCCCTCCCAGCCGCTTTTATTGGGCGCCTCTGTATCCAGCCGCCGGCTCCTAGGACACGCCTACCGGTCGGCTCACCTCGGCCCTAGTTGGCCGGCGAGGGCTCGCTGGCCCCACCTCTTGAGGAGACATTGACAGGCCACGGCTCGTTCCTGGCGCTCGAACCCACTCCGCCCCTTTTTCCTCCAGATTACCGTGTGTTCAATGGCGCCTTGTGGGCGAGCGCTAAGGCGGCTGCGGCTGGCAGAGGCGCACTTAGTTGGAGGGCGGTTATTGCCGCAAAATGAATGTGGTTGCAACGGGGCCAAGGCCATTTGATTAATGCAACGTAGATTCAACTATTGGGAACAGATCCTTAACTAAAACACATAATAATGAGATAACTACAGAAAGGTCCTATGGTGTTCTACGTGTTGTACCCAGACTAACTAGGGTGCGATCTTTAATATTAGCCAAATAATGGGGATATTTAGAGGGGATTATTTATAAGGGAATTATTACAAATATTTGCATGTGAAGGGTTCTCAAAACCGCAACAATATATATATATATATATATATATATATATATATATATATATATATACAGTATATATACATATATATATATATATACATATATATATATATATATATATATATATATATATATATATATATATACAGTATATATATATATATATATATATATTGTAACGGTTTTGAGAAGTGTGTAACGAATTTGAGAAGTGTAACAATTTTGGAGGAAGTGTAACGAATGTGAAAACGTTACAATGTGAACGTTACAAAAGTATGGTAACACCCTGTTAATGTAAATAATGGTCGCAGCCGTCCTCCTAGTTAATTCCATGAAACTTACACGCAGGTCACGATATATCTTTTTAAATAGTGTATTTCCTTATTCTATGTAGGCTAAATATGTGTTTCCCACTAGATTGACTTTGCATTGTATCAAACAAAATAAGCATAGGCCCTTGCAATTTCCCCAAACATCTCCGCTCTCCAAAGTTCCTTTAAAAAGGGTGCGAGTTGTGTTCAATCCCGCAAGCTGCCATTGCCCATGTGCTAACCTCGGAGAAGAAAGGCGTGTCTCCACCTCGTCATAGAGGGGAGGAGTGAGCCAGCCCTAACAGCCAATCAGCACCGCGGTGAGCGACCCGGTAGGCGTGCCCTCGGAGCCGGCGGCTTGATTCCGCCCCGAGTGATAAAAGCGACTGAAAGGGACTGCTTTACAAGATGACCTGGGAGAGGAGCGAAGAGGCGGCACCAAGAGGAGCGGTGAGATGCGAAATGCTCCAAGCCAAAGAGGAGAGGTACTTGAAAAGGAAACCAGCTTTGGAGAGACGCGCTGAAAGGAGGGAGAAGGCTCCACCAGAAGAAAAGGAGCAGGTGTGCCCGAGCCAGCGCGTGACGTCTAAAGCAACAGCAGCGGATACGCGACGGAGGGTTTTCCCGCCAAAACCGCGAGGAATTGAGAGCTGCTGCCTCCGACTGTCCTCCCTCTCCAGCAATCCACCTCAAGCCCTACCTGCCTGCAATATCCCCCGAGTAAGTGTGAACGTCGTCTGTCCTACTTGTTGTCTTGGGGTTAAGTAAAATGAATAGTTTAAGCTAACAATGCACTGTGTGACTGCTTCTTCCATCCATTGCTGTAAATAATTTTGGTCGCTCTTTCTTTTTGCTTGTGTGTGTATAATAAATCTGTTCTTCCTCCGTACTCTGTCTTCTTCTTCTTTTTCTTTTTCATTCTCTTTCGGTCGCTTTAGAGGTTTCCCGATTGAATATCTGTGGTGCGATCTGGTCAACGTTCGGGTGGAATCGGGTTCTAATCGGGGAGTAACTGTTCGGACGCGGTAATACCAAACCGCTCGGTAAACTAACATCTAAAACCGCGTCTGCAACAATATATATATATATGTATATATATATATATATATATATATATATATATATATATATATACAGTATATATATATACAGTATATATATATACAGTATATATATATACAGTATATATATATACAGTATATATATATACAGTATATATATATACAGTATATATATATACAGTATATATATATACAGTATATATATATACAGTATATATATATATATATATATATATATATATATATATATATATATATATATATATATATATATATATATATATACAGTCATCCCTCGCTATATCGCGGTTCACTTTTCGCGGATTCGGTACATCGCGGTTTTTTCTCGCTAGTATATGTAAAATTATATCGCGGATTTTTCGCTATATCGCGGGATTTTGCGGTATAAATGTATTTTTATATACTATTATTTTAAATATTTTTGTGGTAAAATAAGCATTTTCTAGCCTAAAAAATTAAAAAACGTAAAGAAATAAGAAAAATACAGTATTTAAAACATATTACAAGAAATAAAATACTGTACATAGTGTACAGTAGAAGGGTAGACAAAGAGTCGTGCGTATGGAAAACGCCAGTACATTCATCATCGTCATCACCTTCATCGTCATCAGTACTGCACAGCTAATTCATCATCATCTTCATCACGCAAGTTGTAGTATTGAAGAGCCGGGGCTCTTGCTTGATACGGACGAAATGACGGGCAAGACACAAACTCGTCCGAGAAGATATTTATTCTCAAAACCAACTCGGGAACACTGAAAAGCCCGTTTATCGGGCTGCATTATAAAGCACAACCAGAAACCGAAAGCCACGCCTCTCAAGCGTGGCGTGCTTCGGTGAATCGGTGGTCACGTGATCAACAGGTGTAGCTGATTATACCCGCAAAGCGCGGCACGCTTTAGCGGTCACGTGACCAGCCACTCTCGCGCCGGGAATCCCCGCCGGTGACGTCACCGGCTGGAGCAAGGAGATTCTGATGCTGGTCTTGCTTGGGGAACCCATGGGTAGCTACAGTATCTTCAATGGTGAGTACCCATTAGAATTTTATATGTTGTTAAAATTACGTATGTTTAAGAGTGTAAAAAGTGTTTAAGAGTATAGGAAGTGTTTATAAGAGTATGGGAAAGGTTAATAAGAGTGTGGGGAGTTCATAATGCTTTAAAATATAAAAAAAATAAAAAAAATAATATGGTCGCTACTTCGCGGATTTTCGTTTATCGCGGGGGGTTCTGGAACGTAACCCCCGCGATAAACGAGGGTTCACTGTATATATATATATATATATATATATATATATATATATATATATATATATATATATATATATATATATATATATATATATATACTGAAACGCAAAAGAAACTTACCACCTTTGAAACCTTTAAATATCAACAATAACACTGCGTGTAGTAAATGTGTGAACTTATTTGTGGACAATAGTGTCCTCACTATAAGACAAAACGGTCACGGATGGTCACTTGAACCTTCAATGATCACTTCATAGCACAGCTGTTGAACAGCCGTTTTGACTGTCAGAGTGATTAGCCAAGGGGTACGGGATGATTTTAATGAGCTGCACATGATGTCTTGATATTGGCTTTAAGGCCAGTGCAAAATGGGCATTTCAATCAACATGCCACGATTGTCAAGGGATCAACCGCAGCGTGCCCTGGGCATGCTGCAAGGCAGACTGAGCTACCATGAGGTGGCACGTCGCCTTGGCTGTTCACACCAGACGATATCGGCCCTGGTGGACAGAGACACCCTCCACAACTCTGCAGATGACAGACCTCGATCAGGGAGGCCAAGAGTCACCACTGCAAGGCAGGACAGGCAGATGGTCCAAAGTCACCTGCGGGATCGATTCCGTCCAGCATCCCGCACTGCGGCAGAAACTCCGGGGCGTGCAAACCCACATATATATATATGTGCTTTATATAACCTGTGCTTATGCTTATATAACCTGTGCTTATATAACCTGTGCTTATGCTTATATAACCTGTGCTTATAACCTGTGCTTTATATAACCTTTATATAACCTGTGCTATAACCTGTAACTATATAACCTGTGCTATATAACCTGTGCAAACCTGTGCTTTATATATACTAGGGCATGCCCGTACTATATATACGTATATCTAAAATTATATCCCCCCCCTCTATTTACATGAAATGGTTTGGTCCAAAGCGAACGGCTTGGGAGTACGGTGACAATCCCCCCCCCCCCCCCCTCTATTTACATGAAATGGTTTGGTCCAAAGCGAACGGCTTGCGAGTACGGTGACAATCCCCCCCCTCTATTTACATGAAATGGTTTGGTCCAAAGCGAACGGCTTGCGGAGTTTGGTAAAGAAATCGCCATAGCGTGCACAAACGCGCAGGAAAGCGAAAGAATCGCAAATTAGTTTTAATTAGTTTTAAAACATAGTTTAACGCCAACATAGCGGCAACATAGTTTGCCAACGTGAAATAAATGAATACGCTCTCAAATGTGCCGTCCGAGGCAGAGTCTGTTCGGCACGTTCGGCACACGTGATAGCTCGCTGCTCTCTGATTGGTTGAATCGTTTTTTGGACATAGCTCGCTAACTACTTGTCCGATTAATATGAAACCTTGAAAAGGCACATCCTCGGGTCCCCAGCAATATACCTGGCAAGTTTCAAGTATATCGGACCCGTGGTTGTCGAGAAACAGCGGTCACAGACAAACAAACACACACACAGACACACAGACACACACACACACACACACACACACACACAGAGATTAGTGGAATTATAGATACTAGGGCATGCCCGTACTATATATATGCCCGTACTATATATCTATCTAAAATTATATCCCCCCCCCTCTATTTACATGAAATGGTTTGGTTCATTCGCAACGCCAAAGCGAACGGCGAACGGCTTGCGAGTACAGTGACAATCCCCCCCCTCTATTTACATGAATGGTTTGGTCCATTCGCAACGACCACAGAACCCCCCCCTCATGCAATGGTTTGGTCCAAAGCGAACGGCTTCCGGAGTTTGGTAAAGCAATCGCCATCGCGTGCACAAACGCGCAGGAAAGCGAATGAATCGCAAATTCGTTTTTATTAGTGATACGAATTGAATTGGGAGAAATTGGGAGATGAATGAATTGGGAGAAATAATGCGCATAAGAAATCGAATTACGTACCGTAATGGCGGTCAGCTCGTAACGCGCTCAGCTCCGCTCGTGCTCGTCTCACATCGGCCACGCCTACGCAACAAAGCGTTCTGTGATTGGCTGCCGGAAAGCGTGCTGCCGGACAGTCGTCACTGTCCGGAAGTTCGCAAATCGCAGTTAGGATGAATCGTTTTAATTTAATCGCAGTTTGAATTCGTTTTAAAACATAGTTTAACGGCAACATAGTTTTCCAACGTGAAATAAATGAATACGCTGTCAAATGTGCCGTCCGAGGCAGAGTCCGATCGCCACGTTCGGCACACGTGATAGCTCGCTGCTCTCTGATTGGTTGAAGCGTTTTTTGGACATAGCTCGGTAGGTACTTGTCCGATTAATTACAAACCTTGAAAAGGCACATCCTCGGGTCCCCAGCAATATACCTGGCAAGTTTCAAGTATATCGGACCCGTGGTTGTCGAGAAACAGCGGTCACAGACACACAGACACACAGACACACAGACACACAGACAGACACACAGAGATTGCTGGAATTATAGATAGATATATATATATATATATATATATATATATATATATATATATATATAATATATATATATATATATTATTGCGGTTCCCGGGTTTGTCGACGTACTAAGGGGGGTTTACGACCCCGTTCCCCTTGAACTCCGGTTCCACAGGCCGTTGACCGCGACTAAGCTCTTGATCGACGGATAGCTAAGCAATTCCGATCGCCAACCTCCCAGCCACATGCCGAAGAGTTTGCTGGTCAAATAATCCCAAATACCTTCAAGACACGTGACCGAAGAAACTGGGGATCGAACCCCCGCTTCGCACACTTTATTGTGTGCTGAGCGCATTTGCACGGTGTGGGAAGCGGCGTTACCTGACGTGATTTACGGACCTGATTCGAGCCAAACGTGGTCTCGGATGATGCTAGGCCAATGCCGAAAAGACGTACCCGAACAGGTTTGAAAGTAACAACAAAAATGTACAGCCTTTTATTTAGAAGGCAAATAGAAAAAGAGATGAAGATGCAACCTTATTCATTCCTTTCCTACAATAAACCCCACAGGCGCCTTCACACACTCACACACAGGGAATGACACTCTGGTTATTCTCATACTGATGTACGTGCTGGGATTGCCTCGTGGGCGGCCGCTTGGTTGGCGCAGTGTGCAGCTCGATCCTCGATCCAGACATGCAGCCTGGATGAGGTATGTAGATGATGAAGTTCAACGCAGGCAGACGAGCTTCAGCGCAGGTTGGACGAGCTTCAAGATGAGTCGCGGGAGGGCCAACGCTTGCAGGTCAGCCGGATCAGAGCGAGGGATCGGCGAAGAGCAATGGTTCAACACTTGCAGGTCGGATCAGATAGATGGAAGGGCGTCCGCGAAGTCAAAGCTGATGAGGGCCGTCGGCGAAGCACAAAGCAAGAGGAGTGTCGTCGGCGAACCAAAATGCAAGAGGAGTGTCGTCGGCGAACCAAAATGCAAGAGGAGTGTCGTCGGCTAAGCAAAATGCAAGTGGGTGAAAATGCGATGGGCTGGGGTTTTTATCAGACCCGAAAAGCTTCCAGAATGTTCCACAGCCTCCCATTGGCTGAGGTTGGTCACGTGCTGGCCTTCAATCCCTCCTCCCCCTATGAAGGTTTCAGTCCTCCTTCCCTCTTTCATTCGGGGAGGTTTCACAACCCATTGGTCGCTTGCTGGTGACGTGTCCCCGACCCCTCATTGGTCACGTGGGCCTGTGCTTTTGGCCACGCCTTCCTGCACATTAAAAATGTCTTCCCTCCACCACCCGGAGGTTTGAAATCCTGCCTAAATCAACGCATATTGGTCTCGATCATTACACAATGGAAAGGGGCTAATCTTCACATTCAATAAGAAATAACTAACTACTGCAGGCTACATGTTGTCGTGCAATTAACTATCGGGGGTTTGCCTTTATGGCAAAATCGCAACAATATATATATATATATATATATATATATATATATATATATATATATATATATATATATATATATATATATATATATATATATATATATATACACATATACATACATATGCAAAATCAACATTTTTTTCACTACAATTTCTTCAGGGATATGATAGAATTCTGGTGAGATTTTCATCAGATCGTAGAAGTCCTTTTTTTTCAAGGGATGCACGCAACACCTGGATTGTTTTGATTTTACAAAATTGTGGCACATTGATTTTGCCACACATTTACTCATACTAAAATACGCAATTTGGCATCTGTCTGTCCACAAAACATTCCACGATGATGATTTTTTGACCATGATACATTCCGTTGTTACTTTTCCAATCTCAACCAAACTTGACAGGATGACTATGGGTTACACAATGAAGGTTGTAGTGCATTCATTTGCCCCCCCCCCCCCATTCCCAAGGGTTTTTTTCTCTCCCGAGTGGGTTTCCCCCGCATTTTCCGTCAATGGGGTTGCATGTTGAGGTGTATATCCATGTTAAGTTAGCTTTATCGTGGCGTTTCTCCAAGGCTGCTTCTAATAACAAAACTAATGATAAGGCCGAGAAAAATATATTTCCGGTCTCTGGTCAGCACGCGCATCGATTTTGACCCTGCGCATCAACAATTTTTTATTTTTTATTTCCAACGGTACCTTCAACAGCGTGCACTTGTTGTTGCCGGGCCGGCACGCTATCTCGGGAAATACGGGTCTGTGAGGGTCTTTGTCGGTGTTACATATTTATGTGAATGTATGTGGATTACCATTCAGGTCTTTGCTTATCCGTGTGTAGTATATTAAGGGTTGTTGTGATTGGAGGGTCAGGAACCCTTCTGAACAAGTGGCCGGAAACGGAAGTGACCGGAAACGGAAGAGAAAAAGACACGAGGAAAAAAGGACAAGTATTCTTCTTCCTCGCCCCGCACCGACGAAAGGTGGGATTGATTGAGCCGTGTGGAAAAGCGGCGTTCCGAAGCCCGCCTGGCGAGAGGAATCACCGGGACGTGTACCTGCCCGGTGGAGACGTCAAGTTGACGTGGGGCCGTGCATCGACCCCGCGTCTGGTACCGTTCCCAACACCGTCTAAAAAGACGCGTACGGGTCGCCCGTTGGGGCCTAACACGCCTGGCAAGCGGCGTGGGGCTTTTGGCTGGCTTTCCCGTCCCCGCGTCGCGTGGCCGCGAGGGGCTGTAGCCGGGGTGCCGGGTACGATACCTGCCCGGTGGAAACACGTCCACCCGGGGTTCGTTCAACCGCCCGAGTGCGGCGACGCCGACTATCATCTTGGTCAGGAGGGGCCCAGAGACATTGTGCGGGACCGAGACCAAAAGGGTGTCGTGAGTACTCACCGGGACACACGTATATAAAATGGCCATCTTACTCATAGGGAATTGATTGTGGCTGGGGAATTGTTGATGGTAGTGTATGGTTGATTACTCGGGGAAAATCTCCGTGGTTGTGTCATTGAAATATTGTTGATGGTTGTGTATTGTTGATTGCTCGGGGAAAATCTCCGTGGTTGTGTCATTGAAATTGTATGGTATCATTACCATGGAAATATATCCTTGAACGTCAGTTGTCTCTTGGGTGAAATTCATATGGATTGCGTGGCGAAAGCGCATATATAATACAGCTTTCTGGCGAAGTTCCTCTCACGGTCCGGGGGTCACTGAGACCAGGTATTCACCGAGGGGACCACGTAACAGAATTGGGGGCTCGTCCAAATTACGATTTGCGGTTTCGCAATTGGGTCTACGTCCGGGATTTAAAATTGTATAAAATAAGAAAATAATAATTTTTTATTAATTAAAATTAATTAATTAATTATTAATTGGTAATTTTTTTTTGGAGAAATTGGGGTAAAGTCTTGGGTGAAGGTTAACAGGTGTTAACGATAGGCACCATGGCGTTTGTGGCACAGAACTTTGGGGTAACCCCGAGTGAGGCACAGTTCCGAGCGTTGCTAAAGTCGGACCTCTTGAAATTGGCCAAACATTTTAACTTGGAGGTCCGAACTAATTTGAGGAAGGCAGAGTTGCAGGCCACGGTGATACAATCTATGGTGGGATTAGGAACATGGGACGAGTTAGCCTGGGAGTGGCTACCCGAAGAACCAGAAGACGTTGAGCTCCGGAAACTGGAGTTGCAATTACGGAGCCAGGAACGGATTAAAGAAGAAGAAAGGAAAGCAGAAAAGGAAAGAGCAGAAGAAGAAAGGAAAGCAGAAAAGGAAAGAGCAGAAGAAGAAAGGAAAGCAGAAAAGGAAAGAGCAGAAGAAGAAAGGAAAGCAGAAAAGGAAAGAGCAGAAGAAGAAAAGAAAGCAGAAGAGAGGAGGGAAGAGAAACAAGCGGAGGAAAGGAGAGTGGAACGAGAACTCCAGGAAAGGTTAAAAGAAGAAGAAAGGAAAGCAGAAGCGAGGAGAGAAGAGAAACAAGCAGAGGAAAGGAGAGTGGAACGAGAACTCCAGGAAAGGTTAGAAGGGAGAAAAGCAGAGGAGAGGAGAGCTGCAAGGGACCTCGAAGCAGAGGAGAGAAAAGCGGAAAGGGAATTAAAGGAACGTGACATGGAGCTTCAGCAAGAAATCAAATTCAAGGAGCTGGAGTTAATGAGAGAACGGGGAGAGGCACCACCCTTGCTGACGGGGTCGACACCTAACCAGAAAACCTGGGATGTGGGCAGACATGTGAGGCTGGTTCCACCGTTCAGTGAAAAGGAAGTCGCGAAATTTTTCCCACACTTTGAGAAAGTGGCTCGACAATTAAACTGGCCGGAGGAGGCCTGGACCATACTCGTGCAAAGTGTGCTGGTGGGGAAAGCTCAGGAAATTTATTCGGCGCTACCAATGGACCAATGTGCAGATTATGAGGTACTGAAGACGCACATCCTCAAAGCGTATGAGTTGGTTCCGGAAGCTTACAGGCAAAAATTCAGGAATGCCAGGAAGAGGGAGAGTGAGACCCATGTGGAGTTTGCCAGAGTGAAAGAAAACATGTTTGATCGGTGGTGTGAGTCAAAAGGAGTCGGGAAAGACTTCGAGACATTGCGGGACTTGATCCTGGTGGAGGAATTCCAGCAGTGTGTCCACGAGGACATCAAAGTGTACCTGCAGGAAAAGAAGGTACCAAAGTTGTGGGACGCAGCCACCATGGCAGATGATTATGCCTTAACCCACCGAATAGGGGTCCACAAACCTAACTCCTCGCCTAGATCTCCGCAGGGGAGGTGGGGAACAGCAGGTGCGGAGAACGACCATACATGGCGGCGGCCTCGAGATGATTATGGGGACAACTATGATACCCCACCGGTTCGAAATCAGAGGGATGCGGGCCCAAGACAAACTTATAGTTCGGGGGGCCCGAGGCAGACCACGAGTTTTTCCTCCAGGCCTACTTGCGCTTTTTGCAAGAAACCTGGACACTTGATGTCCAGTTGTTACCGCATGAAAAGCGAAGACCCAGAGCGGAGTCCGACTACTACCACTCCAAATGCAATGGCCATTGTGAGAAATCGCCATCAAAAGGGTTACCAACCATTTATTTCAGAGGGGTTTGTGTCACGGGATGGAGCCTCGACTAACCGGAAACCGGTTAGGATATTGAGGGACACAGGGGCACATCAATCTTTAATGCTGGAAGGCATTTTGCCATGGTCCGAGGAGACGGCAATGGGGGATAGTGTTCGTTTACAGGGGATCGGGGGTGGTGTTAGTGCTCCCCTTCATGTCATCCATTTGGAGTCCGATTTGGTGTCAGGACCGGTCACCGTCGGTTTACAAGCCACGCTTCCTGTAGAGGGTGTATCTGTGGTTATCGGGAATGATTTGGCCGGGGGTCAAGTTTATGGTAACCTGAGGGTTGGTAAAGAGCCCAGCAGGGAAAATAACGCCACACCAGCTCGGTATGGCGACAAAAGTGCCAAGTTATTTGTAGGGGGACTGAACTTCAAAACAGAGGAAGAAGTTCTGACCTCTGTCTTCAACAGATATGGGCCGCTGGTGGAAGTGCGGTTGGTAAGAGACTGGGAAACGCAACAGTCAAGAGGGTTCGGCTTTGTCACGTTTGCCAGCACAAAAGACGCCAGAGAGGCAGAGAAGAATTGGAATGGCAGGGATTTGGAGGGTCGGACCATAACAGTAGGGAAGGCATTTCGTAGACGTCGAGAGGTCTACAGGAGAGGACAACTGGGCGGTAGTGTTGGTGGTGGCCGCAATCAATATTATTATGGAGGCTCCCTGAGTTACGGCCGCTCCCGAAGGAAGGATTGGCAAAGTAGTGGCCGAGAAGGAGACCGCTATTCATGGGACTACAGGGACAAGTGGTCCCACCCTAATTATTAGGGAAGTTCTGAGAAGTTGAAGCACTGAATGCGGCGGAGCCGCCGAGCCAAGATTCCTACACGGATTAACCGTGAACGCCGTTCCTAAAGGCGTCCATGTAGTGAACTTTCATGCACGGACTAACCGTGAACTCCACGTTCCTCAAGGCGCCCATGTAGAGAACTTTCCTGCACGGACTAACCGTGAACTCCACGTTCCTAAAGGCATCCATGTAGTGAATACTCGGCTTGGCCTCCCAGAAAAAGTGCTATCGAGTGGCTTAACTTTGGATCTGTGATCAACCCCTTAACCTTCATTCACAAGAAACTGGCGGTCAAAGTCAGAGGGTCATGAGATGGAGTTTGATTTGGCAGGGACAATGTCGTTGCTGGTGCTTAGTCCAGAGTGAGTAATCTGGAGGGGTTGTGGTGAAATTTTGGTTGCTTTATTTTTATGTGATAACTGTGCCCGGGGGCAACTGATAATGTCGGGGGGTTGAGTTATCTGGTTTGTTTCTCCAAATTGGCCGGCAAAGAAAGTTTTCGCTGGGTTCAAACTTTCTTTCTTGAAGGGGGGGAGTGTTACATATTTATGTGAATGTATGTGGATTACCATTCAGGTCTTTGCTTATCCGTGTGTAGTATATTAAGGGTTGTTGTGATTGGAGGGTCAGGAGCCCTTCTGAACAAGTGGCCGGAAACGGAAGTGACCAGAAACGGAAGAGAAAAAGACACGAGGAAAAAAGGACGAGTATTCTTCTTCCTCGCCCCGCACCGACGAAAGGTGGGATTGATTGAGCCGTGTGGAAAAGCGGCGTTCCGAAGCCCGCCTGGCGAGAGGAATCACCGGGACGTGTACCTGCCCGGTGGAGACGTCAAGTTGACGTGGGGCCGTGCATCGACCCCGCGTCTGGTACCATTCCCAACACCGTCTAAAAAGACGCGTACGGGTCGCCCGTTGGGGCCTAACACGCCTGGCAAGCGGCGTGGGGCTTTTGGCTGGCTTTCCCGTCCCCGCGTCGCGTGGCCGCGAGGGGCTGTAGCCTGGGTGCCGGGTACGATACCTGCCCGGTGGAAACACGTCCACCCGGGGTTCGTTCAACCGCCCGAGTGCGGCGACGCCGACTATCATCTTGGTCAGGAGGGGCCCAGAGACATTGTGCGGGACCGAGACCAAAAGGGTGTCGTGAGTACTCACCGGGACACACGTATATAAGATGGCCATCTTACTCATAGGGAATTGATTGTGGCTGGGGAATTGTTGATGGTAGTGTATGGTTGATTACTCGGGGAAAATCTCCGTGGTTGTGTCATTGAAATATTGTTGATGGTTGTGTATTGTTGATTGCTCGGGGAAAATCTCCATGGTTGTGTCATTGAAATTGTATGGTATCATTACCATGGAAATATATCCTTGAACGTCACTTGTCTCTTGGGTGAAATTCATATGGATTGCGTGGCGAAAGCGCATATATAATACAGCTTTCTGGCGAAGTTCCTCTCACGGTCCGGGGGTCACTGAGACCAGGTATTCACCGAGGGGACCACGTAACAGTCGGGTTCGTGTGAAGCAACCAGAAGGCCTAGAGAGCTGTGGGTGGTCTCGTTAGTTAGGCCTGGATCCTATCTCGTTTGTCATGAAGGTGTAAGTGTCTGTGATAATCTGGTGGACTGGGAGAAGAGATCGTGGGAGACCATCGGCCTGTTAGACCACTTGCGCATGCGCAGTGTTGACGCGATCGACGCATTGGAATGTTTGACGGTACGGCGAGGTGATCTCGAGAACGAAATGGCAGTCTATAATATGCTTGAATAACCTAATGATTTTCAGAATAAATACATTTTAAAATAACTTAAGCTTGTGTTCATTGTTTACAAAAAGGCCTACCAGACCCATTGGCTGTCTCTAATTTCTCTCTGGACGGCGCCACGGCAGATGAGGAGGACCGCAAGGCATGAGAACACAAAAAACAACACCTTTATATGTGCAATCCATGCTTTAAAAAAAAAAAAAAAAAAAAACCGCATTGCCGCATCAATTCTGGAACTTTGGTCTGACCAGAGACCAGCAATATATTTTTTTTGGCCTAATAGCATAATATTTATGTTATTACAAAACAATATTAATACCAATAATACCCCACCTCCCCAAAGGGTTTTTCATCCTTGAACAAACGTCATCAACGTTTATAAATAGCTTGTCATGGATGTTTCTGTGGGAGCAACAGTCCGATGGCCTTTACCAGAAGAAAAAATATTATAAACTGCAAACATGTATGATTAGCTTTTTAAACAGTCACTAATGCTGTTTATAACACGAAATAAAGAAATTTGGAGGAATCCCGACCTCCGTGAGGTAAGTTTTACTTACAGAACCGAGCGAAAATCTACTGTACTCTATGTACCCCACAAGGGTTAGGTTAATAACATGACCCTTCCTGCCGCTAACGTGGCGTTTTTCGGAGCGAAATTTTGAAACTCTCTCCTGCTGTTTAACACGGAACTGAAAGGGATGAAGCCCGGGTTGTGATCATTTGCCAAACAGCTAGCTCGCGCTTGCCAAGCCAGCCGTTCCTTAACGGTTTTGAATGGAGTGCTTGCTCGAATACTTAAACCACTTGGTGATCTCTCCACAAGAAACTTGGTAAATGAACACACACCCATCGTTCTTGAGACCCGACGATAGATCGACTAAAATCTGTATACCCCAACAAGGGAATGACCCTTCCTGCTGCTCCCGTAGTGAGCGGATGTACTAGTATATAATAATGTGCAAAAAGTGCGTGGTTAACCAAAATAAACTCCCTCCCCACTGCCTTGTGCCTGCAACAACCCATCTCGATGGATTGGGGGCCCTACTCACTACGGCGCACGATATTTTAATGTTTGTGTTGCGGTCGTCATCGTAGATAGGTATGTAGGTGATCGACTGAAATTGGCTGTGGTGATCTACTACGCTCTACATTGACTGAAATCCGCTGCAGTGATCTACTGCAATCTACGAGAAACACTCGCTCCTAAGGGAGTGGCAAGGGAGTGTTTTTTTTCTCCCAGACAAGTTGTCCAACTTCCGGGAGTTTGATTTATTCCGGGAACCCTGGAACTTCTGGGAACCCCAGAAATGATAAAGTTGGCGAATCGGCATCACGTAAGACATGTCATATTCTACCCTTGGGTTGTCACTTGGTTGTTTGTAGCCTGCAATATATGGTGATGTTAGCTATTCTCTTTGAGGAGCCATGCCATTATTGCCTTGATCTGAGTGATATTCGTTATATCTCGGTCTTCAATGCTCGTTAGAATTTGGAAAATGGTGGCAATGAAGGAGTGTCAGACTGCTGTTGCTGCCTTTTACTTGTCTTTTTTCTTGACATCTGCAGTTGTACATCTAAGGGTTCAATCAGGATCTTTCTTTTTACCAAGTCATGAGTGTCACCAATTTATTGAAGTACCCGAATTTCACAAGACTAATAACATGACAGTTTCAAAAAAGTGACTTGGATTTTATTTGTCCTAAATATCCTTCTCAATGGCCTTGGGAGTGAGCTTTTAGCTATGTGAATAATGAATTTGTTGAGCTACATTCGCAGCCACCACAATAACTCAATTCTCAAACAACAATGCTTGTGGTTATCAAGATACGTGTGGGTTTAATGTGAGTTTGGGGGTGGGTGGGAAGGGGAGGTTGGAGATTGGGCAGCAAGCTGTGAGTTAGTATGGTGAGAGATTAAGAATAAGGGATATATTTTGACTGTGTTGGATGAATGTGCTCTCTGAGGATATAAAATTGCTGGATTTCGGCATTCCCAATTCCTATGGCGTCAAGATTAATTTCTGCGGTGATGTCTCATAAAGCTGAAGCTCTACCATTAACCTTGACACATTATAACGGTTGGGATAACACCACGATGTAGGCCATTTCCCACTCCTTCATCAAAGGATGCCAATACAATTCAGAATTCCTCAAATATACTTTATTGATACATTTATGTATATACTAACATCTTTACCTGCCAATAATGTGAAATGTTAATGAATGAATGTGTATCCCATTTTGACTACAGTAGTTTTACTATCCCCCGTTGGACTTAGTCCGAAACGGGGGCTTATGGATTTGGTCTCGTCCGTTCGGCCATCCGTGCGTCCGTGCTTCTGCAATCATATCTCGGAGATATCTGGACCGATTTTGTTCATACTTGGCACAAAGACAATACATGATGGTATACATATGCACACCATTGTGTTTCGCGATGCGATCAAAGATGGCCGGGTGGCAGGCATTTTAGTTGTAAAAAAAAAACTCGATGTTTAACACGTCCTCAACCATTTCTCGGACATGCATTTGCTGTTGTTATTCAAACTTGGCTCACAGATAATGACTCACGGCTTACATATGTGCGTCTTTTTTGTTTTGAGATGAGATCCAATATGGCCGACTGGCGGCCATTTTGTTACTTAAACGTGTCCCCAACCATTTTGTGAACTTGCATGGTCCGATTATGTTTAAACTTGGGACAAGCACAGCACATGAAGGCATACACGTGTATGTCATTTTGTTTTGCAATTGAACAAAGATGTCCGACTGGTAGACTGGCGGCCATTTTAGTTGTAAAAAAAACAGATATTGACCACGTTATCAACCATTTCTCGGAGATGTATTTACCGATCTTGTTCAAATTCAGCACACAGATAATATAATGAATGATGGGTTACATATGCACCTCATTCTTTTTCACGATCATATCAAAGATGGCCGGCTTGCGGCTATTTTGTTACTTAAACATGTCCCCATCCATTTATCGGACATGCATGGACCGATTTTCTTCAAAGCTGGCACAAAGACAATGCATGAGTATGTAGGAGTTGCGGATGACGAGAGGACGAGACACTTCTCAGCTGTTCAAAGCTCCTTTATTCCAACAGAACTAACTCGCGACCGGAACTCATACATCTTTTATAACGCAAAATCACTCTTCAAGGGGCGTGGCTCCAACAACCACGCGCACACCACACCCACACCATCAAAAGCCCCACTGGTCCCGTGCCTGTGGATTATGTCCCAATGGGTAACCCCCACATGCGCCCCCCTAGAATTCACTCGCACGGGCAATGTCAGTTTTCGGGGTGCCTTAACCACCCGGCCGAAACGACTGATGACCCGAGCAGGGACTGTTAGCGGCTTGGCGGTGGGTGGGCCAACCGGGGACTTACCCAATGGGGGACGGCCCCGCCGTGGGGGTCGAGCCAACCGAGGGGCTGGTCTAGGTCCAAGTGAGCCGGCTTGAGGCGGTCCACCGAAAGGTGGTCCGGTTTGCCGCCGATGTTGACCACAAAGGACTTGTCCCCGGCCTCCAGAACGCGGAAAGGCCCGTCGTAAGGCAGCCAAAGCGGCCCCCGGTTTGCGTCATGGCGAACAAAGACATACTCTGCTGTACGTAGATCTGGCGGGACGTGGGCCTTAGTCAAACCATGTTGAGATGTGGGTACCGGTGCAAACATCTTGGCATTCTCCCGGAGAACCGACCACTGACGGGCAGCGGACCAGGTGCTTGTGGCGTCAGGCATTAACTCCCCGGGAACCCGCAGCGGCTGGCCATAGACGAGCTCCGCGGATGAGGACTGGAGGTTTTCCTTAGGGGCTGTCCTAAGGCCCAACATGACCCACGGGAGTCTGTCGGCCCAACTGTCATCCCAGAGGCTGGCCCTGAGAGCAGCTTTCATAGAGCGATGGAACCTGTCACACAATCCATTAGCCTGGGGATGATATGCAGTCGTGCGATGGAGCTTTACCCCCAACCCCTGGGTGACCGCACCCCAGAGCTCTGAAGTGAATTGGGGCCCCCTGTCTGAAGAGATGTCCGAGGGGGCGCCAAAACGGGCAACCCAAGTGCCGATGAACGCCCGGGCCACATCGGCAGACGTTGTAGATGTGAGCGGGACGGCCTCTGGCCACCTGGTGGTCCTATTGAGCATCGTGAGGAGGTGGGTGAATCCCCGCGAGGGGGGGAGGGGCCCTACCAGGTCCACGTTAACATGGTCAAACCGTCGCTCGGGCACTGTGAATGGCGCCAATGGGGCCTGGGTATGGCGATGCACCTTCGAGCGTTGGCACTCGACGCGGGTGTTGACCCAGTCATGCACATCCTTCCTGAGCCCATGCCAAATGAACTTCGCCGCCACCAACTTTTGCGACGCCTTACTGTGCGGGTGAGAAAGACCGTGGATGGCATCAAACACCAGCCGGCTCCAGCTGGTGGGTACAATGGGGCGAGGCTGTCCCAAAGATATGTCGCACAGTAGCGTGGTGCCCGTGTCCTTGAACGGCACATCAGACAGTCGAAGCCCCGTGACGGCTGCCCTGCAGGCCTGGACATCCACGTCGGAGATCTGATCGGCCGCCATGCGGGCGTAGTCGATGCCAAGGTGATCCGCGTCAGCTATGGACCGGGGGAGACAATCGGCGACCGTATTATCCACCGAGTCAGTGTCCGAAATGAACAACAAACTGCCCGGAAGGCCGACGCTCATGGCAGTTAACGAGTGCCGGCCATCCCGTTTCCCGACTCGCTGAAGCTGCAGTGTGGCTGGCATGCTTTGGCCTTGGAACCAAACCTGGCATTGTAAAAGCACAAGCCTGGGGCCTTCTGCCGCTGGGCCATAATGGCGGCCGCGACGGTGTCCGCCAGCGGCGCAGGCTTGACGGGGCTAGGGTCCCATGCAGCCGCACTACATTGCTGTCTTGTCTGCGGAGAAAAACTTGTCTGCTTCCCTGACCAGGGCACGGAAATCCTTAACAGACGAGTTGGCCAGGGCTGTCCGTACCCGACCTGGCAGCTGTTGCAGGAACAGTTCTTTGAAGAGGAAACACGGTCGGTGGCTGCCCAGGAGAGACAAAGTGTGGTCCATAAGCCCCGACGGCTTGGAGTCGCCCAGCCTGGGTAGAGAAAGTAGTTCGCGGGTGTGCTCGGCCTCAGTACGCTCAAAGGTTACGAGCAGCAGTGCCTTTAGCGTCTTGTACTTGCGGTCCTTCGGAGGATCCCGGAGAAGGCTCACCACTCTGGTCGCAGTGGAGCAGCTGAGCGCAGACACGGCATAATAATACTTCGTGTCGTCAGCAGAAATGTTCCGAATGGCGAATTGTGCTTCAGCTTGTGCGAACCAAACGGCCGCCTGTCGTTCCCAAAACTCCGGCAGTTTAATCGAAACTGCGCTTGTCGCCATGTTCGTTTGAAGCTCCGAAAATGTCCGAGAGCAAGACCGGGTCACTGATGTAGGAGTTGCGGATGACGAGAGGACGAGACACTTCTCAGCTGTTCAAAGCTCCTTTATTCCAACAGAACTAACTCGCGACCGGAACTCATACATCTTTTATAACGCAAAATCACTCTTCGTGGGGCGTGGCTCCAACAACCGCACGCACGCCACGCCCACACCATCAAAAGCCCCACTGGTCCCGTGCCTGTGGATTATGTCCCAATGGGGTAACCCCCACAAGTATACCTATGCAGAAGATTTTGTTTTGTCATCCGACCAAAGATGACCGACTGACAGCCTTTAACTCCATATAGTAAAATTACTAAAACCATGGGCTATGACATTTTATGTCCTTTTTGCTTGTTTCTCTCAAAACTTAATTTGTAGTCAATCTTGGTATGTATACAGGGAAGGGAGGAAGCACAGCGTTCATTTTGTAACTTACTAGGCCGAGTCCTCTACTATATCCTTCTCTGACTATTATCTCTCTGCCTGACCTTGTTCCAGCCCTTTTAATAGAAGGGCACAAAATTCCACAACTTATGGACGTGGACGATTTAAAAAATATAGGATGGCAGATAAGAATATTGGTACAATTATAGAATCAGCTGCATAGGGCCTGTAGTACATGTGAAATTACTGTGGTGTCCTAAACTGATTTTCTGGTTTATTTATGCTATTTTGTCACGATTTTGGCAATACATGATGAAGTTTTGAGTGTAGTAGTTTTGAGTATCTTCTGGAGATGATGTCACAATGTACCGTGGTTTTGAAAAAAAAAATCATCTTGAGACATGGCTCATTGTAAAGAACTCTCCATGGGCAATAAAATATGTTAATGATGACGTCATATGTCACGTGGTCGGCCGCCATATTGGAAAAACCGAAAAACTTAGTACCTCCATATCTCCGAAAGTCCTGAATAGAAAAAATTGAGACATGGCTCATTGTAAAGAAATCTCCATGGGGAATAAAATATGTTAATGATGATGTCATCAGTCACGTGGTTCGGCCGCCATCTTGGAAAAACCGAAAAACTTTGCACCTCCATATCTCCGAAAGTGCTGAATAGAAAAAATTGAGACATGGCTCATTGAAAAGAACTCTCCATGGGGAATAAAATATGTTTATGATGACGTCATCGTTCACGTGTTTCGGCCGCCATATTTGTCCAAAATGGCCGATAAAAAGTACATTCCGGCAAGTCCTCGGTCCCTGACCGATTTTTCATCTGTCTGTCTGTTTGTCTGTCTGTCTGTTTGTGCACAGTACTACGTCTACATCGTTGCACATAGCATCGCCATACTTTTCACACATATTTGTCTTGCCCTGGAATAGACTGTGCCCAATTTTTAACTCTCTATGCCCAAGGTCAAGCTCAAGGTCACCCAAAACGTGAAATTAGGGGTGTTGAGTTTTCATTTAAAATATATTTCAAACCACTATAACTCTAAAAGTACAAGAGATATGCATACACTTACTGTTACTGACATATAGGAAGTCACATACGACATTTCATTTGGCACCATGACCTTTGACCTTGAGTGACCTTGAAAGGTCAAACTCAAGGTCAAAAATTGTTTTTTTTACTGATAACTCTGTCAAACATTATCCGATTCCCCTCCAACCAACACCCCTGAAAAAAAAGTACATTCCGGCAAGTCCTCGGTCTCTGACCGATTTCTAGTTTCTAGTTTGTCTACACAGAATAAATATGATTTTCTCTGCAACCGTTGGTCCGATTGACAGGAAATTTTCATCGTAGGTGCAAGTACACCTGTATATATTTTTTAATGATAATTATGATGTCATAATGGTTCGGCCGCCATCTTTGAAAAACCGAAAAACGTTGCACCTCTCTATCTCCGAAAACGCTGAATAGAAAAAATTGAGACATGGCTCATTGTAAAGAACTCTCCATGGGGAATATTAAATGTTAATGATGATGTCATAGGTGCCTCCATTATGATGTCATAATTCGACAAGTACAAAACTTCATCCTATCAAGATGAAATTTATTGAGTGTTATGGAGGCATACATTGGTGGAGGAAAAAATAATAATGACGTCATCAGTCACGTGGTTTGGCCACCATCTTGGAAAAACCAAAAACATTTGCACCTCTATATCTCTGAAAGTGCTGAATCGAAAAATTGAGACATGGCTCATTGTAAATAACTCTCAATGGGGAATAAAACATGTTAATCATGATGTCATAGGTGCCTCCATTATGACGTCATAATTCGACAAGTACAAAACTTCATCTGATCAAGATGAAATTTCTTGAGCATAATCTAGGAATAAATTGGTAGAGAAAAAAATGTAATAATGATGACGTCATCGATTACGTGGTTCGGCCGCCATATTTGTTTTTACACAAAAGCCTTAAAAACCACTGAAAACACATCCTGGCAAGGGTCTGCAATCTCTGATTGCTCTTTCTTGTTTTTATGTTGTGGTATGGCCTTGGGCGCTGATTAATTGATTAGATGGACCTCAGTAGGTTCTCCTTATCATAGAGATCTGTTGCCACTGTATTTTATGGCTTGTGCTGTGACATTTATAATGGTGTGAAAATGATCTATATCACTAAAATGATTATTTTCGGAACACTTTACATTGCAGATAATTACGAGATTGAATGATTATTTATCAGGATAAGGTATGCCTCAATTATATATTCTCGCCTATCTCTTGCTCTTTTGAAACCATCCTCCTTTCGACGAATAATGAAATGTGAATGCTCTGTATGTCCACGGATTTTATTTGTTCATCGGACGATTCCACCATCAGGACAAGTCAAATATTTGATCTGAATGCTCTGTCGAGCAATGCTGTGTCGTGATAAATGACATGAGCATGGCATATGAGTCGTGATAAACTCTCAAAGATTATTGATGAAGGAGAAGGGGTTAGCCATTGTTTCTGATTAACTTGTGTCTGATACTGTATATTTCACCAAAAAGGTTAAATTGTTCAATAAATGTTGCATTTATATTGTTGGATCTTACACTGCCATGCTTTGATGACGTCACTTTTCTTACAATTAATGCTTTCCATTGAATAAACGTGTCCTTCAGAAACCCCTTTCTTGTATGAATGATAAAGTATTTGAGGTTGGGAATGATTTGGCTCTCTCTCAATAATTCCTATCTCGTCCATCTCTTCGATCACATACCCCCTCTGGTTTAGATTATGTGGTACCCCCTACATTTCATTGGATTGACTCATTGCATTTTGCCAAAGATTGATTTTAAAGAGGTTCTACTTTTTCTAATACATATGCACCTGGTCCTTGTTGAAGTCTCTCTTGATTAGGCAATTATGGTACATAGTGGGTATAATTGCGATGGGTGGGGACTTTTACAAGTGATTCTTCACCATTGGGAGATCGGGCCACAAACGATACATAGCACGATATCTCAAAAAGTTATGGATGGATTTGGACGAGACTTGGTGGACCGGTTGGGTGTGTTACAAGGACCATTCGTTTCGATGTTGGTGAAGATCCATATCCGGCAGGTAAAGCATTCAATCAACAACAGGTAAAGTGGCTGAGGATCATTTGGTTTAGGTCCAAGACGATAAATGCTTGATCAATATCAGTGGCTTTGTATGGCATAAAACAAAGGTATCGTCAAAAGTAGGAGACGATACCTGGGATACCTACGGATGTTGTTCCAGATTTTAGGATGGTTGATCACGGGATGATTTTCAATGACTGCGAGGTCTTATCATTGACAATATGAGATATAATGGTAGATGTGTAAGTAACTGAACTATATAAGGCAGTTGAGTAAGGCCTCATAAAACAGCTAATGGCAGAGAGAGATTAAACAAGGGTGTAACCTGTCCTTTTATCTTGTCAATGGCTGGCTTTTTCTTTCTTTTTTACCAAAGGGCTTTTTACATGTTTTGTGGTCTGAGTGGTGTTTGCTTGGCTGGTGTGCCTGAGTTATGACTTAAATTAAAACAAGGTATCACCGTTTGATTTTACCCAAGCTGGGAAGAGTGCAGGTATCGAGTGATGCAGTGTAAAGACTTGGCTGAATCATCCATTCAACCTGCAGATGGTTATTACACGATAAGCATTTCACCACCAATTGTACGAAATGGCCGCACTTTTAATGGCCGATGGAATTCAGAAACAATCTTTACCCTTCAGGTTAATATAAGATAAATCTTTACCCTTCAGGTAACTTGCAGAAACTCCAAGGTCATGCCTGCATTATTTGAGCCGCGACAGCACGCTGTCCTCCTTTTGATGAATCTCATAATCAGGTTAATTATCATTTCAATAATCTTTTATATCTCACTGAAAATGATGTCATTTTGTCATTTACCTGGTCCAGATAGTTTGAGGCTGCTCCTCAATCTGCGATGCGAGGACAGCACAGTGTCCACAAATCGTCGAACCAAATTGAAACCGTAATAAAAAAATAATGAAATTGGATGCATCGATGTGGTTTGTCGCTGGTGAAAAACATTTCTCAGAGTTTTATCATCAGGATTAGTCAATATCATCATCTGAACCCGCTTGGACTTGTGGGGACTGCGCTCGAACAAGTCATTAATGTGTTCAACATCCTCACCACCAGTGTTTAGCCGGCCTGTCCCAGTGTTTGAAGCCTAAACCATTGTTAGTCTACGCTAAACCATTGTTTGTATTTAGCCGGTCTGCAAGATCCTACCAGTCTCCATAAACTTTTTCTGTCACTCATTAATCATTTTTCTAGAAAGTGACTGCCTGCCTCCCATAGGTCATTCTGAAGCTTTGTTGATCCTGTGTGAGTGATTTGGTCTCTATAACCCAGGTGACACACTGGGACTTTTCTTATGGTTATGCCATTTGCTGGAAAGAACTGGAAAGGCCAAAAAAAGATAATAAAACTTTGAGAAACGTTCTTTGAGATGCAACAAACGTCATCAATATATGCCATTTCATTATTTTTTTGTTGTGACTTGAATTTGTGATGGGAATTTGTGGACACCCTGTATTTTTCTGCCATTGGAGTCCAGGTACTTTTGGGATGGTGAACTGACACACAAAAAAATCCCAGCAGTCTTCGTCTTCTTCCGTATGCAGTACATGGTTGCGGGTAGCATCAGTTAATTTGGGGGACAGGGATTGCTCTGCCACGTATGCACTACCTCCTGCAAGTAGAGTAGGATGTAACTTGTTCAGAGTGTCGGATTTGTGAAAGCCATGGCATCTTTAATGTCCACCAACTACCTCGTTTAACGTCCACCCGAGGGATGCCACACACGTTGATGCGTTGCGCTACCTGCAACCACCCGGATGACAGCTTAAAGCTGAGCCGAGATTCAAACCCATGCAACACAGCTCAGAGGCGAGTGTGATACCAACAGTCTTGTCATTATGGATCACTATGTGTGTGCTATTGGATGCTGGAAAATTAACAAGAAAAAAAAATCACACGTGACCTTTTATAGTAGCATCGGGCAGAAAAGTATGTGTTTAAAAGGGCGATTTTTTAATGTTTTAGTTTCATGTTCACACAATGTCAAGTCTAGCCTTTATAGATGCTAGGTAGTTTTTATTGAGACTTCTCCAACGGGAAGTTTTACTATGTTGTTCATTTCAGTTGTGTGTTTGTCTGTCCCCTTGTCTGCCTGTCTGTCCCCCTTGTTTGTCTGGTTTCACGATGTTGTTCAGTTCAGTTGTGTGTTTGTCTGTCCCTTTGTCTGCCTGTCTGTCCCCCTTGTCTGACAGTCTGTCCCCCTTGTCTGCCTGTCTGTCCCCCTTGTTAGTCTGGTTTCACGATGTTGTTCAGTTCAATTGTGTGTTTGTCTGTCCCCTTGTCTGCCTGTCTGCCCCCCTTGTTGGTCTTGTTTCACGATGTAGTTCAGTTCAGTTGTGTGTTTGTCTGTCCCCTTGTCTGCCTGTCTGTCCCCCTTGTTTGTCTGGTTTCACGATGTTGTTCAGTTCAGTTGTGTGTTTGTCTGTCCCCTTGTCTGACAGTCTGTCCCCCTTGTCTGACAGTCTGTCCCCCTTGTTTGTCTGGTTTCACGATGTTGTTCAGTTCAGTTCTGTGTTTGTCTGTCCCTATATTCGATATTCGTTTTGGAGAGGGTTCCTCGTTCGAGTTTGCAGTTACAACCCAAAAATAGCAACAAGTAGGAAGGTACAAATGGTGACTCCACTTCATTGTACACATTATGACTTTATCTGAAGGAGCTTATTCAATCATAGTAGGCCAACATGAGGTCTGAAGACTGACTTTTGATCTTCGGTTAATTTTGTTCATGCTTGTCTTGCGATGACTGTTGTATAAATACACTCATACTCACGCAACCTTTTCGGCAGTGGTTGTTTTTAATTTGTATTATATTTCATGCATGAATCTTTCTTTAATCTCCGATCAATTTTGGCTCCAGAATTGCATGCACTGTATCTATAAATCACAATATCCTCGGCAATATTTCATTTTAACCCAGAGGAAAATTTAATTACTCCTGGCATTTAATATTCCTTCACAAAGGAATTAAATAAAGATGCAATAATAAATAATGTGCCTGAAGACATTATGGCTTAAGTAGGTTCACCTGGGCAATGTCAAACATCGCTCTCTTTGAGTGTCGTTGGTTGTTATCTCCAAATGCGGGTTTCAGAAGGTGGAACGGAGCCCACCCAGGTCTCAATATGTCCACCTTTGTGTGCGTGTTTGTGTATGTGTGTGTGTGTGCGTGCACAAAATGTGTGCAATATGTGACGCACAAGACGTGTGTACACAACATACCACTGTATAACATGTCACGCATAACGTGTGTATACATTATAACATGTACACAATATGTATTTGTGTAAATAACGCATAAAATTAATATGTGTGCAGACAATACATAGCATATGATGTCATGCAAAAACAAAATAAAGCATGCAAAACAAAACCAAAAGCAAAACTAAAGCCAAATATGTGCCAAATCTAAGCCCCCTCCCCTCCCCCCTTCCACTTGAGTCCTCCAAACCTGAGGAACTCATTCCACTCAGGTCTGCTAAATCTCAGGCCCCCCTACCACTCGGGCCCACCAAAGCTCAGGCCCTCCCTCTTTGTGCATGCATGCATATCCTCCTCGATGGGTTAGAGTTGGCAAAACCCATCAAGCCACTGGCGCGCCCCTCCCCCCCCACCAAAGCCGCCCACGAAGCTGTTGTATTCGGTACGTTACTGGATCTCATGGAGCTCGGTTCTCTGTAGGCAACACATGGCATAAAGGGAGTCGCCAATACCCGGGTTTTAGCTCGCAGCATGATGAGGTCGGAGAAACCCAGCAAACTGGCAGGCCAGGCCGCGTCCCAGATGCTTCACGCTACTTCGGGTGCACCGTGCATGACCCTCTTTCTCACCAAAGATCCCGTGCACTCCAAAGCCGCCATACATGGCATAGATCTTCAATTTCACCTCGTTTTCTCACATACTCAATGTGAATGTGTGTGTGTGTGTGTGTGTGTGTGTGTGTGTGTGTGTGTGTGTGTGTGTGTGTGTGTGTGTGTGTCAGTGATCCTTGTACAGTCAAATCAGCACAATCAGCCAAACACAGACAATACGTACAAGATCATAATGGATGTACTTTTCAAAACTATCACTCCCACACCACCACAAACACCGCCGCCTCTGCCTCCACACACCTTATGTTTATTCAGATATTCTTTTGATTTGCTCTGCTGCCATTTTAATCCATTAGTCCCATTTGTGAACTGTTCCTCATACAAACAATTTTGTGAGAAACTTTCTGTGATGTATGCGCATCTAGACCCCAGCATCGACAACATATAACAAGCGGATACGGATGTACACGTCACTTCCAGGTTGGCGGGCCCAGGAAGGGGTGATGTTTTCGCTGTTCGCACAATAAAAGCCACTCTGAATTGAGCTGAATTGGTGTTCTTTTGGTGGAACAACACATGCGACGATGATAAACCTCCGGAGGAAACTTTAATTACCCGTGGCATTCACCCAGTTCGTGAAATTCTCCGATTTATTTTTTGTTTGCTTCTTCACGAAGGAATCCATGATGACGTCATATGGCCACATCGATGGATTCAACGCCCATGGAGGTAATTGGAAGATGTAATCTGAACGTTTGGAGTTTTACTTCGAGGCAAATGGTATCTCGGATGAGCGACAGTTGAAAGCAGTCCTACTGTCGGTATGTGGCGCAGAAACATTCACGTTGTTGAATAATTTGGTCATGCCCAGGCCCATTCAGGACCTGAAATATTCGGAACTCGTGGAGGCGCTAATGGATCACTGCAACCCAACCCCTGTCAGTAATTGTCCAACGTTTCAATTTCTACATGAGCCGTCAGGCAACAGGACAGTCAATTTCCGAATTTATTGCAGAGCTTAAGAATCTCTCACACTTCTGCGAGTTCAGTGACACACTGGAGGACATGCTGCAGGACCTGCTTGATGTTGGTCTTGCGGATGATCGCATATGGTGTTAGCCGAACAGACATTGACATTTACGACAGCCAAGGACATTGCCAATTGCCATGGAGAGTGCGGACAAAAACGTTGCTGACATCGGCATCACTCGCTCTTCATACGGGCGGGCACAAATCAACATCACCGTCAATCGTGTCGAACAACCTTCATCATAGTGACGGAAAATGAATCCCAGACCCGGACGTCCATCACAAATGAGTTATGGGAGCAACAGGTGTCATCGCTGTGATGGTAGGCATTCACCAGATGAATGTCGCTACAAAAATACAACATGCCATTTCTGCCACAAGAGTGGCCATGTCGCTCCAGCTTGTCTCTCCCGCAAACATAAAGAGAAAGCGGGTGGTATAAAGACACACCTCATTGGTTCAGAGTTGTATTCTGACGAGGCAACTTCTGCTTCTGGTGATACCTCTGAAATTCACGATGCACAGCACATATTTCATGTCTTCCATAAAAACAGAGCAGAACCTCTGCTGGCTCTAGTCTGTATCAACAAATGACGTTTGGAAATGGAGGTTGACACCGGTGCCGCTGTTTTGCTCATCAGCCGAGCTGCTTTCAACAACCTGTGTCGTGAACCTCACCGACCCAAATTGCACCGGAAGTCCCATCTGCTCTCATCTGATGGACCATCAGTACTCTGTAGGAACTGGTTGGAAGTAATTGAACTCAACTGGAAGCAGATTCATCAATTTGGTGCAACCAATGCATCAAAACCACTTGAAGCAGTCCTCGCCAGATATCCAGACATCTTTAACGATGAGCTCGGTACTTTGCGGTGTTACTCCGCTAAACTCAACATTGACAAAGATGCTAATCCAATTTACTGCAAGGCTCGACCAGTTCCTTTTGCTCTGTGTGAAAAGGTTGACAAAGAGCTCGATCGACTCCAGGAACTTGGGATCTTGAGCCAGTTCAAAACTCAATTTGGACTGCACCTGTTGTTCCCGTTGACAAAGCTGATCAGTCTATTCGTCTTTGTGGTGACTATAAAATGACAGTCAACAGATGCTCAGCACTAGACAACTATCCAATCCCACGAATTGATGATTTGTATGCTGAGTTGAGTGGAGGCCAAAGTTTCAGCAAACTCGACCTCAATTCAGCATATCTTCAACTTCTTCTCGAGGAAGAATCGAAGAAATACCTGACAATCAACACGCACCGACGCACCGTGTACCGTGCCTGTACAAATACCACTGACTGAGCATGGTTTTCACAATTGATATTTTCACATTTGACACAAAAATGTTCTATATGGACTTTTGGTAATCACCCAGCCAAAAGGGGGAGATGTGATGTATGCAACATCTAGACCTCACCGGCGACAGCATATAACTAACGGATATGGATATAAACGTCACTTCCAGGTTGGATGGGCCGGGAAGGGGCGTTGTGCTTGCTGCTCGCACAATAAAAGCCACTCTGAATTGAACTGAATTGGTGTTCTTTTGGTGGAACAACACACATTCCCTTTGTGTTTCCGTTTATTTCTCTTTACTTTTCTCTTTTTAAATTGTGTTTCCTTAACGGGGAGACGACCTTCATCATTTCAAACAAATTATTCCAAACGTACCCTTTTATTTATTGGTCAATGACAGTTCAAAGATTTATTTAGATCCAGACAGTGCTTGAGACTTCCAGAAGAATGTGCTTTTTGCTTGTTCACTGTTTCATTCTCCCATTCCTTCAGCTTTCCAACTCTTTGTCCTGTAGAGAAAAGTGTGGTACAGAAATGTGGGAAGGCAAGCATCTTGATTTCTGTACGTACATGGAAGACCATTCTGACCAACTAAAACATACAGTCAATCAACAAGGCCTTAAATCAACGTGTCTGTCCTTGGGACAGCCAGAACATAATACCAGGCTCACTTGGGAACAAATCTATCAGTCATCCCTCCATCCTGTAAATCCTGGTGACAACCGGTCAAGTTTGTCTCAAAAACGTGCTTTTCATCCATACCTTCACCATGAACAAGAGACTTGTGATGGACACAGCTCTACGCAAGGCCAAATATGTGAATTCTGTCTTTGTTTGAAAGGCTCGGGTTCCTAACCCGGCAACCCCCCCTTTCACCCAGCCTTCCTTCCTTTCATCTCTTCCCCTGTGCAGAATACTCATTGGAACAAATAGCTTGTAACATGCAGATACCAAAGCGTTACATAACCACACGGAACACTTCATTATTGGTACTGACTATCTACAATATAAAACACAGTCAGTTTGTGTGTTTGTACAGATGTCTGTCCCCCTTCATAAGGGTAGGTTTTAAAGGCCAATCTTTTAAAACACGAATGTGGATCCTTTGTATGGTATATTAATTTACAATTCTGCATATGAAAAACAATATTTAAATGCAATCGGTTTGATATCTGACAGAGCATTGACCTTTGAATGTGGAAACGGGGAGGCCCAAGCCAAACTCCTCCGCTCTTCTTGTCAAGGGGGGCACCAGATGTGGGAGGCCACATTGGCTAAATCAGCATATTGTGTGTTTTTGCATCAATCTATAATAATAGAAGGCAGTGTGTGTGTGTGTGTGTGTTTGTGTGTTTGTGTGTTTGTGTGTGTGTGTGTGTGTGTGTGTGCGTCTCCTCCATAACTCCAAAACCATGAAATCCAGCAGCCCCAAACTTTGCATGCATACGTATTGATCTCCAAGGATTACATGAATGAAAACTGTGTGTTTGGGTGTGTTTTTGAAAATCATTTACGCTAACAGGCTTACCTTTGGTCAGCCTGCGTTCAGGTCGCTCAGCTTGGGGTCTTAATTCCGCCATTTTGTCCACTCAACTCAAGTGTGCCTTGCCTCAGAACAGGTCGTTTTCTCCACAGTAAAGCTTCATATCTACGAACGGTAATATTGCTGATCTTCATACCTACGAATCGCTGTCTTCCTGGAAATATCGCCATGCTTATAGATGCCAGTGTTCGTGCCTGTATTTAATTTCCGCAAGGCGAGTGCTCTTCAGGCTGCTTTTGCAAGTCATGATGGTATAGTAGACCTTTTTTTTTTCGTACGCAGTTTGTTATTACAAGAGATCACATTGATTCACATTTTTGTGTGATTTACTTTCATTATATTAATATAGGTTTTATTAATATACCTATAAAAGTACACTTATTCAAAAAACAACGTCGAATCAAACATCGTGTGTGGATCTCGACCATGTTGAACTGTGGGCTGTGGCTTTGCTACTGAAAGTCTGACATTTTGTTCGCTCGCTCTGGTTTGCACATTTCGCTGATTTTCTGCTTGATTTTCACTTTTATAGACTATTTAAAGGTAAATATTTGTGGTTGACATTTTTGTTGGCCCGTTGGAGGTTCCTCGAGGTGCTCCACATGTAAATAAAACAAATCTGGTGAAAAATGAATGTTTAAAAATGAAATCACATTGTTCTGTGCATTCTGCAGGCAAACGCAACCAGTGATTACATGCACAGATGTGCAGGCAAAATGAGCAAGATGACGTGTTTCCTGCTTGGTTTATCTATATTACAAGTGATGGTACAAATGGTTGTACTTGAGGCTGTTACACTTGCACTAAAATAAGTTTTGGGGAAATGTGAAGTTTTTGAGGGATTATATACCTTGATGATATCGTAGAATTTGGGAGAATCGCAGAATTTGAGGCCTCGCTGGTGGAAGTATTTATGTCGATGATAGCACATGCTTGCCCATTTTGATGTAAATGGTGAGATACATGTTCTACACCTGGGGAATTCTGAGTATGTTTGAGGAGGGAGGAGGTGTGAACGGTTGTGGGGGAGTTGGTGGGATCATGGGGGAATCTGGAGGGGGTCAGTAAGGGGAGGGGGTGGGGCCATGAGGCTAGAGTCCCTGTATAGAGATCTATACTGTATTATCGAGATCTGTATAGAGATAGTCCCTGTATATATCTCTATACAGGGACTCTACATGAGGCTAGAAAATGGAGTGGGGGAGATGCCTCATTGCCCAGGTGAACCTTGGTTTGGTGGTGAAGTTTGGAAGGGGTGGTGTTGTGAGGGGTGTTGGTGTGGGCGAAGTCAAAGTGCAAAACCATTCTGGAGGAATGGTCAGATGATGTGGTTGGTGAATCAGAACACACACACACACACACACACACACACACACACACACACACACACACACACACACACACGTAATATGAGTTGTCACAGCATTAGTTTGGCAGGAGATATAGGTTCCCATGCACCCCCTAAAACTAAATTCCGAAATGATTTTTAGCACCCTGAGGACAGCTACTTAAATAATTTTGATGTTTCCAGCGAGGAAAAATGTCCCACGGGATCCGAATTAGCATATTTCCAAGATGGCTGCCATCCGCATCTATTAAAACGCTAAGTGTCATGTCAGTAACTAATGAGCCGATTTTGATTATCTTGGTGTCGATATTATGGTTTTCTGAGGTGTTGAATCAATTTCCGAGGTTTTCAAAACAATTGGAGGTCAATGTCACATGATTCAGGCGAAGGTCAAGGTCATTTTTTAAAGAAATCGCTTCATTTTAATTTTCTGACATGCATTATTTTTGTCCCAGCTCCCATAGATATGGTGATAGAAGCTTACTTAGTGCTTTAAAAACTTTTATTATTATTATTGTATTATTCGTGTTATTATATGTATATGTGCATTGATATATAGCCTGGTGTTGGCTTAGCGGTTAGGGTGCCGGCCTGGGATCCAAGGATCCTGGGTTGGAATCCCGGTCGATCGCTGAATTAACGCCAGGGGGTTGACTCAGCCTGTCACCCTTCCGAGGTCGGCAAATTGAGTACCAGCTTGCTGGGATGAATGATCCCGGTGTGTACCCCGGTTTAGAATAGGTACACCGTATCCCTGCGCATCGTAAGAGGCGACCAAGGGTTGGCGTCAGGAAGGGCATCCGGCCATAAAAGCATTGCCTCAAACAGGGAACCATGATTGTCATGGGGCCTGCAAGGCTAACCCCCGCTCTAGTGGGGAAAAATGGCCTCAAAACGATCATTCATTCATTCATTCATTCATATTCTCTCTCTAAAACTCCTCTCAACTCTTCAATCTCCTTTGAAATCTCCACAATTACACCATGTGATACAATAAACCTACTAGGTATTACCCTAACATCAAATTTATCCTGGAATCCACACATTACACAAATATCTAAATCTGCCCTGAAGAAACGAGGAGTCCTGTTCAGATGTCGAAGATTCTTCTCTCAGCAGTTGCTTCAACAATATAAAGGATTGATTCTTCCTTGTATCGAGTACCGCTCTCACCTCTTGGGCGGTTCTAGCTCCACATACTTACTGGACAGAATTGAATCCAAATTAATCTGACTTATCAACTCTACCATTCTGACCTCAAAAGTCGACCCGCTTTATATATTACGCCGCAAAGTGGGCTCTTTGTCTTTTCTACAGATATTACTTCGGTTTCTACTCCCAAGAACTTGCTGTTTGTGTTCCACCACCATTAGTGATACCATGGAATACTCGACAAGCCACTACATCGCATGATTATTGTGTGGCCATTGGCAACTCAAGGGTGGGCCGTTATGATGTTTGCTTCCTCCCCTCCACTGCCAAACTCTGGAACTCTTTACCTTCTCATGGATTTCCAAACACTTATGACCTTCACCTTTTCAAAAAGAAGAGTTTGTACTTCCTCAAAAACTCTTCGACTGTTCTCTCTTTCTTCACTTTTCTATCAGTGCAGCTTTTTGTTTAAGGCCTGGCCTCTATGAGGACTATATAGTCCGTGACTGGAGCCTTCAACATAAAAAAATGACATACACCAATAGCGATGAAAGGGGGGAAAAAACATGATCATATATGCATGCAAAAGGAATAAAACCCTGCCAATGGCGCTGGCAATACCAGATTCGATGAGACCAGGAGATGAAGAATGAAGCAAAGCATAGAGATATGTCTTTTAATTTGTACCAAATATCATCTCCAACTCGCATGCTCATACTGGCATCTGCAATGTCTGGACCGCTTTCATGCACATTGGGTCCCGTCATTGGTCACCCACTATAAGCACAGAATTGAGGCATTCGACCTTCTTATGAGCAGTCGGCTGTGGTGCCATATGAAGTGAGGGAAGGGATGGAAGGGGAGCATACAACAGAGACCGACTTGACAAGGCTTCACCAGGTTTTAGAGGAGGGAGACTTATTTGAAAGTTCATTCTTGAGGTTGGTCAGGTGTTGTTGTTTTCTGGCCACTATAAGTGGGCGACATCACTCACGATGCCCCACAAGGCGCCGTTTATCATAACTAGAATATAAGACCCGTCGCTTCGCTGATGGAAATACCAATCTATGCTGCGATGGCTAATCTATGGGGGAAGAAGAAAAAAGAATTCCTTGGAGATCCTGCTCTCCGTGCAGGGATAACCAACTGCAGAAAAAGACTGCAGAACAGTATTGGCATCTACAGTTTTGACACGCACGTCTATGTACCCATAAAATTTTTTTGGGGGGATCACAAACCTGGGCGTTACACGAATCCACCGTCGTTGGATTTATTGAAATCCATTAATCCGTTCTCGTTATAACATGACAAACAAACAAACAAACAGACAGACAGACACGGCTCCTTTTATAATATAGAAGATGCACGACATGGTGCATTTGTGTCCAAGTCCTCCACCTGTTCTCACCTGTACAGGAGGTTTTACAAAACACAACTTTACCCTATTCTACTCTATTATTTTCAATCACTGCCCCCTCAGTGGACATATTACATACGGCTTTACCCCACCAGATCCCAAATACAAGAGTAAATGCCATCCTCTTCAAACACACGGTCCATAATATTCTTACCACATTCTAGCTATGGATCTCCCCCAAACCTTCCATTGAACAATATATTGGGATTGACAATGCGCAGTGTTTGGTACTTGGATATGTACAGTCACATGAAAAAGTAAGTACACTCCATTTAAAGTTTTGACTTTTTCAACATATTTCAACATACAGCTATTTGCTCTTCATTTCAACAATATTGATAGATAAAGGTGATATAATATAACAAATATGAAACATTTACATTTTGTAGTCCATTGTATAATTTAAATAAACATAAATGCAAATTTCGCATGTGGAAAAAGTAAGTACACCCTTGGCTCTTCTAATAGGTGGTATTTCCCCCTTGGGAAAAACAACCTCAAGTAGGCGTTTCTTATAACTGTCTACCAGTCTCTGACATCGACTGGGAGAATTTTTTGCCCACTCCTCCATGCAGAATTATTTCAGCTGTGCGATGTTTCAGGGGTTTCTTGCATGCACAGCTCGTTTCAAATCCCCCCACAACATCTCGATGGGATTTAGATCCGGGCTTTGACTTGGCCATTCCAGAACCCTCCATTTCTTTATTTTCAGCCATTCCTTGGTGGATTTACTGGTATGTTTAGGGTCATTGTAATGTTGCAAGGTCCACCTTCCGTTGAGCTTCAACTTTCCGACAGATACAACAACAACAACAACATGCATTTTAAAGGCCATTTTCCCTGCTAGAGCGGGGGTTAGCCTTTCCGACTTTCCGACTAACTTTCCGACAGATGGCCTCACATTATCCTCAAGCACCCTCTGGTACAATGAAGAATTCATAGTGGATTCTATGATTGTGAGCTGCCCAGGCCCTGATGCAGCAAAGCTGCCCCAAACCATAATATTTCCACCACCATGCTTTACAGTTGGTGTCATGGAAATCAATCAGGTCCACGACTTGTCCCAAAGGTTGGTTTAATCACATTTAGATCTTTGGTATCATCCTGTAAAATACAATCATGCAATAGATATCAGGGTCTTGGTATCAATCATATAGAAAGGTCTGATAACAGTAGGCAAAGCAAGCGAGTCTAGCATATGGGTGCGTACATACCATTCAAGACTACAGGACTAGATGTCACAGTAAATGTCTCAGGAGTGGCCCCGCGTCGTGGTTGTCCCAGGTCTTATAGTCGCCCCACAGTGGTTCAGGCGAGTATCACTCCCGGGTTCAGCTTCGGTATTATTTCACTACAGTTGGTATCAGGTTCTTGTGGTCAAATGCTCTCTTTGGTTTTCGCCAAACATGTCTTCTGGTACTGTGGCCAAATAGCTCTACCTTTGACTCATCTGTCCAGAGCACATTGTTCCAGAAGTGCTGGTCTTTGCCTAGGTGTTCATTGGCAAACTTTAGTCTTGCCCTGATGTTCTTTCTGGACAGCAAAGGTTTCCTCCTGGCACGCCTCCCATGTAGATCAAATTTGTGCAGCCTCTTTCTAATGGTAGACTCATGCACCTTGACATCAACAGTGGCAAGAGCTACCTGTAGGTCCCGTGATGACATTCTGGGGTTCTTAGAGACTTCTTTCAGCATCTTGCGGTCTGCTCTCGGGCTGAACTTGCTGGGCGGCCTGGCCTGATCAAGTTGGCAGTTGTATGGAATCTTTTCCACTTGTAGATGATCTTCCAGACAGTCGAATGATTGATTTCAAATTGTTTGGAGATCTTTTTAAATCCCTTCCCAGATTCGTAGGCATCTATAACCTTCTTTCTGAAGGCCTCAGAGAGCTCTTTTGATCTAGGCAAGGTGACGCCGCACACTTCAACAACAAAGAGCAAACCAAACGAAATGTCTGAGGTTTAAATAAGACAGGTTTCTCCAAGATCCTCTCTAACGATGTTCTAATCATTTGCACCTGAGCTGGTGCACCTGATTCTAATTTTAGGTATTTGAAGTAGTGATGAATGTCGGGGTGTACTTGGTTTTTCCACATGCGAAATTTGCATTTATGTTTATTTAAATTATACAATGGACTATAAAATGTAAATGTTTCATGATATTTGTTATACTAGGGCATGCCCGTACTATATATAAGCTAGGACGTGCCCGTATGTGGGTGCCCGTTCCTTGCCAAACAAAAAAAAAAAAAAAAATTTGTGTAGGGGTGTGTGTGTGTAAACATCCTAGGGCGTGCCCGTACGTGGGTGCAAAAAAACATGCGTGCAAACAACAACAACAAAAAAAAACTTTGAAACCACGTGGCAGTAACGACCACAGAACCCCCCCCCCCTCTATTTACATGAATGGTTTGGTCCATTCGCAACGACCACAGAAACCCCCCTCTATTTACATGCAATGGTTTGGTCCAAAGCGAACGGCTTGCAGTGTTTGGTAAAGAAATCGCCATAGCTCGGTAACTACTTCTCCGATTAATATGAAACCTTGAAAAGGCACATCCTCGGGTCCCCAGCAATATACCTGGCAAGTTTAAAGTATATCGGACCGGTAGTTGTCGAGAAACAGCGGTCACAGACAAACATATACACACATACACACATACATACACACAGAGATTAATGGAATTATAGATAGATTATATCACCTTTATCTATCAATATTGTTGAAATGAAGATCAAATAGCTCTATGTTGAAGTATGTTGAAAAATTCAAAACTTTTCACGTGACTGTATATAATGCAGACCTATTGAGCCAATGTTATTTTTTTCATGTTCAAAAGTATAACAATAAACTAACTCCATGCCAAATGAAAGGTCCAATCTAGGTTATTTGACATTCCTAATTCTTCTGCATTTATTAATGTTTACATCACAAAAGAGAAAAAAAATTATTCCTAGCTTCCGATGTGTAATTGACTTTTCTTTGCAAAACAACTCAAATGTGTTCGTTTATACTTACCGATGTACAGGAGATGGTTGTAAATCATAACTCCCCAAGCCTTAATGAAACTAAGGACATTTTATTTACTTATTGAGGGGCCTATCATCTATCATCAGTAGCTTTCCTTTCACATCTGCAAATCTAATTTATGGATTAAGTCGAACAGTGTAATGTATCGGTGCTGTATCAAATGAGGAGAGTAGCGAGGAAGACAGTATAATTTGGGTTTATGGACGATGAGTTTGGGAATTTCGTGTCGAATTGCAAACAGATAAGAAAGAAAAATAATAAAGCAACTTTAATTCCCATTCATTTTGATTTTTCTGCAATTGGAATATTTTGTCTCAAAACCAATTTTTTTTTTTTTCAAAATTTCCCCCGAGCAATAATATACGATTTGAAAATTGGGTGACGTCGAAAAGGCCCCAATATAACATGCCGTCATCTATGCATCCATGAATTCTGCACAGCAGATGATTCTATGTTTTTACATTGTTATATTATCTGAGGACTTTTAAAATACCTTTACCTTTTCAGGCATAGCTCAAAGGGCAAAGCCGTCTAGAACAGTGTTTGTATACTATGTATGTATGTATGTATTTATGTCTCAAACGTACACAAATCAGAGCTGAGGATCTGGTCACATGACAGGGGTGATGTGACGTCATTACGGCGTTAAAATGGCTGACTCCACACACCGCCATTTTGATTCCTATGCCGTTCAGGCCGGACATATCGCTGAACCTGTCATGTATCACAATCTGCATGCTCTACCTTTACGTTTTTCATTCATTGTGAAACAAACACGTGAAACACATGAAGTAAAACACATGAAAATAAGGATCTTTTATAACACTCGATTGTCTTATAACACTCGAGTGGTTTTTTGTTTTTGTATGCAAAATCCAGGCTCCTGGAAAAACTAGGTGATGGAGGATAGAAAGACGATGTACTCCCAATGGGAATAGTATGAACAAGGATATGAACGAACAGGAAAAGGAGAAAGGAGAGAAGAGGAAAGGAAATATAATGATGTGTGACGAAGAATGTGGTTAATGAGGGGAGAAATGTCATGGGTAGCGATGGAGGTTGGACCGATGGAGGATTACTTGAATTGGTCATGTACTGCCATCTTTGAACCCTTGGAAGAACGAGTGTGATTTAACTGACTCTGGAAGGTAGTTCCACAAGTTCAAGACATGAGGAATAAGAGAGCAGTCAACCTCGATTGTGGGAGTTTCAAAAGTAAGTAGTTTGTGGAAGAATGTGTGTGGCCCAGATGTGCTGGGGAGGGTTGAGAGATGGAAGAGTAAAGGGATAATGTCCAGAAGGTAGGCTGAAAAGATAGGCCAGATGCATTTAGCAACATATTGTTGCGGATCTGCCGCCGGCCTTCTCCCCTTACCAAGGGGGGATTAGTCCCCTTGTCTTGACTGACCTGGTGCGACCCGAGACCTATTACGTACCTTCCGGACAGTGCTAAATAGGGTTTCAGGACCAAATTCGCTGTTACCTAAGTACTAGCGCTGCCCTGGAAGCGAGGGAATACGCCTCGCACGAACCACGTGTGTTGGTGATACGCCGAGCGGTTGCGTACACGTGATCCACGCCGTTATAGATGGTGGAACCCGATTCAAGTGGTTCTATTCGTACCACGCTGAGCCAATGGAGAAATCATGGGAACGATCGAATCAGAAGGAAGAACAGAATTTATTTACACTATACAAGGATTGGTGAAAGGAAAGGGACACAGAGCAGCATTATACAGTCTTACTTAATACCCCTGGACAAATGGGCCCGTCTCACACACACACTCACACGGGGATTGCTGATCGGCAGGATGATGTTCTCCAGCGCGTCCAGGAATGGCTCTCGTGCAGCTCTCTCCGGTCCCCGGCACGTCCCGTGGAGATGGAGGCAGGAGAAGGCAGGAGCTCGTAGTGTGTCGCCTGAACAATCGGGTTATCTCGGGGCGCACGGTAGAGGGCGGACTTTGGCGCGACTGGCAGTTATTCACTCGCTTATTTACTCGCGGTTATGGCCGCGTTCACTCGCGTGGCCGAAATGCGCTATGTTCGTTACCGGCGCATCTGGCTGCGCCCGCGTACATGTACGGCCAACGCCTCTTCCTCTCTCTCCTGGTGCGCACGTTCTATTGCGAGGGTCAAAGTTCAACAACGGCGAGTGATGCAATTTCTCTGGCACAGTCCTTTCTCCTCAAGTCCTATCGCACCACTGGTGCAAGTCCTTTTGAGGGCTTTTCGTATGGGCTTAAATAGACCCGCCCCGTGATCCTTCTGGAACTCACTCGACTCTCTTCACCACGCCCTCTCACGCCATGCCGCTCGAGCTCTGATTGGCTGGTGGCTCTTACCGTCCCCCCACGCCGCTCACCCCGACCCCGCTCCCCTCTTTCACCTTTCGAGGCCTACCTCGTGTTACTCGACTAGTGGACAGCCAAATGGGGCGCGGGATGGATTGCGCCCATAGAGGTAGAATGGAGGTTGGAGCAAAATGATTGGGGGGGAGATTCTCCTGTCTTTACACAACGCAGGTACTAAGAGGGGAAATGGCCTATTGTTACACATACTAACACATAACTATACTACAAATGGGCCTATATGTTGCTCGTGTGACTAACTATGGGGGGAAAACCTTTAACCTTTAATGACTTCAATGTGCCAATCTCAAAACCGCACCACTGCCCCCCTCCCTTGCCAGACTCGTCCCCGAGTCGAACCCACACAAGTGAGAACGACCGGTTTTGAGAAAGGTTTGGGACTAGTTTTTAAATTACGTGTGACACTTAGATGTGGTTCCCCTCTAACATTTAATCGAACTCCCTGTATGTGACAGTTTTGCAACACTAGATATGTCCCACCTACTGCGTTGTGTAACTAACTCTAACAGACTCGCACCCACAGCTAACCGAATTGCGGAATTAATTCTCAAACTAAACATAAAGCCGGTGGGTAGCATCTTATTTACAACACTAAACCTAATTATTTACATTTCTATAACCCAGGACCTGTTCTTTTGTGGAAAGAAGATTGGAGGGGAGAAAACACAGCAATGCACCAATGCACCAATACACATTTCACAAAAAGTTCACATTTCAAATGTCATACTTAAATGTCACATTTGCTGCTTGGCTGCATCTTCTTGCTTCCTGCTTCATCTTCGGTGTGCAATAATAAAAAACTTAAAGGTCTTCTTTCCTGGCACACCAGAATACAATGTACAAACCGTGTCCGTTTTTATTGCCAGCAGGGCCAATCTCATGTGGTCCGACTGCGTGACATCGACGCCACTTAAAACCAGTGGTCCGCAGGTGCATGGTAAGTTTGCAGCAAATGACTGCTCAGCAAAAAGGCAAGGCCACAGAACGTGTGGTCCATAAGGTGTATTGTGGTGCAGCAAAATGCAGCAGGGGTGCCGCACAGGTGTAGCCAGGTGCAGCTGCACAGTTCAGTGTTCCTGCACACTCCCCCTCAAAAATGGATCCATGGGTGGGGAGGAAGACAAAGCACAGTTAGCAAAGGAAAGGACGCAAAGGTACACACAATATAAGGTAATGCAACGCGAGGGGCACGAAGGAGCGAGCAGAGCAGACTCGTCCCTACTGTCCGTACCGCCCCCCCCCCCAAACGTCGGCTACACTACAGTACCTTTACCCCTCCCTGTATTTACACTTCACAAATCCGTCTCTATGTCCTGTCTCCCATATCCCCCTCTAAACCAAATTCGTCTTCCAATCCCTCCCAAGAAGGAAGAGATGGAATTACACACAATGTCACACTTCCACGTCATGATGCGTCTCACTTACTCAACAGTTTACAAAACCCGGTGTGGAGTTCCGTCTCCCTTGGTGAGTGGATGTGGATGGTGCGAAGAGATTTCTCATCCTACCTATCCTCTAATAACATTAACTCGGTTACACTACCCGGGGTCATGCCCTGCCAATTGGCATCTTTAAACTATGTGGTTCTAAAAACCAATTCCCATTGACCATCCTGTGATGCCATCCTATTTGGGTCTCACTCCCCAATTTTTCACACTGTGCCTTTGCACAATTTCAAGGCTGGGACGTGTGGCTCCACTAGCAGGTCTAGCTAGCTGCGCACCTCCACCACTGAAGTCGCCACCCGAGCTTACCTTGCTCCTTGCGACTACCCTAAATTGGGGAAGGCCCCTCCTGGCTCTCTCACCCCTCTGATGCCCTCTCTGGCATTGGGCTACCCGGGTCCTTTCCTCGGATCCTCGGGCCCCACTGAACACTACTCTGACTGGCTCCCAGAGCCTACCTGCAGCCTCACCTGGCCGACAGACTACCAGTGGCGGAGTGCCCCAATAACCATACGCACCACCAAAGCCCACACGCCCAGCCATTCCACAGACTCATGCACCCATCCAAGCACTTCCTGCTACTTCCTGCACCACAGATGTCAATATCCAAACAATTTACCTAAACCCTCTACCTAACTTTAAACTACCCTCCCCGGGTATTCGTGAAGGGGTCCAGCTCCCCCCATTCACTCCTTCGCACCATGCATTCCACACCACTCATTCCACACCATATATTCTCACCAAGCTCTCTTGCACACCTCTTGTGCTCTTACACCTTTTCCCCACTTGCACACCATGCAAGTCAATTCACTTCAACATACTCAATTCGTCCTCAATACCCCACTCATACACCACCTCTGGTTATCCCCAACCAATGCCTCATTTGCTCAAGCTCATCCACACAGTGATTCCCATTCAATTCCTCATTTTCTCAAGCTCATCCACACCCACAATTTCTCCACACTACTACACACACACAGCATCATCTAACTAGCTGCTTTTCCTAATACTCGTGCTTTCCCGTCTTCCCTTTACACTACGCACTTCCCTCGTCATTATCAACCAGCTAAGCTAACTACGTCCCCTCTACCTGTACCAAAGTCACTACTTAAATCTTGTCCCTACCGTCATTTCTCTAAATCCCTAACAATTATCCTAGCCCGCCCTTGGCTAGTTTACACTGCCACCCCATATTCTATTGCTCATGTGCCCCCCAAAAGTCATGCGAGGAATGGCGAAACCACCACTCCCCCATGCCAGGTACCATTCGCCAACACTATGGCTATCCGTCCACTGTACTATGAGCCTCTCAGTGCGGCAATACATTTTCGTCACAGCTCGGCTTCGAAAAGCCGAGCAATGCATACGGGTGGTTGGTCTCCTGTTGGTTGGGTCCGTCCGGCATTTTCGATTCAGGGGAGGAGGTTTTGTTGGGCCAAGGTTCCAGGCGCCATCTCTGCGCGGAGCCTTTCCGCCCCCTACACGATGGCCCAACCTCCCACGGTCGGAGCACCGCACCCGCCAGGGGGCGCCTCTCCTACCCCCCCTCGAACCGTGCCGATCGCCTTTCCCGCCAAGGCGCTGCACCGACCATACAAGGCGGGGCCCGGCACGAATCGTGCACGCCGCCGCGGCAATGATCCCCGCCGATCCCCACTGCACACAAAGCGCACCATGCACCGAGGGCTCGCGGCGGCTATACGTCGCCCTAAACGCTCCCCCGGTCTGCGTTGATGCCCGGGCCGCGTTCTCAACACTCGCGACCCATTCCACTCTCGCACAACGCGGCGCTCCAGCGCCTCCCATACATTCCCTGCATTCTATTACCGCACGCTCTCATGCATTCTCTTCTCTTGCACACTCTGGTGCACACCACACAGGCGCACTCACACCGCTCGCACACTCCATTACACACTTTTCCTACACACACTTCGTCACACAATCGGCCATCGCACACCCTCGCGCACACTCTCGTTACACCCTCAGTAACAACCACGGGTGTGCACTCTCCCGGTACACACCCAATCAGCGCACACTTACCCACGGGTGTGCACTCTCCTGTTGCACACCCAATCACACGCTCTGGTGTGCACTCCCGCACACTCTCTACCACACGCTCCGGTGTGCATCCTCGCACACTCTCCTCGGCCATTGCACACTCTGTATCGCACTCTTCTCCGACACACTCTTCCCACATACATTCCGGTGTGCACTCGCGCTTCGGCGCACACTTCTTTCGTACCCGCGCGCCATTCACTCACGTACATCGCACCACGGACCTTCCACGAGCACCCGGGTTTCGTCTGGATCCCAAGCGCGCCAAAAATGTTTTCACGCCAAACACTTTCGCGCCATACACACCTCTACTCACCTTTGGGATTCTATTCTCCACCAGCACCTGCAAACCTTTATTTTCGTTGGGAAGCACGACATCACAATGCAAATCCAGACTTTGAGTGCATTCCATTTCTTTTCCTGGCGATTCAATTTCTAACTCTGCCGTCTCTTCGGCCCCAATTTCAACTATGATTTCTTTGATTTCTTTTTCTTCGACAACCGCCGGTGCACATAAAATTTTATTTTCCAATTCGGCGGCCGTCGGCTTTTCCATACCCCGAGTCGCGATTTCTATCCCCTCGGTCAACTTGGCTGCGCTCTGCCCAAGCTCGCTCTTATTGCGTTTCTCGCACTGCTTTACCTCGTCGCGTACCAATGCGACCTCTTCGCTCAACATGTGCCCAATGTTCTATCCTGCCTTCTTCCTATTCCTATCCATTCGATCCAACGTTTTGTTCATTTCCTGTCTTGACACTCCCACGATCGCTAAGAGTTGCGTTATGAATGATTGCATGTCACAACCCGCCTGCACAGTGGGCTTGGCTCCCGCCGCCATGTGCGAGGCGCCGCCATTACCAGTTGCCGCACCCTTATCTGCTTCCATTACTACCAACTGTCCCTCTCGGTCCTGGGTCATAAATTTTTCATTTTCTACCTCCACCGGCACCCGATCACTTTGGCTAGCCATGGCACGAATTAAAAATTTTGATTTTAAAAACTAAATTTTGGTCGCTCGTAATTTTGGAGCCAATTCGTCCAAAATGTTTTGGTAGGGTTCCAAATTCCACTCCCCGACACCAATTGTTGTGGCCAATATGTACAATTGGTGTCCAAAATTTGGTTTAAAAATTTTGTCCCAGGTTCCAAATCCCCACTCCTGACTACCAATTGTTGCGGATCTGCCGCCGGCCTTCTCCCCTTACCAAGGGGGGGATTAGTCCCCTTGTCTTGACTGACCTGGCGCGACCCGAGACCTATTACGTCTTTTCCGGACAGCGCTAAATAGGGTTTCAGGACCAAATTCGCTGTTACCCAAGTACGAGCGCTGCCCTGGAAGTGAGGGAATAAGCCTCGCACGAACCACATGTGTTGGTGATACGCCGAGCGGTTGCGTACATGTGATCCGCGCCGTTATAGATGGTGGAACCTGATTCAAGCGGTTCTATTCGTACCGTGCTTAGCCAATGGAGAAATCACGGGAACGATCGAATCAGAAGGAAGAACAGAATTTATTTACACTATACAAGGATTGGTAGAAGGAAAGGGAACAGAGCAGCCTTATACAGTCTTAACTTGAACAACGCTACTGCATCAAATTTTGTGTTTTTTGGCCTCGGGGATGTTGGATGCTTCCATTGTGATGACTGCAACTTGGTTTCTGGGTCGTACCCATAAACCCAGGACTCATCGCCAGTGATCACTGTGTTGAGGAAGCTGGGCTCGCTGTTCACAGTCTCCAGCATGTCCTGTGTGATCTCCAAACGGAGTTGCTTCTGCTCAATCGTTAGCAGCTTTGGTACGAACTTCGCTGAGATTCTCCTGAAGCCCAAATCCTCCTTCATAATGGAATGAACGGTGTTGAATCTTGTGGATCGTTTCCACTTGGGAATCGCCAAGCTTTACACAAAATTTGATGCAGTAGCGTTGTTCAAGTTTTTCCGTCATTTTGTCAAAAACGAAAATCCGACGGCGCTCACTTACATGTCCTCACTCATCGGCGGTCTGCCGTCGAATGACAGCTTCTGCAGGTGGGAAAAAATTCACGCGTGTGCATTAGGATCGCCTACATACGTGCATCAATCAACGCCTCCCTAGCTTCTTTTTTTTTACGCACGAAAAATAAAGGTCGGATACTTTTTGAACACAGTAGTAGACCCGCCCCGCGTACCTTCTGGAACTCACCAGACTCTCTTCACCACGCCCTCTCATGCCATGCCGCTCGAGCTCTGATTGGCTGGTGGCTCTTACCGCTCACCCCGACCCCGCTCACCCCGACCCCGCTCACCCTGACCCCGCTCCCCTCCTTCGCCTTTCGAGGCCTACCTTGTGTTACTCGACTAGTGGACAGCCAAATGGGGCGTGGGATGGATTGCGCCCATCGAGGTAGAATGGAGGTTGGAGCAAAATGATTGGGGGGCCTATTCTCCTGTCTTTACACAACGCAGGTACTAAGAGGGGAAATGGCCTATTCTTACACATACTAAGACATAACTATACTACAAATGGGCTTGTATGTTGCTCGTGTGACTAGCTATGGGGGGCAAACCTTTAACCTTTAATGACTTAAATGTGCCAATCTCAAAACCGCAGCAATATTATACTGTGTTTATAATCTGTGAAATTCTAAAATATTATTTCTTTTTCTTGCCCATCTTTCTCGAACCTTTCATTTGAATGAAAACAATTGACAAGTGCATGGCATCTTCAAATTCGAGTTGCATAAGTTGAAAAAGTTACAGCAACAACACACCATTACCTCCGCCACCGAAGGTGGACGGGGTTATGTTTTCACCCGTTTGTTTGTATCGCAAAAAGTTGTGGACGGATTCGGATGAAACTTGGTGGATGAGTTGGGTATGTGACAAGAACAAGCTGATTAGATTTTGGTTCAGGTCAGGATGCAGATCTGGCCTATCAGTGGGATACAAAACCTAAACTGTTCAGCCTGGCGGAGGTATGCGCTCTACCGAGTGCAGTTCTAGTTTTTCTCAGTAATCAGTTTAACAGCTACAGAGCATGCAGAGAGGTTACAGTTTAAAAACCCTCTGCTGTTTCTATACCTTTTCGCCCATCCCCCTTGCAGGTTCTGCTCCGGGCACAACACTGTCCACTAGCATCCCCCTTGTAGTGAGACTCAAAAAATCTAGAATCACTGCTCATCTCCATTCATTCCTCTTTTTCCCCACCCATTGAATCGACTTCCACAGCCTCTTCAATCTCATTATTCCCTCCAGGGCTTCACGACAGCTGTTCACCACCATCTCAGGTCATCCCCAATCCAAAACCATGATCAGTTCCAGCCCCTGTGTCCTCCCCTAGCCCTCGTTCTTCCCATCATGGCTTATTTCTCCAAGTCTCCCACGATTTTATCCATCATCCCTGCTGTTATTAGTGTGTTTCCCCCATCTGCTCCTTTTGTTCTGTTATGTCCTGATCCTATTAATGTTATAGCTCCTCCATGAGCCTTGACATTGTAAACAAAAAGATATTTGGTCATTTCCACAATTTGAAGATTGTTCTTATATTATGATGAGCAGTGTCTGTGATGAATTTCGACAAAAATCAACAAATATAGAGAAAGATAGAGACAAAAGATGTATTTATGCAGAGACAAATAAATGCATTTAAATATAATAAATAAATTAATGTGATTTTTTTTTTCCTATTAATTTCAAAGCATTAATTCTTTAATTTATATTTTATTATATATATATATATATATATATATTATTTATTTATATTATATTTTATATTTTAATGTAGAATTTATTATTTAGTTTATTTATAATTAATACTAATCTCAATCCATATGAGTCTAAAGCACATATTTTCCCTTTTTATTTAATCCACCACGTCATTCTCCTTTTGATAATGAATGTGTGAAAGCATCTTTTTTTTTTTTTTTGTATACAACATTGAGGCTCGTGTAAGAGCTAACATTAATCACAAAAAAACAAATGGACACATAAAACATATAATAAAGGGAGCGGGAGACAAGATGGGGAGAGAGAGAGCGAAGCACACAAGTATAACATTTGAGAGCAGGAACATCGGGAGAACTGTGGGAGGAGGAGGGCTTGGGGGAGGAGGCATGGGAAGGAGAGTGGGGGGGGGGGCGGGGGGGGTGGGAGAGGTATAAAATACATGGACACTGCTAGGACTTCCAGGAAAGAAGTCGGTATTTCAAAAAAGTGGATCTGTGGTGAATTAACGGGGTTAGAAAGGATCAAGGTTTTGGATGGGGGAAGATAAGAGATGGTGATGAACTGCTGTTTTGAAGACCTGGAGGGAGGAGTGGGATTGAAGAGAGTGAGGGGTTTGTTCCAGAGGTGTGAGAAAATAGGAATGAAAGAGTAAAGGTGAGCAGAGAGTCTTGATTTTGGCAATTTCACCAGAAGAGGGTTGCTGGCAGATCTTGTGCGCCCACAAGCAGATCTTGTGCGTAGGAATATTTGGGGGACAGAGCACAGACAGAGCAGGGGGAGCAAGGCCGGTGAGGAGTTGGTAGAAGACAGAACGTCCACCAACTTGCCTGCGGTGAGTGAGTGAAAGGCCCTCGGAGTTAGCTTCATCGCGGGAGATTCTAATGATTCTGAAAGCTTAGCTTTCAACAGTGTGAAGCCGAGCTCAGTGTGAGGCAGGATCACCAGTCCAGAGGGGAGAGCAGTATTCCATTGAGCTGCGGATGAAAGCCTTGTATGTGGTGAGGAGCTCAGGTGTGCCAAGGAAGGACTTCGCATGACGGAGGATGCCAAGTCGGCGACTGGCTTTGGAGGTCAGCTTGGAAATGTGGTTTTCCCAGGAAAGGTCATGGCAGATAGTGAGACCCAAAAGCTTGAGTGACAGAACATATTGGAGAGGATTTTTGAGAAAGTAGATGGGAGGGTTGTGCAGTCGGTCTTTTTGGAGAGACACAGGAAGAGTGTGAGATTTGTCAGGATTGAAAGACATGTTCCACTTGTTTGACCAGTCTGTGATTTTGTCCAGGTCTGCAGAGAGTGAGGAGGCTGCAGACTGCCGATCTGAGGGATGAGGTATGGAGCGGCAGAGAGTGAAGTCATCAGCAAAGAGATGGAGAGGATTTTCCAGAGAGTCAGAGAGATCATTGATGAAGACAAGAAAAAGCACAGGGCCCAGAACACTGCCTTGGGGAACTCCAGCCTGAACAGGAAGGGGAGATGAGAGAAATCCATTCAGGGCCTTACGTTGACTATGACCAGAGAGGAAGTCTGCAAGCAATCTGACAATCCGGACAATATTTTATTTCTCTGTAAAATCACAATTTGCCACTATTTGCCACAATTTAGATGAAGCACAGGTGCAATTTGATGAGCATGATTTGCTTTATATGATCACATTATGCGCACTGTTTTTCAAAGTAGATCTGCTGAAGAACATTGATGGAGATCCAGTGTGTGAAAGGCTGTGGAAGAAGAGTTTTCTCTGCATATTGAAATTGGAAGTTTTTTTTTGAAAGGTGGATTAAGCTGGCGTATTTCGATACTCAATGTGAAGTATGGGGTAATTATTAGCGTATTATTATAACAGCAGAGTCAACTTCACCAGAAAAAGGCTCTCCCAAGCATTTTTATTTCCACAATGTTCGTCACTCTGTGGGGACAAGACCTGCGGAATGGAGAGCATTATTAGACAAGGGGCAAATTAGACATGTCGGTTGTGATGTATTGATTACTCTTTCAGTTAACTTGATATACATACAATAGCTATTTCAAATCTCAGCTTTTTTTTTGTTTTCATCAGATCCACTTTTCAGAGTTAAAGTGAGACTTCTCATGCCAGGCTACTTTATCTCATTGCTAATTCTCCCACTTTGTGTGACTCTGGAAAGTCAAGCTCTCTCTCCGAGGAGCAGAGCCATCCCAGGTCTCAAATAATCCACCTCCGTGTGTGTGTGTGTGTGTGTGTGTGTGTGTGTGTGTGTGTGTGTGTGTGTGTGTGTGTGTGTGTGTGTGTGTGTGTGTGTGTGTGTGTGTGTGTGTGTGTGTGTGTGTGTGTGTGTGTGTGTATATATATATATATATATATATATATATATATGTATATACACAGTCATGTGAAAAAGTAAGTACACCCATGTAAAGTTTTGACTTTTTCAACATATTTCAACATACAGCTATTTGATCTTCATTTCAACAATATTGATAAATAAAGGTGATATAATATAACAAATATCATGAAACATTTACATTTTGTAGTCTCATGCCAGCCAACCCCCGCCAGCTAGATCATGAGCCTGGTGTTGGGCTAGTGGCTAGGGTGCCAGCTTAGGATCCTAGGATCCTGGGTTCGAATCCCGGTCGATCGCTGAATTAACGCCAGGGGGGTTGACTCAGCCTGTCATCCTTCCGAGGTCGGCAAATTCAGTACCAGTTCACTGGTAATGCCCTGTTTGTCGTACAAAGGCGACAAAAAGGGTTGGCGGCAGGAAGGGCATTCGGCCGTAAAACATTGCTTCAAAAAGGGGACCCCAAAAAACAACAACAACCACGGTCGCCGAAAAAGGCCAACCCCCGCTTGCGGGGAAAAATGGCCTCTAAAGGTGTTTTTATATATTTTTAAAAAACATTTTGTAGTCCATTGTATAATTTAAATAAACATAAATGCAAATTTCGCATGTGGAAAAAGTAAGTACACCCCTACACTTATCACTACTTCAAATACCTAAAATTAGAATCAGGTGCACCAGCTCAGGTGCAAATAATTAGAACATCATTAGAGAGGATCTTGGAGGAACCTGTCTTATTTATACCTTTGACATTTAGTTTGGTTTGCTCTTTGTTGTTGAAGTGTGCGGCGTCACCATGCCTAGATCAAAAGAGCTCTCTGAGGCCTTCAGAAAGAAGGTTATAGATGCCTAGGAGTCTGGGAAGGGATTTAAAAAGATCTCCAAACAATTTGAAATCAGTCATTCGACTGTCCGGAAGATCATCTACAAGTGGAGAAGATTCCAAACAACTGCCAACTTGTTCAGGCCAGGCCGCCCCAGCCAGTTCAGCCCGAGAGCAGACCGCAAGATGCTGAAAGAAGTCTCGAAGAAGCCCAGAATGTCATCACGGGACCTACAGGTAGCTCTTGCCACTGTTGATGTCAAAGTGCATGGGTCTACCATTAGAAAAAGGCTGCACAAATTTGATCTCCATGGGAGGTGTGCCAGGAGGAAACCTTTGCTGTCCAGAAAGAACATCAGGGCAAGACTAAAGTTTGCCAATGAACACCTTGGCAAAGACCAGCACTTCTGGAACAATGTGCTCTGGACAGATGAGTCAAAGGGAGAGCTATTTGGCCACAGTACCAGAAGACATGTTTGTCGAAAACCAAAGACAGCATTTTACCACAAGAACCTGATACCAACTGTAAAGCATGGTGGTGGAAATATTATGGTTTGGGGCAGCTTTGCTGCATCAGGGCCTGGTCAGCTCACCATCATAGAATCCACTATGAATTCTTCATTGTACCAGAGGGTGCTTGAGGATAATGTGAGGCCATTTGTTGGAAAGTTGAAGCTCAACCGAAGGTGGACCTTGCAACATGACAATGACCCTAAACATACCAGTAAATCCACCAAGGAATGGGTGAAAAGAGAGAAATGGAGGATTCTGGAATGGCCAAGTCCAAAGCCCGGATCTAAATCCCATCGAGATGGTGTGAGGGGATTAGAAACGAGCTGTGCATGCAAGAAACCCTTCAAACATCGCACAGCTGAAAGAATTCTGCATGGAGGAGTGGGCAAAAATTTCGCCCAGTCGATGTCAGAGACTGGTAGACAGTTATAAGAAATGCCTACTTGAGGTTGTTTCTGCCAAAGGGGGCAATACCACCTATTAGAGCCAAGGGTGTACTTACTTTTTCCACATGCGAAATTTGCATTTATGTTTATTTAAATTATACAATGGACTACAAAATGTAAATGTTTCATGATATTTGTTATATTATATCACCTTTATCTATCAATATTGTTGAAATGAAGATCAAGTAGCTGAATGTTGAAATATGTTGAAAAAGTCAAAACTTTACATGGGGTGTACTTACTTTTTCACGTGACTGTATATATATATATATATATATATATATATATATTGTTGCGGGTCTCGGAGTACGGCGCTCCCCTGACCGAGGGGGGGGGGGGTTAATCCCCTCGTCTAATAAGCTGGCCGTCTCCGGTCCTGGAGCTATGACGTCACTTCCGGTCAGTGCTGAATAGGGTGGTAGGCCAATTGTTCCTATTACCTAATTACCAGCGCCTTCCGGTAAGCGAGGAAATGAGCCCTGCCCGAGCCGCGGCTGTAATGGACACGCCGAGCAAAGCGAGCCACGACTCAGGCCGTTAACAAAGACTAGACCCGATTATAAGCGGTTCTTATGTCCTGCCACCGGTATTCAATTGGGAAAAGACTAAAGCGACCGGATGAGAGGAAAACCCAAAGAATAATAAGGGTGAATGAAGAACAAATATGATTTATTAACAACACTACAAGAGGAAACGAAAGGCAGCAAGAATATACAAAAGGAGGAAATAAAAGGACATAGGGCAACCTTATACACTCTTATATAACATGCCCAGGACAATACAAACACACTTACACGAATGGGGTGGTGGTGGTGGGAAGGAAGAGAAGGGTCCAAGCAGATGGTTTCAGGCTCCGGGTCCGCCGTGAAGAATGGCAGGCAGCTGGTGTCGTTGGCGCGCGACCGGACCTTATAATTATGCGGGGGACTGGGATGCCGCGTATGTAATCTTTGTGCCAACTCTCTCTCGCCCAACGTTCGTCTCAGAGGGTACCCTCGTGCAAGTCGCTCAAACAACGTGACAATCAATTGAGCGCTCCCCGCGCAGTTCATTCACATCAGCATCCCCCGGCGCAGTCCGTTACGATCAGCATCCCCCGGCGCAGTCCGTCAAAGTGCTTCGTGCTCGCGCTTATATGATCGCGCGTTGCAAATCAAGCCGCCTTCATAGGGCTATGCCTACTAACGAGCTCACCTCAGCCCTGGTTGGTCAGCGAGGGCTCACTGGCTCCACCCTCGACGGCTCGTGGGCGAGGCCACACCTCTTCCCGTGGCTCCGCCCCTTCTTTCCTCGAGCCGACCTCGTGTTCAATGGAGTTTGGAGCCGGCGCTAAGG